>NW_024737042.1:9425838-9535838 GCF_018991925.1 Homarus americanus
TCTCTTTTTCTAGCTACAGCCGCAGCCAGCAACACCCCCTCCTCCTCCGCCTGCCTGGCGGTCCTCGCTCCCGCCGGCGAGCATGGCGACCCACAAGCTGGTCCTCCTCTGAGCACCCTCACCAACCAGCTCTCTCTACATCACGCTTGTAACCACGCTGCCACTTCCCAGCACCAAGCTGCATTGTACATCCAATACAATATGTATACAGTGAGCACATTGTGAGTTTCCTTTCTCCATCCCATCCTGAGTGTGAACCCAAACATCCCATACCCCACAGTTCATACCATTACTCAAATTCATGTTCAACAATAACTGCGTGTTTTGTGAGCTACAGCTAGCTATATATCAGCAAGATTTCCCTCGTTAATATATGGCTGACACTGACTGACCCCGTTTGCTAAAAACAAATGAGAACTAAATGTTCTTCCTATTGTAATCGTTAGAAACCCCAAGGACTATAGAAGTACTGTAATGTGAAGAGAAAGTGCAGTATGACCATTCAGAGAGTCGTTTCAAATCTAAACTTTTGTAAAACCTTTTTTTTTTTATCCTCTTCGCCACTGATCGGCTCACTAGCCGCCCGGGCGATCGGTCACGTCTCTGTCACGCACTGTTGGCAAGTACTGGGCATGCACCGGCTCCTGGATGTACCTGAACCCGCTCCACTTTTACTTTTTTTTACTTTTATCCTCTTCGCCACTGATCGGCTTGTTAGCCGCTTGGGCGATCGGTCACGTCTCTTTTCCTTTATATTCTTCACCAAAAGGTCGGCTCGCTAGCCGCCCGGGCGATCGGTCACGTCTCTGTCACGCACTGTTGGCAAATACTGGGCATGCACCGGCTCCTGAATGTACCTGAACCCGCTCCAGTGTTGGTCAAGTCTTCTCTTGAAAGAGCTCACACTCGGTGCCGTCACAACACTCTCTGGTAGATTGTTCCAAGAGTTTACAACCCTCACTCCGAAAAAGTTTGCCCTCACGGTTTTCTGGACTTGCGGCTTCTTCAATCTTGAGCTGTGACCCCTTGTGGGGCGAGCGTCCGCCAGCTCCAAGTAAGGACACTCAACTGAGTAGTGCCCCCTGAGATGCTTATAAACCTCAACTAGGTCCCCCCTTGCCCGTCTGTAGTATAAGCTAGGCAAGTTCAGGCGCTCCAATCTCTCAGGGTAGCTGAGGTACCGAAGTGCAGGCACCAGTTTGGTGGCCCTCCTTTGAACATTTTCAACCAATTGACAGTCCCTAGCATATCTCGGGGACCAGACGGGGTGACAGTACTCCAGATGGGGAAGCACTTCACTCCTGAAGATCGTCACGAGGGACAGACCGTCTAGATATCTGAACGACCTTCTTATAAGACCCAATAATTTATTTGCCTGATTTACCTTCTTCTCACAATGGCCCGAGAACTTCAGCTCATTGTCAACATACACACCTAGGTCCTTCTCACACACAGTCTCAACTAGTACATTTTCTTCATCCTGTTGGGACATATGGTACGCCTCCTTACCGTTGGTACGCCCCAGGTGCATCCTCTTACACTTCGTGACATTGAATCTCAGCAGCCATTCCTTCGACCATTCCTGGAGCCCACAGAGGTCCTTCTGCAGCTCTTCACAGTCCGCTTGGTTCTTAATTTCCCGAAATAACTTGCCATCATCGGCAAACATTTGTATGGAGGAGTGTACAACGTTGGTCAAGTCTGGTCTTGAAAGAGCTCACACTCGGTGCCGTCACAACGCTCTCTGGTAGATTGTTCCAAGAGTTTACAACCCTCACTCCGAAAAAGTTTGCCCTCACAGTTTTCTGGACTTGCGGCTTCTTTAATCTTGAGCTGTGACCCCTTGTGGGGCGAGCGTCCTCCAGCTCCAAGTAAGGACACTCAACTGAGTAGTGCCCCTTGAGATGCTTATACACCACAACTAGGTCCCCCCTTGCCCGTCTGGATCTGCCCCTGCATTAACTCACAGGATGGAGCACTAGGATCAAAAACAATTGACGCAAAATAGTGAGGAAACGTCGTAGAGGTGTCTTGGAAATGTCTAAATTACTGTTTACGACGAAAAAAATATCACAAGATTCGGTTGGTGGCAACAAATACAATAATAGCTTAGTTTTCTGATTTTCAACTCTTGATATATCGGTTATAAGTAAAAAGCGCCAAAAGTGTCATAAATAAAAATCGTCTTGTTTTTGTCAGAACTTATTATTAGCAACATAAACTCCTCCAATATCCTGTACTATAAATTGACCATTTTAGCACACACAGGGCGCCAGGCTGCCAGCCCCAGTTTACGGCGTTCTTGTCATTCATTCTATTAAGAAAAAAAACTATCGCACCTAATTTCTTTTGTTATTTTCTTATGTTATAATTATTCAAAAAGTGATGTATTCATATAAATCATGTCTATATTTTGTATTTTATTAGCTGTGATGCAAACATATAATCGTTCAGTGGAAATGTTTAAAAATAAATAAAACAGAGTTGCCAACTTAGCGACTTTGTAGCTAGATCTAGAGCTTTTAGTTTTGTTCTAGCGACATTTTAGAGCGATTTACGACTTGTCACACATCTAGAGATATCCACAGAAATCTAGCGACTTTCTGGATACTTTTGGACTGTCCATGAATACTCAGTTTTCCTAATTTCGAGCCATAATATATAGCAACGGGGTTACAGGGACAATAAATAATAAGAAAAGTTTAATACATTTGAACGGGTCGTGGTACAGAAGGAGGGACACGTCTATTTCCTGATCACTTGATGTCAGCCCGTCCATGGCTAATGTTGCCGTGTCGTCATTTATTTGTCTATTACCTTCGCCTTTGTAGCACCTGGGTAACTTACCTCTTTGTCAGATATGCAATATGAATTTCATTAATACGCTAAATTTTAAAGAATATTAGCAAAACATCTTATAGAATTAATTCTATCAAGCCTGCGTGGTTCCAAACTTCTCATCCGCCTCCACCATGGGTGACCCATAGACTCCATACAGTTGCCCCGACACTGTTCACCCGCTTTGCCAAAAACCATCAAGGAAAGTTTCCGCTTGTTTGCATGCTGTTTATTAATTTGAACCCTTCATAGTCCCAATAGAAAAAGGGTAAGCCACAGTATTCGCAGCGATTTAGGAAGGAATGGCTCAGAGATGACAGATACAAAAATTGGCTTCTGGAGGTGCCAGGAGATAATAAAAAAGGATTTTGTAAAGTTTGCAAGTGTGCTTTGTCTGCTAAGTTATGCGACATTGAAAAACACAAAAACACTAAAAAAACACAGGAAAGCAGAAGAGCCGTTTAGTGCAGAAAGACAGACAATTTTACCATTCAAGAAACTTGGGAATAATAGCTAGCGACTTTCCATGGAAGATTTAGCTACTTTTAGGTACCAGCCTAGCGACATTTGAAAATCCGAGTTGGCAACCCTGAAATAAAAGTCTCAAGTGTAAACAGTGTGACTGATGGAGCGGCGGCTGTGTGCTCCTAGCCTGGTGATCATCCTCATAGCTCTTGTTACTTACATTGTGAGAGTAACTGAAATAGAAAGGGATGGTAAGTTTTTAGTATATCATTAGTGAGAGTGATAATTATTTGTTTTAGCACATCGTCGAATTTTTTCACGAGATGTTTGATTTCTGATGTTTCATGTGTTTTGTTCAGACCTGACCTTAGTTTTAATGGGAAATGCTCCGTTTGAAATAAAAAAAGGGAAATTATATACGACTAACCAATGAGCGGAATTGGTTGAAAAAAAAATATGAAAACACTGGATTTTCACTGTTAAATTGTAGTGGACATTTGTGGGTATGAAGAAAGACCTAATCAACCTAACCAAACCTATCTTCCTTACCGAGCCCCCAGACCCCCAGTATATTAAACAGAAAGAACTTACTATGCTATGGTGAAATTTGAGGCATTTTCTAGAAGTGTGATGATACGGCCGCATCGACGCTAGGCACCCCGGGCGGCGGAGTGATTTACTGTGTTGGCGGGTTCCACAATAAATTATTCATCAAATCAAAACTCACTGATGATAATAATGGGTAGAGGTGTAGATAATGGCCACCACCAGAAGCCGTTTGCTGATTTTCTTTATTTTTGCCGTACTTAGTTTTTTGGTGATTTTAAGTATATTAAAAGAAACGACAACTTTCTATTATGATTTTAATTATTATTATTATTTTGTTTATTTACTGTACTCTATCCTGCTTCACAATTCTCCTCCCACCGCCACTTTTGTTGTTTACCTCGCTGAATCCCTCTTCAAGAGTCGTTTCCTATAAATGATGGTGAACGCTTCCACGAATTCCTGCTCGCCATTGCTGATTTATATCAACCTCAATATTAAGATAAGTTGTTTAACACATAAATTAACATGATAATACATAAAACCTAATAGAACCTGACCTAACATGCCCAACCTATATTTATTTTACCTGTAGTATTGTATATATGTGTGTGTGTGTGTGTAGACATACACTCACACACAAAACACATTCAAATAAATAAAAATTGGAAAATACTCTCACAAATAATCAGAAACAAATTTATTAAAAATGTGACAGTCTACCCTGAAGTCCGTGCTCTACTAATAAAGTACTGTAATAGAGAACGGAATTGAGGGTAGACTCACATTTTTAATAAATTTGTTTCTTATTATTTGTGAGAGTATTTTCCCATTATTATTTATTTTAATGTGTTTGTGTGTGTGTGTGTGTCTACACACACACATATTTACAATACCTGTACAGGTAAAGGTAATTACTGTCTCTAGAACAAATGGCTCCCTGTCCCAGCCGCAGAAATACCGGCAACTTTAAAACTACCCACAGACACTCTTGGGTACATCCAGGGTGTCATCCGCAAATAACCAAGAACCGCGAAGTAAAAATCCGCGAACTTGGGGGGGGGGGCTGTACCCATATTGCAGTTAAAAATGATCCTCATTGCCAACAGTCACTAGTGTAGGTTCAGTGTGGCTGTCCATGACTAGTCCTAGAGTGTACTGTACTGTACTGTACTTGGAAGTGGAGCTTACCCTACTGATACAGTATTGGCATGTTTGGGCTACTTCTCATGTATTTAGCATTTAGATGTACAATACAGTATAGTGCAGTATACTGGTTTACCAGTACCAAAACTGTAGATATTATCAGTGAAGAAGGGCATAGAATATGATTAGGTTTTGGTTGATCATATAATATGGTACCGGTAGGTAGTAAACACAGTTAAATAATGCTATGAAAATTTAAAAAAAAAAATTATTTCACTTCACTTTTACAGTGGGAGTTACTTCTAAAAGACTTGTCGTTGGTGTTATATCAGCAAGAGATCATGTCTCTCACCGTCATGCCATACGCCACACCTGGGGCTCATTGGTCCAAGATATACCCGATATGGAGCTGGTGTTTGTCCTCGGGGAAACAGACTGTGCAGTGCATCCTGCAGATCGCATCTCCTCTTACACTTGTCAAAGGTGGCATGTAAATGAAGGTAAGTTGTTTAGAGAAGTGTTATTTGAATACAGTACAAGTACAGTATTAGGAAAGTGTAGGGGGTAGTCACTGAGTTTAAAATTTTTATATTTAATTTTCCTGCTTAATTATGGCCTTTTTAGGGTTGAAATTTTGCTTAAAATCTCAGCACAGTACAGTATAGGTAGTCTTTGACGAGCAAATTAAGTGTCTGTGGCCAAACATTTTAAATTCTGATAAGTAACCATCCTCATTGTAATTGGGTAAATTAATTATAAAAACAATTATATTTCTTAGACTATTAGGACAATTAATTATCAAAATTTCTAACATTTCGACCACAGATTCTTATTCAGCATGTCGAGGACTACCTTTCTTCATGAAATTTTGACCAAAATTAAGTTTTAGGGCAAAAGTTTTTGTAATTTTTGGTGCTGAAAAATTAATTTCCTCTCTCATTATAAGTAGTCATTGACATGCAGATGAAGGAAGGGGTTATAGATGCTGCCAGAGTATTAAAGGAATGTCATTAAAAACGGGTATAGTACCAGAATCCTGGAGGATAGCGAATGTAATACCGATTTTCAAGTAGGGAGATAGATCACTATCCTCCAACTACCATCCAATCAGCTTATTATCAATTGCAGGCAAATTACTGGAAGCAATAATTTCAAACTCTATTCGAAATCACCTGGAGACGCACAAGTTGATCAATGATTCCCAACATGGCTTTACAAGCGGGCGTTCATGTCTAACTAATCTATTTACATTCTTTTCATCTGTTTTCGAATCAGTGAACGAGGGGCACGACTATGATGTGGTATACATGTATCTTGACTTTAGTAAGCCTTTGACAGTCCCCCACGAAAGACTAATAATAAGAAAAGTGGAGGCTCATGGCATTGGAGGAGATATTTTAAAATGGATTAGGGCTTGGTTACAGGACAGAAAACAGCAAGTGAGCATTAATGGCACTAAATCTGATCGGAGTAACGTCACTACAGTAGTGGAGTTCCCCAAGGCTCAGCACTTGGACCATTATTATTTATTATATACATAAACGACATAGATATCGGCGTAGACAGCAACATAAGTAAATTTGCCGATGACACTAAAATAGGGCGAGCAGTTAAATCTGACGAAGACTCCGCAAAACTACAGGAAGATTAAAAAAAAAATTGAATGGTCTGAAAAATGGCAGATGAAATTCAATGTGGACAAATGTAAAATACTTAGTCTAGGAGATATAGACAGAGAAACCAGATATCAGATGAACAATGATGTTATTGAGAAATCCGAATGTGAGAAAGATTTATGAGTAATGATAAGTAGGAATCTTAAACTAAGTAAACAATGTGTATTTGCTCGAAACAAGGCTAATTAAGTACTTGGGTTCATACAAAGGAGTGTCAGTTAGAAGACTAAGAGAGGTCATCCTAAAACTATATTTTGCACTTGTGAGACCTCACTTGGATTACGCAGTTCAATTCTGGTCACCGTATTACAGAATGGATATAGAATCCCTAGAAAAAATTCAGAGGAGAATGACAAGAATAATTCCTGGCATTAGGAACCTCGAGTACACAGACAGGTTAAAGCATCTTAATTTGCACTCCCTCGAGAGACGTAGAGTGAGGGGCAATATGATGGAAGTCAGGGGTGAACAAAGGGGATATAATAAAGGTACTCAAATGATCCAACCAGGAGCAAACTCTTAACAATGGCTTTAAATTAGAGAAATTTAGATTTAGGCACGAAATAGATAAACATTGGTTTAGAAATAGATTAGTGGATGAATGGAACAAGTTACCAAACATCATCATTAACTCGAATATGCTGGATAGCTTCAAACATAGGTTGGATGGATATATGAGTATTAGGGGTTGGGTGTAAATGGGACTGCCCAGTATGGGCCAATAGGCCTGCTGCAGTTTCCTCCTTTGGGGGTGCCTCCCCCTACATCCTTGTGCAAGGTGAAGCGCAGAAGCGTTTACAGCGCCCAACAGGGAAGCATGCTGGGTTCATGCTTGCCTTATGTCTCATGAGTTAAGGACGTAGAAGCCTGAAGAGTCAAAGGCGTAGAAGCCTGAAGAGTCAATGGTTTATGTCTAAGCAAGTTATTGGAAGCTCCAACAACTTGTCCCTGAATACGAATATGCAACTTTCGATTTACAGCAGGTACCTATTTTGCTGCTAAGTGAACAGGGACCAAGGGGACTAGGAAGAGTGTCCAAACAACTTCCGCCGGCCCGGGAATCGAACCCGTGACATCTTGTTTGCGAGGCAAGAGCGGTACCGCTCTACCACCAGCGCCTCATTTCCTCCATTCTTATGTTCTTATGTACTGTACAGTATATGCTGGTCCATTCTCTCAAAGTGACCCAGAAATATGGATGCCGATGCCTTTACTACAACATTGTTTAAACCATTTATAAACATGTTTATCATTGCCAGTGTATTTAGCATCATACTGTATTTAGATGGGTATTTGGAATGTGTCAGAATATATGAGATATTTTAGAATTTTATATAATCAGTATGTACCAAATTAAGTAAGAGCGACCAAGGCCAAAGACATGGGAGTAGCCTATGGTAGTCGTTCACAATATTGTACTGTACAGTCAGGCCCGGATTATGGGGAGGGCGTACCGGGCGCACGCCCAGGGCCCCCCACATCTAGGGCTGTCCACAACATTGTAAAAAAAAGTTTTAAAAACCTTTACCACAGAGCGATAAACAAGTGGAACAGATTGCCTAACACTCGCTGTGCAACATTTATAATAATAATAATAATTAACAGTTTATTGAAAAAGTTCTGCAGCCCGAAGGCTGAAAATATACATTGAACAAAAATGACTTATTACATACAGAGACATGGGGTGGGTGGGTCGTTTAACAAAAGCTTTCATTACTGAAAGAAGAAGGAACATGAATTGAACATACAAATTATTATAGTTTACAGTTGATGGCCCGGGCCTGGACTGGTCATGGAGACGCCAGGTGGTGTGATGTTCACGTGGTGTAACTCGTCCTCGGGTGTTGATATGAAGGACCTCACGTGGTCATGGAGACACTGGGTGGTGTGGTGTTCACGTGGTGCAGAAACTCGTCTTCTGGTGTTATGAAGGACCTCACGCGGTCATGGGGACACCGGGTGGTGTCACAGTACCCCACCCTACTGGGTGGTGGTGTGTTATTTTGAAGTCAGGTGTGAAGCCGACCCACTGTTGTTCCCATGGTGGACTGATAAGCACCTCCTTGTCAGAAGATGGCGGTCAGTTCCCAGGGGTACTTATCTCACTGGTGGGTCATGGCTCTCACTGGTACTGTCTAGTGCTGAATTCACTGGCTTAAACGCTGTTCATCACTGTTCAACACTGGTCCCACTTTTTTCCGAAACGAAATTGTCACTTTTGATTATGTTGATATCCCGGTGGTGAGGATGGGTCGGGGAGAGGGCTTGGAGAATGGGCCGAACATTGGCCAAGGGAGGCAGCTGCTCAGCACGAGCAACGTCTGAATAGGTCTTGACTCTACGGTGGTGTAACTCCACCAGGCCGCCACAAATATTTCCTACTAAAACTCATGTTTGGTGAACTGATTTAACTTATTTAACACAAAGATTATAATAAAATAATAAAAAGCTGTATAAATAAGTGAACACTACACCACACAAATTTCTTCAAGATCCAAAACTAATTCTTCAATCAGCAGTAAATTCGCTGGTTTCCTTGAAATGTTTCGTTGAAAGAAAGCGAGACAGTTTTGATGCCTATGAGGAAAAAGCAAAAGATCTGGCAGGAAGCACCGAGTTTGTCCATTCAGGTCGTCAGAGGCGATCAAACGTATGGCTCGCTCCACTGGATTATGGACGTTCAAGTGAAGTGGATCTCAGTCCAAGAGACAATTTCCGAACAAAATGCTTCCTCACAGACATTGATCACCTAGTGGTATCCCTAAACGAAAGGATTTCTGCATACACGTTGGTGAAGGATCGCTTCGGCTTTTTAAGCAATTTGAAAACCATGTCAGCTGATGCTGTTCATTCTGCTTCAGAAAATCTTCTGCAAACTTATGGAAAAGATATTGTTGAAAACATCTCCAATTCTCGTCTCTGGTAAAGTTGTATGCAAAAGCTGCGGATGAGCCCAATGAGTCGTTTTATTACAGAATTATAAAGGAAAACGATGGCTTACAATCAGCATTTCCAAATTTAGAAATGGTTTTGAGGATATGTCTGGTGTTAATGTTCTCCAATTCTACTGGGGAGCGTTCCTTCTCTCAAATGAAACTGATCAACAACAGGCTGTGGACCAAATGCGCCAGGAGAGACTTAACAATCTGATGCTATTAAGCACCAAGTCAGACATTTCAAGAGAACTTCCATTTGACAATGTGATGCATTTATTTGCTAGAAAAAATCACGAGAAGTGCATTTGTAAATGAATGTATACGCTTTCTTTGAATGGAATACATCTGCTCCCCGACTTACGATGGGTTTAGGGACCCAAATCCAGGTCGTCAGTCGAAATGGTTGTAAGTCGAAAATGCTTAAATAATGCATAGAAAATCTAAAATGGGTGTCTCTTTTTCTTCTCAGTACCACAAAACTCTCACTTTTAAGCTTGCCAGTCATTTTAAAGTGAATTACAAACAAAAATTTTGTCAGTACACAGTGCAATCACTGATGTTGGGACTCGAAAATACATAATTTGACAAAATTTTGGAACGACTGAGGCGGTCGTATGTCCAGGTGGTCGTAAGTCGAGTAGGTCGTAAGTCGGGGAGTAGCTGTAAATAATTTGTAAATGTGTCATTATTACTAGATTTTATTGTTTCTATTGACCATGGATATTACCTATATTTATTTTCAGTTGTCAGCAGGGGGGCCCCCACTGCTAGGTGTCGCCCAGGGCCCCCAAGCCCTTAATCCGTCGCTGAGTACAGTACTGTACTGTTTTTGGCTGGACTGTCATTCGAAATCTACCTTACCCAATTTTTAGGATATTTTTAGATACAATATAAGCCAGATGAGAATGACATGGTCCAAAAATGTCCAATGTTGATAGGATTTTGGGAATTTCAAGTCTTATGCTAAGGTTGAACTGTATTGTAGTATAAATCAAAGTAGCATCATAATATCAATAACTTGAAGAGCTTAACTTTCACATCCTTCACAGTTGTGACTACAATAGGCTCTCGTCAATAACGTCTAATAGGTGCCTGATAAACGCCGTTATTAGCGAAAACGTTATTTGTGTGACATTAAAATACGTGTAAAAAGGGTTTATTGGTGCCACCGCCCCGAGAATTTCACCCATTTGTTCCCCTTTGAAGCCTTGCCTAACACTTTTTGTTAGCTGAAATAAAAAGATTTGTTATTCAATCATCAGAATAAAGAATTTGAGTAATATAACACCCGTAGCTTGGGGGAGTTTTTGATGTGCTTAGTGTGTTGATTGTTACGAGGCTGGGGCATGGAGGCTACTGCGTCGAACCTCCGCCCACATCCCTGGCCCCATCTCCGTCCCCTTCCCCATGCTGGCCTCTCGCACCCGGTTCACCCACTTCCGCAAACACTTCATCAAACCCCGTAAAGTCAAAATCTTCAGGCATTTCCCCAATGTCATCAATGTCTTCATCAACTTCAACCTCTCTCTGTTGGTCTTCCTCGGCTGACCGGCATTGTGAAAGAAAGCGAGTGATGAGTGACTGCTGCCGGGCATTCACTCGCTCGTTGTACTGCTTCTGGTATTTTCTTGAAATAGATTCTATAACTCCAATCACCTTCTCCCTTTCACCTGATTCACTCTCAATGTCTTGGATCATTTTTCCTCTGTTCGGTCTCCCCTGCATCACTCGCTGCATCACCACTCTCAGCACCTTCTTCATCCTCCAGGAGATCCTCGACATCATTTGTGTTACCTTCTTGCATCAGTTCTTCTAAATCTTCCAGAGTCACTTCTTGAAATCCTGGGGCTGGGATACTGCGGACGGTTTCCAACACTTGGTTCATTAGCTCTGTTGGCTGCTGTCTCTTCGTCTCGGTTGACTTGAGTTGTGGCAGGAGTGCCGATCAGGCATGCCTAACGGTTGCTTTCGTAGTATTTCCCCAGGCTTTTACAAAGAAATTCACTGCCTGGCGAATGTTATAATTTTTCCAGAAGGCAGTAACAGTCACTGTGGAGGTTAAAGGTACGCCAGGAGGAGGAGTGGAGGCGGAGGCTGTGAGTGAGACAGGCGGAGCAGCAGAGGCGGAGGGTGTGAGTGAGCCAGGCGGAGCAGCAGAGGTGGCAAGGGGTGGACCCTCCTCCTCGCTACTGCTCACAGTTTCAGCAATTTCCTTCACTTCTTCTTGCTTATCAGTTTCCTTCCTCATCTTGTCATGGACATATTTGTAGTACAGCAACTTTACATTCGCTATGATTTCTTGGTCTCGTGGCTGTATTTTGGAGGTTGTATTTGGTGGTAGAAACATAACCGCAACGCTAGGGTGACGTCCTACTAGAAATCGTGCATGACTGGGGGCATTGTCTAGAAAGAGCACCACTTTGCAGGCTACATTCTTCTTCCTGCAGTATTCTTTGGCATCCTCAACAAAACAATCGTCAAACCACTTCCTTGGTAACTCCGTGGACATGTAGCCTTTATTTGTCTTTTCCCATTAGACATTCAGTTTGGACATATCACATCCCTTGTCACCTGAAGCATTACAGGTTAGGAGGACACTAAAGCGATCCTTTGCCACTTTCACACCTTTTGCCTGTTTTTCTTTCTTAGAGATAAATGTTGCTTTAGGGGATTTTTTTCCAAAACAACCCGGTTTTGTCACAGTTAAAAATCTGACCCAGGGTATAACCTCCCTCTTGAATGATTTGATTGGCAATTTCAGGGAAGGAATCTGCAGCCACTAAGTCAGCAGACGAAGCCTCACCCTGATACTTTGCATAGTTTATGCCACTTCTAATCTTAAACTTATGCAGCCACCCTACTGAGGCATTGAAAGGAGGGGGAGACTTAATGTTTTTCTTTTGAGCTACAGCAGTGTACAGTACCCTTGCTTGATCTCGTATCTGAGGGCCGCTAACACTTGCACTGTCTTTCATTCTACAAGCTAACCATTTCACAAGAAAATTCTCTGTTATCACTAACAACCTGTTTCTGTCACTTTTATCATTCATAGCTCGCCTTGCATTTCCATCACTACCGAAATATTTCTTAGCCAGCTCAATACTCTTCTTGGTCTCCTCTAAGTTCTTCTTAATATTTCGCACTGTAGACTCAGGACAGTTCAATTTCCTCACAATATCAATGTTCCGTGCACCACTTTCAATGAACTCAACAATCTTGTCTTTATCCTTGACCGAGTAGGCACGCTTCTTGTGACTTTGTCTCTTAGCTTTGGGGTCTTTTTTCTCATTCACTTTAAAAGTTCCCAGGCATTCAGGCAGCCAATCACTCCCTCCACCACCTCCCCTAGTCCCCAAATGGCAAAAACGCAGAAGCCATTGTTGACCACTGATCCTAGCAACCACTGGTTATAGAGGCGAAAATCTCACACGTGGGCGCAGCGCTGTATTCCACGGAGCATGTATGAGAGTGAGAGTGACTAGGGAGTGAGGCGGAGCGGACAACATGGCAGCAAACAAACGCTATCATTGATGCTCTCGGACGCTTCCCACGAAATCTCCGTTATTCAAGAGAATCCAGACGTTATTATTGAAAATGGGTATCTATTGTAACTTACCGTTAATGTCGAAAACGTTATTGTGGAAGTCGTTATTAGTGAGAGTCTACTGTACAAAGAGAGTGCACAGAATTTGTACTCTCAGATATACAGTATAAGAATAGTTCCATGTGACCAAAGGTAAAGACTGCAGGAACATAAGAATGATAGGATACCAAGTTCTTGTGGTCCTTACTTCCAGTTACCTGTACAGGTATACAGAGATGTTCCTATAATCCGGACTTGCACTGTATGTTCTCTGTTGCCACTTTCTCAGTACTGTACATTACAATACAAAACTCACAACAGGTTATCAGTGATTATTAGAACTGTATTGTATATTACTTTCTATTGTTTAATTGAGATTTGATTTACGGACTTGATATTTACAAATGTGAATCCTTCTCAGCAATTCTGAGCTACTCCTTTGACAAGAATATCCTACCAATTTTTTACCAGTACAGTACTGTAGTATAGTACACTTGTTCTAAGACCTGTTTCAGGAAGAAATACAGTAATGTACTGCATATATACAGTACACTATACAGTGGTCCCTCGGTTAACGAACTCCTCGGTTAACGAACAAAAATTCGGTTAACGAATTTCTTACGAACCGATCTCAACATGTTTTCGCTTGCACTGGCCGGTCAACCAGCTTTAGTATTAGTCCGCCAATACATTAATCGGTTCTAGGGCTTAAATTCCTTACTATTTTAGTAAATATCAAGAAGTTTATACTATTCAATAATTTTAAAAGTTTAATATTCAATTTTTTAGTCATTTTAACAATTATTGAACATAATTGAATGTAAAGTGACTAGTTTAATGCGCGGCATCCAGCCTCTTAACACAGCAAACAGGCGTTAGTCTCTCTGTTTTCACTGGAGGTAACATCTTGCTTGAGACTTTCTTCAACTAAATGCTTTTTTTCTGTGTTTCCAAGCAAATTATTGGTCATTTTGAAATATATTTTACATATTGACAATATATAATGCAGTGCAGTGTTGATTTAAAGAAAATAATCTTGAAATACACCAAGAGAACTAAAATTTTATGGGTGAAATGGTGCCATAGGGTGACTTCTCTTCCACCCCAATGCCTTCTCTTCTTCCTTCTCCTCCACCCCCATTCTAATTCCCATCATCATCATCCAGGAGCCTTCTACATACACACCTCAAAGTAAGTGAACTTTTCTACCATTTTTGTTGAATTTAGGCAATTTTCGGTGAGCTGGAACCAATTACCCAAAAACCCATTGAAACAATGGTTTCGGTTAACGAATTTTTCGGTTAACGAACAACCTGCTGGAACGGATTGTGTTCGTTAACCGAGGGACCACTGTATTAAGTGATATAAGGTGTTCCATGATGCAGTAATTATCCAGTTAGGCGTAGAATAGCATCATTGTTGAAGGGAAGTACTGTACAGTATGTAAAGCACCTGTACATGAATCTCTCTTACTGCATGAACTACAGTGTTTATTTTAAGTCAGCATTTTTGTAGTTCTATTTTCTCTTTTCTTTCTACCAAATACGGGTGTAGAGTACTGTTATTTTTTAATTAATTTTATTTTATTATTATTTTTTGCATACAGTACTATTGTATACTGAATAAAATCCATGAATGTTTAGTAGTAATTTATAGTGGTGCCAATTAAAAAAAAAAATTTGTTGTTTCAGAAATTGAAAGGTCAGAGGTACAATCTTTCTTCAAGAGCAAAAATTTGTTAATTAACAGTAGTTTGAGGGATTCTGAATGTTATATTGGACTAGGATTCAGAGTTCTACATCCTATAATTGTGGAAGAAATTAGTGTACGAGCAAACCTTATGAAAAGGGCCAATAATATTTTCATCTTGCTTCAAGATGCTGAAGAAGTAATTGAAAGAGTGCAATTAAAAGATAAAATCTGTTCAGAAGAGGATGGGTATTGTAATATTAAGTTACTGGCTCCTTTACATCTGCCAAAGGAATTTGAAGGAGAACTGAGAGTGTACAAGAAAGGGGAAGATGGCGGAGACGTGTGTGGGGAAGAACTGTTTTCTCTTCAGTCAGGGATGAAGTGGGTATGTTGTTTACTTGTTAAAAATCCCATTTAATGTTTTGTATACTGTATAGTAATGTTTAATTAGCTCTCAGTGTTGTCTTGTTTATGTCATGTTTTGGGAACAATCACAATACTGTATACTGTACAATATATTGTACATACAGTACTGTGTTTATAAATTCAGGCAATAATATTTGTCTTCAATAATTTGTTTTATCCAGACAAATTACTGTATCTAAGACTTTTATGTTACTATACAACAGTACAATATTACTTCTACAGTAATGTTATGGAGATCATACTAGAGAGGTTCAGTATCATGTAATTAGTGAGCTTAGTTCCTGAGAGAAGTAAAGTGTGAAGGTTGGGAAGGGAATATCTTTGTAATTGTGCTACTGAAAGAAAACTTAATATAAAACTTAGTTGGTCCTTGCTAAACGTTCAACAGTCTTTCATTTTTACATGGTCAGCCAGAAAGGAAATTATCTTTCACTGCCTGTACAGTAGTTGTGAAATGTGGAATATGGCAATTGAGGGATTGCTGCATTCATTTCTTGTCCTAAGAGTCACTGTTTTGTGCCCAGGGCACCCTTAATCCACCCAGTTATAAATGGATACCTAACTTTACAGTTAGTGAAGTGAAGGTTACGAGGTACCTGAAATACAGGTACAGAAATTAGATTTTATTTAAAAATGGCTGAAATTTTCTTAAAACCAAAATGTCTTTATATGCATATCCCTATACAGTGTCTGTCTATCTGCTCGTTGCTCTGCCTCAGATTCTTTATATGTATATTTATTAATCTGTCTGTGAGTAATTTAATCCATGTATGAATAAGTGATATCTCCATTAGCCGGAACAGTTGGTGCAGAGCACTTTTGTGAATGAGAGCTTTCCGGGTAACTAGATAACTCTCTCAAAGCCGGGAAAAAAAATCCCTCATCCCTGGAATTTTCCAGGTAACGGATATGTTCTCAGAAGTTCCAGAAATTGCCCATTACATCATCTCTTGAACCTAAAAAAATTATCCTCCATCCCTGGAATTTTCTGGCACTGGGAAAATTTTCTCGGAATTTCCATAAAATGCACCTGAATTTCATTTCTCAAACCCGGAACAAATTCACCCATCCCTGGAATTTTCCAGGTATACTGGGAAAATTTTCTCGTAATTTTCCAGAAAATGTGCCCTTCGGAAAATTTCAATTCCAGGTATCGGAGAGTTGTGATTAAGAGGGATTCCGGCTAACAGAGATATTACTTGTATATCCATTTAACTACTTATGATATGTGTCAGAACATTCAAGTAAAAATGTTCCTTGCATGTCTTATAAACATTTACATGGGTTATTACAATTATAAAATATATTTGTGTCACATCTTACGCATACAGTATTTAACTTATTGCATTCAACTTTACGCTTGGCTTAGGGGAAAATGAGAATGACTCAGTGAGTGTAGGAGTGTAGAGCCTCTCATTATGTGTGAACCAGAGCAGACTACTAACTTTGTACAGTATTATAATTGCAAACTAAAGTTATGTACAGATTAAAAGTAAATGATATAAAGTGTAGTCTGCATTTACGCGGTCAATTGAACCCGTGGAGGCCCACGTAAAACGAGAAACAGGTAAATGAAATAACAGAACATATGGGATTAATTGAAATAGAGACTGGGCCGACCCCCAAACTCCACTTTTTGCGACACAATACGTACGTTATAGTAAAACTATTATCTTAATTTTATGATGGTATGCACACACACATAATATAGAAGAGAAATATCAATAAGAGAATAATGTACTGTACCAGGTAAAAGAAAAATCAAGGTTTAACACTTATGTTAGGTTAGAAAAATCAAGGTTTAACACTTAGGTTAGGTTAGAAAAAATCAAGGTTAGGTTAGGTTTAACACTTACGTTAGTAGAAGAGATGGGTCGGCATAAGTTGATGGGGGCTGGTTCCGAGGCAGAGGGCAGATTACTGGCCCTCAGGTGAATCACCATCACTATCCACCATGTTGTCAGGGCCTCCCTGACAAATCCCTCAAAGTCACCATCACTGTCACTATCACTGACTTGGGCTGGCTGTGGTGGGTTGCGGGCAAAGAAGTCCGTGATGTTACGCTGACCGTTAGTGTTGACATGTTCGTGATACATCTTGATGTACGGCTCCATAATGTGCAACAACTGGTTATTGAAGACTTCATAGCGGTGATCGTCAGGGTCGTTGGAAAGGACGAGCTTGAGTTTCTCTGCAAACTCGATGGCATCCTTTACATTACCATGTGTTAACTTCTGTTGTTCTCGGGCTGCTGCACCACCTGCATCTTCACTGACGTCATCGTCTTCCAACATCTCGTTGGCAGTCACCTCAGGATCCCTGATCACCTCCATAATGTCTTCGTTGGTGGTCTCGGAGAAGCCTGCAGCTGTAACACTCTGCGCAGCTTCTCTTAGGAGGTCCACTGCCACTGCAACAGACTGAACCTCACCAGTCACAGGTTGACTCTGCCTCCCACCTGGGATACCTTGCAACACATGTTGCCATGCGTGACGAATCGTTGCCACAGACAGCTGCCCCCATGCCTCCACCAAGAAATCAACAGCTTTCTTGACTTTGAATTTCTTCCAAAACTGTTTGATGCGAACTTCTTGCTCGGCCAACTCTTCTTCCTCGTCGTCGCTCTCGCTATCGGTGTCACCCAGGTTACGCAACTCATCCTTGGTGTACAGTCGTTCAGGAGCTTAAACTTCTTTGCAGAGAATGCAGCCTTAACGTTGCATATCAATTCCTGGTCCATGGGCTGGATTAACGACGTAGTGTTGGGAGGAAGGAAGACCACTTTTACGTTGGGGTGACGATCCAACAGTAGGGGCGAGTGTCATGGTGCGTTGTCAAGGAGCAACAAAATGTTGAATGGAACATTCTGTTGCTCGCAGAATTTCTTGACGTCGGGAACGAAACAGTCGTCAACCCAGGAGAGGGACAGAGCAGTGAACATCCACGCCTAACATGCGGTTAGCCAGTGGACATTTAGCTTGGTCATGTCCATGTTCTTGTAAGCGTGCGGCTTGCGGGCTGTGTGGATCACCGATAACTTGAGCTTACAGGTACCAGAGGCATTGGTGGTAAACAAGACGGTGATGCGCTCCTTCTGCAATTTCCGGCCCCGACACTTGCTGGCAGACTTGACAACGAAGGTCTTGGTAGGTAACTTTTTCCAAAACAGACCGGACTCATCCACGTTGAACACCTGGTCGTCGGTGTACTGTCATTCCTCCATAACTTCTCGTAAGAATGGAGGAAAATCACTCGCCGCAGCATGGTCAGCACTCGCTCCTTCACCAACAGTGTTAATGTTGGTGATCTTGTTCCTCTTCTTAAACCCTTGCAGCCACCCAGAGGAAGCATTGAAGGGTTTGGGCTCTGCAATTCCCATCTTACGTGCCACTGCTTTGTACAGTTCACGTGCGTAGTCCTGAACTGAGCGCGTGTCGACCGCCATGTTCTGTCTTGCCTGACGAATCAAGTAGCTCACCAGCAAATTCTCAGTCTTGAGCAGCACCTTGTTCTGGCAGTACTTCACCATTGAAGCACCTGCAGACTTTGTGATGCTCATGTGTTCTTTTATCTTGGCGGCATCCTTTTTGATCGTCCGGATCGTAGATTCGTTCATGCCATGCTGGCGTGCTAAATCAACTTGCCTTGTTCCTTTTTCTAACTCTTGTACGATCTTGTACTTAACTTCGTAACTTAGGGCACGTCGTATCTTCTTTGGCTTGGAGCGGCTGGGTCCAGGTAATGCAAGGTTTTTCTGTGGTGGTGGGGGTCCAGTGGATGCCATTCTTACGAGATTAGCGGTAACAATATAGAGCACAGTACAGTATACATGGGGTGACTGGGAAGAGGGCGACTGACGCGGGTAACGGTTTCTCTGTGGTGGCAGGGCACGTCATATTATATTGAACCAATCACAGCTAGCGGGGGAGGGAGTTAAGGATGCGTGGCCCAATCACAGTCTGATACAGTCAGTTCTGCTATAACGCGATAGTTGTGTTCTTGTAAAACATCGTGTTATAGAAATTCGCGTAATAGAAATAACAGGGCTTATGGAGAAAATAGGGTTAGGTGCAGATTACTCGAAATCGAAATTTTTTTCGTAGTTAGCCTAACACAAAGGATAGCACAGTCTAAATAAATGTTACATTCATATCTAATAATGAAATCATACAGTAAATGTTACACTTTACCTTGAAAAAATATGAATATAACTTGATGGGGGAGAAGGTTGATGTTGAGGAGTCATGCAGACAGGATTTGACAGTTGTCATCATCAGTATCATCATCATCATCAGGTTCAGTTTTTCTTTAGGTCCTCATATATTGATAAGGCTTTCTCTTTAATGGTGAGGAAGCTGGTCCCAGATCGCTTTTTCGTTTGATCTTCTATCCAAACACTTAGAAGCCATTCCATCTCCTCAAGTTCCTTTGGCCGTGATCTCACACTTTTGCTAGCACTCAAGGTTTTTCCACCAATACAGCTTGCTTTAATCTTTGCTGCATTGTCTCTAATGGTGCGTAAAGTAGATTCCTTTATTCCCGTTGCACGCACAATATCACATGTTCTTTCCTTATTTTCAAAACGATTGACAACATCAAGCTTTTCTTCAAGTGTTATAGCCTTTCTTTTACGATCACCACCGGAAATGCAATCACCAGAACGCTTCCCGGAGATATTCTTCTTTTCCATAGTCACAAAATTGGAGAAACAGTAATCAGAAATCACTGAGGACACTTAAAAACTTCACACGTGTTTCAGACTGATCGTGTGGTGTCAACAGAGCGCTCGGGTCTAAAACGCTACATATTTTGTTTTTCTCTCTTATTTAAAATTTTACAATTTACATGTACTGTACAGGTATACTGTATACATAAATATTACATAAATTATTTCTGCAATTCTTCATAAACAAAACACATAAATCAATTGAACATGTGATATCAAATGTGAACTGTAAACACTGCATAACCCCGCGCCAAGCCACAGCAACTGTTTGAGTGGAATCGCGTGAGAGCAAATGCGTTCACGTTTTACAAATATTGTTCCTCTATTCATCAATTGCATTAGAGCCAATTCGTGTTGACAAAACACCCGTTATAGCAGAACTCACTGTATGTCATATAATGTCACTGATAACGTAACAGCAACATACTGCGCAACCTTACTCGCTCCGCTTGTGCTAAAGCATGACGGGATGGCGGGCTGCTTGAATCAAAAATAGCTTGGCGCGTCTGGACCCTCCAGCGACTCGCTGCGTAAATGACCAAATTTACCGCGTACAGTAATTAAAGCATTTCGATTCTGGCAAGGCACCGTGTAAATGACCAAACGCGTTAACCAAAACCGCGTAAATCCAGACTATACTGTATGTAAATACATATTTATTACACAAATAAAAAAATTAATACATCACTAAATGGTAACCATCCTGAGTAGTGTTAGAGGTTCTCTCAGTTGGCTAAAGCTTTGATGTCACCCACGAGTGGCCGCCTGTTTGCCACACCACAAGCCACGCCAGCAATTATTCTTTCTCTACTTTTCTATTATAAGCATCACTTAAATAATTAAATAAAAAAGACTCACAGACTTAAACTAACCAAGAACTGTATGTCTAAAGGCATATTGCTTTCCTTTGTGATGTTACTGTCAAGGCCACTCGCCTCCCCAGCCTGTCTCCTATACCTCTGTCTTCCCAAGTGCTGTCTTGTCCCCAGCCTGTCTCTCTTCAGACTGCACACTTCCTGAATTTTCATGTCTTAACTGATGGAAAGACTGGATTTTTTGGGTGCAGTACCAGCAGGGCATTTTCCAGGCATGAGTATGTTCTTTTTATGTTGGGTTTATAAATAATCAACAAAGCAGCACCAGTTGTTGTCACCAAGGCAAAAAGCATGAGACTATATTGACAGGCTGGAAACGCATGGGTGAGACGAACAGGCGATGCCACCTCACCGCCACACTGGTCCGCATGAGATTCAAAACAATTCTATATCAGACCAGCTACTTGTATCAAATAATGTTTCCTAATTATTAAACGACTTTACTTTATATCTAAATGACGATTTTTGCCATGATGTAAATCAGAGAGTGCCTGTAGTTCCTAAGTACTAAATTACGTCAGCAAGGTACAAATTTACAGTACATTAATTAGGTACTAAAATATAGTAGTTTGTATGTTTTTGCTCTTTGTGTATTATTTTTTGCCATAATATTGGGGTTTTCTCATCATTGGGAACCAAATCCTATTTTCCCATATGGTATCCTATTCAGTACTGTATACGAATATTGTACAGTATAATGAATGGGTTTCAGGGAACCTAACCCCCATTTGTATGGCGAGGAATAGCTGTACAGTATATGATAATTTGAGAATTTGTAAGATATGAACAATTAACATACCCTTGTGCTGTATGAAGAAGTAATATGCAGAAATATAATGGAGTAGGGATTAGCTAAAATATAAGAAGACATACCTTCAGGTGCTTTGGAAGAGCAAAAGAAAAATTGGAGAAAAAATGAACAAGAAGCCATTGAGTAAAAATAGTAGCTGTAGTGTTGGTCGAGCGTTGAAGCTGTAGGTTTAGCATCAGCATGGTGAAGAATGTTATTGTTGAAGTACCCTAATGAAAAATGATACACAGATAGTTGGTAGTGAAAAGATATTCATTATCCCAAGATGCCAAGAGATACTTTTACATTGCTCACTTTGCAACAAACATTGCAAATTAAAAGAGGATAATAGAAATATTAACACAATACCATTTCTCTGTCTTTGGTACATTTTATTTGCTATTTAATGCAGTCGTCTTTTATTCATCTGTCTAGCATGAAAATAAAAAAAAATTAATCCTCAGGTATGTGAATGGACTAATAGTTCACTTGTTGAGTACAAGTTTGTTCGCACAAGAAAGAATGTCGTGACCAAATGGAGAGGAACATCGTGTCCCCTAGCATCAGTAAAATTCAATATGGCAGGTTAGTGTTTAAAACCACTGTACTGTAGTATATTGGTTAAATACTGTACTGTACAGTACTTTTATATATACAGTATTTATATAGGGTGTAACAGAATTCCAACCCATATTATTTATTGTTAATATTCAAACTTGCAATTGGTGCAGAGCACTTCCGGGGATGAGAGATTTCCGGCTAACCAGACGACTTCTCAAACCCTCAAAAATTCCTTATCTCCGGAATCTTTTCCGGTTCCTGGGAAAAGTTTCTGAGTGTCTAAACTAGACATCTTGCACACACAGATAATAGCGCACTTCCCCAGAATGTTTCTGGGTGCTGGGGATGTTTTCCTTGAGTCTTAACTACCGGAGTCCGTAAATGCAGTTCTAATTAAGTTAGAAACTCCATTTCTTTACTATAATAATCCAGAATAGTTTATCTAAAAGTTTGGTAAAATAAATATATTTGAAAATTAAAAATCTTTTTGATATGGTCGTGAATGAAGTTGTGTGTTACAGCAAAGACTGGTATTTTCCACTCACTCGATTATCCTAGGCTCTGACATAAGGTTTAGCAAGGTCAGTCCTTTGTTTGTGAGGAAAAAGTTGTGTTAAGATGAGATATTTTGTATTTTAATGTCTTAACCCCTTCACAATGGAGATGCCACTTTTAATATTTTATTTGGCTAATGCCAGATGATTTTATTCAGCTCAGAGGCAACACCATACTCAAGGGGTTAATTGGAGAATCTCCTTACTGGAGTTATGATTTTCTTAACAGACAAAAATGTGATGTTGAAGCATATAAAGGAGCAACACCTGAGGATGAGGGAGTGGAAGAGTTACCTTGATGACCTACAAATGAAGATTGAAAACGAAGAAAAGGAATACCAAGATGTGCTTACTTTACCACTAATGGATGTTTATTCTCATTTACCTCACAAAGTTTTGACATTTTTGAAGTGGTAAGCTTATATATGTGTCTGGTGTAACATATGGATATGACCCATGAGACTGGCTGTACCTCTATAGGTGGCACAAGTGTATGACCAGAAAACTAGTGTAATACTGCAGTGTCTCTAAGCTAGTCACCTTAATGCAGGCAGACTCAACCATGGAGGTATAATAGGGTGGAGGCAGCATCTGCTCAGAAAAGTGAGGTCACTCTGAGCTGCCCGTGGCCATATTGTGGTTGGCAAAAGAGGCTAGGTTGCGGCCGTGTTCCACCAGTTAACAATCGCCAGCTCACAGGTGCACATGTTTCTCTTTGTGTGCATAACATATAAAAATGCCAGTATCGTGTGCTGCTTATGGATGTACTGCTAGGTTCGACAAGACCTTAGATCCTCATCTTGCATTTCATCTGTAGTAATTTCTTAAATGATATACCCTGTAGAACTAAGTATAAAGTTAAAAAAATTTGCGATCATGTGTCAAGCGTGTGCACCAGTTACAGTGCAAACATCTCCCTCAACCCTTCTCGTTTTAAGGGCTATTTTAAATATACAGTAGGCAATCTGTGTGTGCACTGCATATAAGTGAGATAGAATTCATGTGACAAGGGGATTATATTAAACTATTCATTAATAAATTAGGAGTGTTGTTCACTGATAGAGTTGTCAGTATTGATGGAAAAAAAATATGTTTAAGAATATTTCTTAGATTTTAATTTCTTTGAGCTTTAAACACGACCTGCTTCATAGCAACATCAGCCATATAGCATTCAGTATTAATACATACAGTGGAAATTGATATTGTTTCTTAACTTGAAAAATTAAGCTTATGCATATCAGTAAAGGGGGGGGGGGCATCTTGAAATGCTATGAAACATGTTTTTAGTGAGAAGTTTTGGTGTATACAACAATTAAAAGTCAACAAATGTACTAAGTGAAATACATGTACTGCACATGCCATGGAAGACATCTTGTTACCGAGAAACTGCTTCACCGGTTGTAGTGAAACTGTGAGGCCCAGCCAAGACATGGTTTTAATTTCATAGTGACACACCAACAGCAAGTCTACTGCACTGTACATACAGTACAGTATATACATTTGAGTTGTTTTACTTTCACTGAATTGAATTTTATGAGATTTTATCTGAAGAAGAAATGCTAAACTTTTCCATTTAACATTTTATTCTTTCCTTTGGCATCAGATTAAACATGCAATACTATACACATCAGCCTTCCCACAGTGAAAATAGCTTGAGTCAGCATCTTGCCATTGTCTCACTTATCAATCTTGTGTGCCATAACATGTTTTATTTTTTAGCTAACCACTCTTAGTACAGTATAATATGTTTTTAGTTTGTCTTTATAAACAGACCAGGTCAGGTACAGGAAGCCCTGAGATGATGTGTCACCACCTCAGCATCTTCTAATGCTGTTAAAAAAATTATGAAAACAAAATCACAATTTCAGATTTTCGTACATTTGATTTTTTCCCTCCATAAATTGGGGGACTGCCTGTACACTTTTTGTTTTTTCAGGGTGACTCACAAGTACAATTCATCATTCATAATGAAAGTAGATGATGACACCTTTGTGAATATATCTCTTCTGGACTTACTGACAAAGAATGAAGTGTATTCAGTTCCCACATGGTGGTCCCAATTTCAGCATCATCGTTCTGTACCAATGTATGGGAAATGGGCTGACACAGAGTATCCTTCTCTAACATATCCAACATTTCCTTCAGGTGCAGGGTACCTCATGACAGGTTAGTGGCAGCCATTTTGTAGCAGAAATTGAAGACTTTAGATGTACAGGCCGCGCCCCCCCCCCCTCAATTTGCGGGGGTTAGGTTCTCAGAATGGCCGCGAATCGCCGAATCCGCGAATAACATTTGCGGACCGAGGGGGGGGAGGGGGTACATTTTTACTTGTGTACAAAGAAATGTATATTCCCTTTATGTGTTTGCCCTTAGGATAATTATTTATTTTACCTGTATTGTATATATGTGTGTGTGCGTGTCTACACACACACACACAAAATACATACCCCTGTACAAATACATAATAATGTTAAAATACTCTCACAAATAATCAGAAACAAATGTGACAGTCTACCCCCAAGTCCGTGCTCTATTAATAAAGTAATAAAGCACGAAATTGAGGGTAGACTGTTACATTTTAATAAATTTGTTTCTGATTCTTTGTGAGAGGATTTTAACTTTATTATTTATTTGTATGTGTTTTGTGTGTTTCTACACACACAGATATTTACAATACAGTTAAAGGAAATTACAGTACTGTCCAGAACGATTGGCTCCCTGTCCCAGCTGCGAAAATGCCGGCAACTTTAAAACTACCCACAGACATTCTTGGGTACATCCAGGGTGTCATCCGCGAATAATAGAGGACTGCCAAATAAAAATCCGTGAACTTGGAGAGGGGCCCCTGTACTGTACTGTATAAAATTTTTACTTTTCTTTGGAATTGCTCTTTCTCAAAAATGTAAAGTGAATGCTATACAGTATTTAATCCCTAGGCTTCGGGTCACGTCATATGACGTTTTGGTCTTTCACGGATATTGAGGTTTAAAGTATGTGGGGACATAGAAAAGTAGTTTTTCAACCCATGGCGGACTCATTATTGTCGCATGGAACGCCTCATTTGTAGTCTCCCTCTTGGATTATGGGTATATTTATTCTTGGGTACTCAGGAAACTGCTCTTGTAAACCTAACTGCTCCCAATATGTGACATAAAGAATTATTATAGACCCAGTCAGTGACTCAGGGCCATCAGTGAAGGAGGGTATGAATTTTATTATCTATTCACTGTACTGTACTCTGTTGTCAGCTTATTAATGTACAACAGCTGCATCAACTCTTGAGATAAATGAATTTATGTTGAGTGAAATGTTTTGCATAGCATGAAAGTTTAATGATCACTCCTTTTACTTATTAAGTTGATTACTGAATGACTTTCACATTTATTCAGTCATCCCTTTTCATTCAATTACCCTTGTCTAACTTCATCTCTTACAATTTACCTCACCCCCATCATGTTTATAAATGTTTAGTGATACTGGTAAAGGTTCAGCCATCCAATCATTTATCGCTTATTGCCCATGTGTCTTTCTAACGGCTCCTTCACCAAATTAGCTTGTCTCACATCCTCATTCTTTACCTCTCATTTTCATAATTCCTTTAAGACTGCATAAGCCATTAATTTTCCCTTATTTATTTTTGGAATTAAGCAGACAGTTTTAGATTTCAAGGTTATTATAAGAGCAACTTTAGATGCTTTTGGTATTAGGGGATGAGTTGGAAAAACTGATAGTCTGGTCTAAGTACTGTAGATGTAAAAGGAGTTAGAAACCCATAGATATCAGGTGTGATGTTTGAGTGCTTTAACTAGTGGTTTGATTATATGATGAGAATATTGGACAATTGTAATGCAGGTGTGAGGTTAATGAAGTGAGAGTGAGGGGAAAGCAACTGGCATCATGTGAGAAAAATGTGTGAGAAGACTTAAAAGCAAGATCTATTGAAAATTAAACTAAAGAAAGTTTTTTAGGTATAGCATCTTGGAGGCTTTTCTGTTGTGATTACTCACTGGAAATTCTCAGAGGGAGTGGGGCATTAGATATACAGTAGCTTTACTCATAAATAGAAATAAATCAGTTACGCTTGTTCTCTATAATTACTACTTCCTAGTGAACATTCCTGAGTTTAGAATATGGTACCTCATCCTACTGTCCTTGCTGGTATCATTTTTTACATATTGTGAGTGAGAATAATTTTTGCATTTCCAGGATCTCTTGCACAAACTTTGGCTACTGCAGGGTCATATCTGACTGCATATGGAGGTGAAGATGTGAGCATGGGTATATGGGTGGCATCAGTAGCTGGGAACTCCAAGACAGTAGATGTGCCTTGTTGGCTGCCACATCCACATTGTTCTCAGACTATACTTCTGCAGCAGTTATCAGCAACTGAGATGAGAACAATTTGGAACAAAATGAAATTGAACTAATTGAGGATCATTATTTTCTCAATAGAAATCACGTAAGTAATAAATTGTTTAGTTGTTGTGAGATGACTTTTGTGGGAAAAAAATGGCATTCTTCACTTACAACTGTAGCAGAGGATTTGGTGACTACAAATATTAATGTATACAGTAATATGGTTCTTTATGCAATTTTTTTATTTGGGGCTCAGTTTTTTTGCATATACTCTAGATTGTCTATTTATACACAGTATTCATTTTTTTAATATTTATTATTTAACCCTTAAATTGCACATATTGTAGGGGAAAACCTGGCTCATTTTCTTACTAGCTGTAGCATCACCAGAAGGTTGCATGGGGTGCTTCAGAGCCATTATGATACACAGAGGAGGGATGAACAATGTACTTGATACTGTATAATAGCAAGTGGTGCATGGAGTTTGATCTTGTAGTCTCAAAAAAACAAGAGATACATGGCAACTGACTCTGCTCCTATATCTCGGAAGCATCTAGAATAGTTGACAGAAGGTTTATTACCAAGCAGATTGACTTTTTATGTAAGTATATTGCTATTAATAAAATATGGTACAGTAAATTGCATTTTGTGAGATTGCATTATACAGTACGCCCTGATAATCTGATAATTCGCGGATTTTTATTTTGCGGACCTCTATTATTCACAGATGACACCCTGGATGTACCCAAGAATGTCTGCAGTGTAGTTTTAAAGTTGCTGGCATTTTTGCGGCTAAGACAGGGAGCCATTCATTCTAGAGAGAGTAATTTCCTTTACCTGTATTGTATTTATGTGTGTGTGTGTCTGTGTGTAGACACACACACAAAACACATACAGATAAATGATAATGGGAAAATCCTCTCTCAAATAATCAGAAACAATAATTATTGTAGTATTAAAAATGTTGAGTCTACCCTCGAGTCTACTCCGTGCTTTACTAATAACAAAGCACGGAGTAGACTTGAGGGAATACTCAAAAGTTTTAATACTACATTTGTTTCTGATTATTTGTGAGAGGATTTCCCATGACAGTATTATTTATTTGTATGTGTTTTGTGTGTGTGTGTGTGTCTACACACACACACACACACACATACATATACAATTCAGGTAAAAGAAATAATTGTCCTAAGGGCAAACACATAAAGGGAATATACATTTCTTTGTACTCAAGTAAAAAAATTTACCCCCCCTCCAAGTCTGCAAATGTTATTCGTGGATTTGGCGATTAGCGGCCATTTTGAGAACCTAGCCCCCGCGAATTTGAAGGGCATGCTGTACAGTATATGGTTTTCTGTAATTATTCTGGTTAATGTAACTGTTCTCTTATAATGCAAAATACCTGTACAGGGATACCTTGTTATTCACAACCCCACTTATTCATAATTGTTATGTTAACCCATGTCCTGCATGTAGTAAAACAATTACAAAATGGTAATGCAGTATTTTTTATTTTTTATTATTTACAGTACAGTACATATTAGTACAGTAGGATCTCATGTTTCGCGACTAATTGGTACCGGTTTTAGCGCCGCGAAACGAGTGACATTGAAATACATATAAATAAGCTTAATCAGTTCTGTGTTGTCACCCAAACCCCCCTATAATGACCTACAACCCACCAAGAAAATTACATTACAGTAATGTATTGATACATATTATACAGTACATATTGTTGATAACAATATTTATATATACTCATACTGTAGAATATCTTACCGTGATGGAATCAGTGAAATGCTTGACGGGGCTGGTTGATGGGTTCCGAGGCAGGGAGGGCTGGTTACTGCTTCCTCCCTGCTCCCTCCTCTACGTCTCTTTTAACCTCAGCATCAAATCCCTCAAAGTCTTGAGACAGCTCTGCCACCAGTAAGTCACCCAACACTGCAATATCATCATCGGTGGTGCCATCATCATTCTTCTGTGCAACTGCAGCATAATAAACACGTGCCTAATGCCTTATCTGTGGCCCAGACAGGTCGCCTTGCTCACGGTTTCTTCTTTCCACCCACTTGTAAAGGAAATGTTCTGTGATAACTAACAGTAGGTTTCGTTGTGAAGTATCGTAAAACGTCCTGCTACTAGAAAATTTGGAGAATATATTCACAGAAGCAGTTAAGGCTTCCTTGTTCTTCTTAAGGGAACGTATGGTTGATTCGGGGCAGTTGAACCTATGCAAGATTTCACAGGTACGAGCACCACTTTTGATCATTTCAAGCATCTCTCTCATTTCAAGGGTGTATTTCCTCCTCTAGACCCCCTTACGGAAGTCACGCTAGGCTTGGGGCTTTCCTTGTTGACCTTCTCTACAGCCATCATTACCACCAGAACCGCTCCCGACATTTACATTACACAATTCACTCATGGTTAATACACAAGAATCGTTAATAGTTAAACAAGAATCTCGCGAAACGTGAACACAATGGGTTATATAATCCAAGGTCACTGCACTGCTCGCTCATTCAAACTAACTGCCGTTACTCCATAAACAAAAAACACTCGGCGGGTCGACGGATAACAAAAGACCTTGACAATGCGCACTGTCCACTCAACAATGTCTCACGAAACTGGTAATGAAAATTGCTATTCTTGAGAGGCTGGAAATTTCTAAAATGATGCAAAAAATATGAATCGCGAATCTAAAACTCGCTAAACTTGAGATCCTACTGTACAGTGATATCCCCGTTAGCCAGAACAATTGGTGCAGAGCACTTTGGGGTGATGAGAGATTTACGGGTAACCAGACGACTTTCTCAAACCCGGAAAAATCCCCCATCCCTGCAAATATTTCTGGTTACTGGAAAAACTTTCCGAGTGTCTAAACTATGCATCTTGCACGGACAAACATAGCCCACATCCTCATAATGTTCCTGTGTGCAGGGGAGTTTTCCAAGAGTCTAAACTAAAAATCTAAAAATCTATATGATATGGTCGTGAATGAAGCTGTGTGTTAGAGCAAAGACTGGCATTTTCCACTCCCTTGGAGCTGTGGGGGATTAGCGGATCTCATATAACTGACCTGACACAATGTCAGGTGGAGGTAAGGTGGGGTATGTGTGGTCTCATATTACTGACCTGATACAATGTCAGGTCACTCCACTGTTGGGTGGGGGATTAGTAGGTCTCAGGACCTGAAGATGTCTTGAATAAACATGAAAGCTAAAATACACTGTTTTTTATACTTACACTTATCACATTGTATCCCTTCAACAATATGTTATATAAGGTTTTAAAATGTAGTGTGAGAAAGCTGAAAGCTGTGGGTGATTAGAGAGTTGGAGTGGAAAGGAGTGGTAACATGCACCAGTGTTGTCAAGCGCTAAGCTCCTCAACAGCTGCTCTTTTAATTCGCCACCACATAGTTAACACGCATAAATTTAATTCATACAATATGGGGGTGTTTGGGTCTCTGGGTGTTATGTAATGTTGAAGGGATACACCTATGCTCATTTATACTTATACTTATCACAATCTTCCTAAAAATACTTAAGGTTTTGTGTTTATTCAAGACATCTTCAGGTCATGAGACCCACTAATCCCTCACCCAAGAAGGGGTGACCTGACATTCCATCAGAAAGTCAGTAACATGAGACCACTAATCCCCAACCCTACCTTCACCTGACATTGAGTCAGGCCTGGTCCCTCCCCCAAAATACTTAAGCTTTTGTCTTTATTCAAGACATTTTCAGAAAATGTTCTCGCTTTTCGACCTCGGGAAATTTTTTCCCAAAGCCAGAATTTTTTTTTTTAATTCCGGCTTTGGGAATGCTTTTCCGAGCAAATTTAAATTCCGGCGATCGGAGAGTTCCGGTTTTGAGGGATTCCGGCTAACGGAGATATCACTGTAGTATTGCCATACTGTATTTTTTTCCTCACATTTACTGGTACAGTATACAATACATACAATCATACTGATGATAAAAGGTATAAAAATAATCCTTTTGGGTGTTATTTAGTATCTTATGGTCCCAATCAGACCTTATTTCCATTATTTCTTATGGCCAAAAATTCCCCACTTTAAGTGGTAATTTTCCTGTCTCTAATAGCCTCAGATAACGAGGAGCTCCTGTATATTGAGTGTACCGTATGTTAAAAAATATATGGTGACAATTGCCAGTTGGGAATACATCCCCCATAATTACATTGACTCTTATGTGGAAAATTGCCTCATTATTCGCATTGACTTTTAGGAATGCATCGGTTGTGATAACTGGGGTATTCCTGCAATTACGCAAGTTACAGTAAGTAGCTTGCATGACTGCCACTCACACAGCTTATCTTCATTCTACATCTTTCTTTAACATCTTCATCCTTAACTCTTCAATCCAAATCCAAAACTTGTAATTTCTGCATATTTCAATGCTACACATTCATAATTTTATTAAAGTTAAATTATTTTACATCAGGTCCTTCGATTTATTTCTTTGATGTGGGATTCACCTGAAAAATTAAGTAAAAGGAAACCATCCTTGTTTGAAGTCAGTACCATTGCAGTTTTATTTTTTACTCTGGGTTACCAGTTGGATATCTAAGATCATTGTTGAGGATATGGAGCATCATACACTAGGAGGTCTTTATCATCATCATCATCAATGTTTTATGGCCATTTTTCATGCTTGTTGGGGCTAGCTGCAGTTACCCGATGACAGCTTTCTATGCTGCATGGTCTCTTGCAACCTCTCTTGTCAGGTTCTTAACTCTAATGTCATTTATTACAACCTCTTCCTATGTCATTCTTGGCCTGCCTCTGGCTCTCCTTCCATCCACAGTTTGACTAGTGCACCACCTCTTGACTCAGGTAGTTTCTTCCATTCTCTCCACATGCCTAAACCATCTCATTCAGCCTTTTTGAAAAGCGTTGCCAATACTCTCAATACCCAGCTGCATTCTTAGCTCTGAACAGGAATTCCTGTCTTTCAGTGTCATAAGGCACATCTGACTCGCCATTCTCATTTCAGCTTGCTCAAGCCTGGATGTGTCTTCCTATTTGACTGCCCCTGTTTCACTGCCATATAGCATCGCACTTCTCATGCCAATTGCTTACATCTTTCCTTTCATGCAGAGGGAAAGTCCTCTTACCATTCATAAAGGCAACAACTCCCAAAACTTCTTTTAGCCACTTCTGACTCATGCAACTGAGCATCCCTTACAGCACTTATCATGTCACCCAGGTAACAGAACTTACCCTCAATGTTAAGTTTCTCCAGCCTTGCTAAGGCCACATCAAATAAAGCAGTAAGAATGAATAAATGACAATGAGTGGAGAATGTGTATGTACTGTACAATTAATTGATTATGGCCACCCAGTATTATGGTACAAAAGGCTATACAATGTATTGCATTGAAAGATTGAAAGTAATCAGTATATGATGATGAAGCAGACAGCTTGTTAACCCAATAACTGTGTGATTTGTGAAAAACAACATATGAAAGCTAAAAAAAAAATATAAAGAAACATTATAAAAACTTTGTACTCATCATGTGTGGCAAGTTATGAGTCAATGAAGTGAGGCAGAGTAACCGGCAACTGCTGAGCCATGGTTGTTGTTGTCATGCAAGAGGTGGTTGTGATGACAAACAACATGGTTGTGATGGTGCAGCGGTGGGTTTTTGTGGTGCAAAGTGGGTGGTGAGTCAGGCTGTTGCATCGTAAGTGTGGGTGAGGGGCCGCTGAGAACAGTAGGAGGAGGAGGAGGAGGCATAAATAATTCCAAATCATTCCAAGATGATGATAGTAAGTGATTTGAGGCTTCACCAGCCTTCTGTCTCACTCTAGAGTGTCTACCAATCATCGACTTTCTATTCTTATTATGATTTTGGGCACAGCTTTAAAGTTATGGCCCCCCAATGCCAGTTGTCTAAAGACGACATTAGTGCAATTTCGGTAAAGCAGCCAAAGACGATGATAGCAGTTAAAAGGTTAAGAGAGTTTAGGTATAGCAGCCATTTGTTAAAATTTACTGTTGACCTACACTTCATAGACCTACATTATTTTATTAAATGCTTAAGATAAATAATATTTCAACATTGAAGATACTCTTTTATTTATGTATACGGTACATAGAGGACAAATACATTACAGTCTCACAAAAGAAATAGTAATCAACACATCATATCCAACTAAATTTTAAGTGGCTTACATAACATTTTTATTTCAGCAATTTTATTCCATAACTCATTAGCCTTTCAGTCTGATAACTAAAGATCATGAAATTATTTCGGGATTTTCCTTTACTGGAATATATTTAATCTTAAGCAGTTTAAGAGAATGAAATTCGGTTAACATTCACCGAGGGATGCTTGGAATATGGTATTATGCATCAGAATTAAATATGGTGTAATAAGAGCATTAAATCCCTTTTGTTCTAGACAGATCAAACAAATATTTATAATGACTTATGAGGTGCCATTTGTCTGTGTCTATCATGTCTCTTCAGTCCTAGTAAGTTGCTGACCACTTAGCACTTGTATTCAGACTGTATTACCTGAGCACATTGAAATGCTGTAGCAGTTATTAGTTAGGGAGGTTGCATTTAGACTTAGAGTACTTATATTTAGCTAATGTGATGTGAGATAGGTTAAAAAAATAGGTCAAGCAGTGTGTGCTTAATATGTGGGTGTGCTCAAAGCTGTCAACAAGCAGGGTATCAGATGACATGGCTACAAACAAAGACACCAGTGACCAGACTAAGAAGATTTTACAATACACATTGGCTGACTAAGTAATTACAGTTGATGACAAAGACACGATGGCATTTGGTTGTTAACATTTATAATGTAATTCTAGTGAGGAAAAAAAATTATCAGCCAGTCTTCCGTACCTTTTTGCATTACTAATATATTTTACTAGATAAGTTTTCATACTGTCATGTATATATATATATATATATATATATATATATATATATATATATATATATATATATATATATATATATATATATATATATATATATATATATATATATATATATATATATATATATATATATATATATATATATATATATATATATATATATATATATATATATATAACTTGATTTAGGATATCAATGCAATATATTTGCATATTCACTAAAACATATTAAGTTTTAAGTTTTCTCTGTTACACTTAAATTTTGTTGAAACACTTGAAAATAATTCTCAGATTAATAAATTACATTGAGGCACCTCTGTCTTGATAGATTGTGTCCTTAAACATCAGTCCCCAGCTGCTGACAGTATCAAAACTAACAGTAAAAAATTCTTCAAACCTCAAACATCTACCTCAAAGATATAAAAGTAACCAATAATGGTAATAAATAAGATAACCTATTTGGGAATACACAATAGTACTAAAAAACAAGTTTAAAAATTAGTTTACATTCGTATTAAAAATTAGACAAAATAAGCATTCATTTAAACAGAAGAATTGCACTAGAAGTGCAGATGATATCCCTGTAAATGAAATTATGTTGTATTTATTTGTTACAAATGAACTTATAACAAAATATAAAATTGCCACAACAAAGTTTCAGATCATCTCCTAACATTTCAAATGAGTTATACTGATGTCTAAACCACTTAGGCACCCAACACATTCATATGACATGTTTAGGCTTTGTGGTGCTTTTGGTCACACATTACATTTTACTGTACATATTTATCTTTTAATATTAAGTCAGATTTTCTGAAGGAAACTGGATGTGATTTTGAATCCTTGTCACAACACTCACTTGGACATGCAAATCTCTGACAACAATACAGTAATACTATGCTCTATATTCAAGTATGACATGAACATAAATATTATAATCATACATACATCATCTCTTGGCACAAACATTGTATACTAGTATGTTCCTTGTACAATCTTGATGGAAGGGAATCATTCACAACATATAAAAAAAAATGTCATAAACCTTTTATGAAACTTTTATGTAAAATGACACATACACCGCTTTATTACTCATGTTATTGGTTAATAATGTAATTTTAAAAGATATTTATACCTATATTGTAATTTGGTTAATTGAGGATGGGGTTTCCTTTTCAATGGGTCTTGTCTTTGGTAAAATATATATAAAAGTACTGTAATGTAATGCTTACAAATAATAAATATAATAGGTTGAGTATCAAAATAAATTGACAGGAGGTAGATATAGTTAGCACAAAGGTGCAGGTAACTGTCGTTCATATTTATTAGATTATCATTGAAATTATCATTTACAGTAGTTGCTCTCCATTTTAACACATGTATTAATTTATACTTCAAAATTCAACATCATTGTTAAGTGCATAGCCCATTTAAAATAATCTTTCAATCTGGTGATTCATGGTTTGTGAGTTAATAGACCAGTTGGCTCTGGGAGTCCATCGAAGCACTACCATACTGTGGAAGAAGCAAGGAGAGTGTCCTCATTTCATTGTTGGTAATGCCTCTGGCCACATTTACACTACATCATCACCAATTAGTCATAGTTTGCAGCTTTCTTTCATTTACTACCATTTCTCATTCTTAAAGTATAATTTTAATTTATTCCTGATTTTCAAAACAAGCAAGTGATGACTGCTTCACTTATGGCACTCAAACCTTCATATGATAATGAGTAAAAGTAGGTCCCACATGCCTGACAATATAACACACTCTTATGGACATTGTGGATAAAGCACACTTATATTCCACACACCTGAGCCCAGTTACAAGCTTGGAGTAAACAAAGTACAGGAGTATAGCTTCAGTACACAAGGAGACAAAGTGGCCAGCACTGCTCTCTACCACCTTTCACTTTCCCAACAAGTATTTTGTCAAGTCTTACAGACAAGGAAGGCTTATGGTTGAAATGCTAGCAGAAAATTCTACTTGTGACCACCTTTCAAATTCCAGAGGGAGCAGTGCATTACATTCATTTACTGTATAATCTAAATTATTTTCCTTGATGAAAATTAATATGAAATACTGTAGTATACAGTACTTAAATAACACATACTGTACAGTACTATATATACTGTATAATGAGTAGAGTAGATGAAAGGTATACTTCTTTGCAAGCTATAGATTGCTGAACTTGTATATTAAGTGAGCCAGTGTGCAAATTAATTATAATATTTTTAAGTATCAAGTGTTAATTCTCAGGTGTAAAAGCTATACAAAGATTTGAGTGCTTAGAGAAACTACAAGTGCAGCCCTGATGTACAGTACTGTATGTATATGCAAATGTAAAAATACATAATTTATATTTTACCATTAGTGGTGTAATTTTCCTGTTAGTGTTAAATGTTGATACCAAACATACAATATGTAGCAGTTAATAATTACACTGGCCCCAAAAAGTTATGAAATTGATTCATGCAAGTTAAGTGATTGTCAAAAGTATTTTTATTTATTTTTTTTTTTTTACAACAATACAGGTCATAACTTATTTGGCAAAAAGCTATACTGTATTCACTCCCAAACTGAATATAAATATACAACTACTTCTAATTTACAAAATAATATAATATATTACATAAACTTTGTATGTACAGTATGTATAAATAGGTAATATTACTTCTGTTTTAAGAGTGTTTATCAAGTCCATGGAATGAATATATAAATATATATGTACACACAAACATACCTCTACATACCACCTCACCTCTCTACTATTTTTGTCACACTGCCAAACCCTAAATACAGTGAGTAAATTATTGTCCAAAAATTCAGATATCATTAGAGTACTGTAAATCAATTTAAATGAAGCATGGGGATATATATATATATATATATATATATATATATATATATATATATATATATATATATATATATATATATATATATATATATATATATATATACACACAGTAATACCTCGCTTTACGCGGTCAATTGAATCCACGGAGGCCCGCGTAAAGTGAACAACAGAACATATGGGATTAATCGAAATAGAGACTGGGCCGACCCCCAAACTCCACTTTTTCCCGACACAATACGTACGTTTTAGTAAAAATAACATCTTAACTTTATGATGGTATGCACACATAATATAGAAGAGAAATATCAATAAGAGAATAATATACTGTACCAGGTAAAAGAAAAATCAAGGTTTAAAACTTATGTAAGGTTAGGTTAGGTTTTAAAAAATCTAGGTTTAACACTTACGTAAGGTTAGGTTATGTTTTAAAAAATCAAAGTTTAACACTAACCTAAGGTTAGGTTATGTTAGGAAAAATCTAGGTTTAACACGTAAGGTAAGGTTAGGTTATGTTAGGAAAAATCAAAGTTTAACACTTACGTAAGGTTAGGTTATGTTAGGAAAAATCAAGGTTTAACACTAACCTAAGGTTAGGTTAGGTTATGTTAGGAAAAATCTAGGTTTAACACTTATGTAAGGTTAGGTTATGTTTTAAAAAATCAAGGTTTAACACCAACCTAAGGTTAGGTTGTGTTAGGAAAAATCTAGGTTTAACACTTACGTAAGGTTAGGAAAAATCAAGGTTAGGTTTAGCACTTACATTAGTAGAAGAGATGGGTCGGGGAATGGAGGCTGGTTCCGAGGCAAAGGACAGGCTACTGGCCCTCAGGTGAGTCACCATCACTGTCATCCACACTTATCAGGGCCTCCCTGACAAATCCCTCAAAGTCACCATCACTGTCTCTGTCACTATCACTGGCCTGGGCTGGCTGTGGTGGGTTGCGGGCGAAGAACTCGGTAATGCTTTGTTGCCGGCTAGTGTTGATGTTGTCGTGATACACCTTGATGTACGGCTCCATAATCTGCAACAGCTGGGTAGTGAAGACTTCATACCGGTTATCGTCAGGGTCGTCGGAAAGGAGGAGCTTCAGTTTCTCTACACACTCGATGGCACCCCTTACATTACCATGCGATAACTTGCGTTCTTCTCGGGATGATGCACCGCCTGTCTCTTCACTGGCGTCATCGTCTTCTAACATCTCGTCGGCAGTCACATCAGGATCCCTTATCACCTCCATAATGTCGTCGTTGGTGGTCTCGGAGAAGCCGTTAGCTGTAACACTCTGCGCAGCTTCTCTGGCAAGGTCCACTGCTACTGCAACAGTCTGAACCTCACCAGTCACAGATTGACTCTGCTTCCCACCTGGGATACCTTGCAACACATGTCTCCATGCGTGACGAACCGTTGCTACAGACAGCTGATCCCATGCCTCCACCAAGAAGTCCACAGCTTTCTTGACATTGAATTTCCTCCAAAAGTGTTTCACAAGAACTTCTTGCTCTGCCAACTGTTGTTCCTCATCCTCTTTGCTCTTGCTCTCGGTGTCACCCAGGTTACGCAACTCATCCTTGGTGTTGGTATAATCGTTCAAGAGCTTAAACTTCTTTGCAGAGAATGCAGCTTTCACATTGCAGATTAATTCTTGGTCCATGGGCTGGATTAATGACGTAGTGTTGGGAGGAAGGAAGACCTGGTGCGTTGTCAAGCAGCAACAAAATCTTGAATGGAACATTCTGTTGCTCACAGAATTTCTTCACATCAGGAACAAAACAGTCATCAAACCAGGAGAGGGACAGAGTAGAGAACATCCACGCCTTACGTGCGGTCAGCCAGTGGACATTTAGCTTGGTCATGTCCATGTTCTTTTAGGCATGTGGCTTGCGGGCTGTGTGGATCACCGATAACTTGAGTTTACAGGTACCGGAGGCATTGGTGGTAAAGAGGACGGTGATGCGCTCCTTGTGCAACTTCCGGCCCTGACACTTGCTGGCAGACTTGACAACGAAGGTCTTGGAAGGTAGCTTTTTCCAAAAGAGACCGGATTCGTCCATGTTGAACACCTGGTCGTCGGTGTACTGTCCTTCCTCCATAATCTCACGTAAGAACGGAGGAAAATCCCTAGCCGCAACACGGTCAGCACTCGCTTCTTCACCACCAATGTTAATGTTGGTGATCTTGTTCCTCTTCTTAATCCTCTGCAACCACCCAGAAGAAGCATTGAAGGGTTTGGGCTCTGCAATTCCCATCTTATGTAACACTGCTGCATACAGTTCATGTGTGTACTCCTGAACTGAGCGCGTGTCGACCGCCATGTTCCGTCTTGCCTGACGAATCAAGTAGCTCACAAGTAACTTCTCCGTCTTCAGAAGCACCTTGTTATGGCAATACTTGATCATAGAAACACCTGTAGACTTTGTGATGTTCATGTGTTCTTTTATCTTGGCTGCATCCTTCTTGATCGTCCGGAGTGTAGATTCGTTCACACCATGCTGGAGTGCCAAATCAACCTATCTTGTTCCTTTCTCCAACTCTTGCATGATCTTGTACTTCACCTCGTAGCTTAGGGCACGTCGTATCTTCTTTAGCTTAGGGCGGCTGGGTCCAGGTAATGCAAGGTTTTTCAGTGGTGGTGGTGGTCCGGTGGCAGCCATTCTTATGGAACAATGGTTATCGATATACACGGTGTAGCCGGGAGGGGTGTCACTGACTCGGGTAGGTCAACGGGCTTCATCGCTCCGGCGGCAGGGCACGTCATATTACATTAAACCAATCACAGCTAGCGGGGAGGGAGGTAAGGATGCTTGGCCCAATCACAGTCCGATACGTCATATGACGTCACCGATAACGCAACAAAGACATACACTGCGCAACCTAGTCGCGCCGCTTACCCAACATGGCGGGAGGTTTGAATCCAAAAATGGCGCGGCGCGAGATGACCACCAGCCGCTCTCCGCGTAAAAGAGTAGATGCACCGCGTAAAGTGAACATTCTGGTTCTGGCGGGGTACCGCGTAAATGTAGAAACGTGTAAAAAAAACGCGTAAAGCTGGGTAATAATGTGTGTGTGTGTGCGTATGTGTGTGTGTGTATATATATATATATATATATATATATATATATATATATATATATATATATATATATATATATATATATATATATATATATATATATATATATATATATATATATATATATATAGACAAGCTAAGGTGCTCCGTTGTTTCCCTTTTCCGTGTGATTTTATCAAGATTTATCTTCTCCACGTTTTCATTGTGGATCTATATATATATATATATATATATATATATATATATATATATATATATATATATATATATATATATATATATATATATATATATATATATATATATATATATATATATATATATATATATATATATATATATATATATATATATTGGAACAACAAAACCTTCAATAAAAACACTCTACGTCCTATAAACTGAGGCTCACCTTGCCTGAAACACCGAGTGCCAAAGGCAAATTGTTTACCATTTATTATTACAACACTTTACACTGAAACGCGGGTAGTTTCAACAAAAATATTGTATAATTCCATTCAAGCATTTATTCAAGTCAATTAGGAGGGAATATTATTATAATACAACAGTTTTTTAACTGAAAACCATTCGAAAAGCGATTACGGTAACATCTTTTGAACGAAAGAAAGTGAAAGTCATCGCTTTCGTCACGATTTTATCCCACTTTCCACTGTAATACGTACGTCACTTCAGCAAAAATATTATATTTCCGTGAATGTATTATATCAAGCATAGTATGAATAGAATATCACTAATATAACAGTATTTTAACCGAAAACTATTAAAAAACGAGTAACATATCTTGAACATCGGAAGGCTAGGTAAAGTCTTTTGTTTTCATGTAGTTTATCCTAATTTACATTGAAATACATTACGTTTCAGCAAAACTACTATTATTTCTGAGAATATGGAAATGTAATATTTTTGCTGAAATGACGTACGTATTACAGTGGAAAGTGGGATAAAATCGTGACGAAAGCAATGACTTTCTCTTTCTTTCGTTCAAAAGATGTTACCGTAATCGCTTTTCGAATGGTTTTCAGTTAAAAAAACTGTTGCATTACAATAATATTCTATCCTAATTCACTTATGATGCAACAGTGTTTTAACTGAAAACGATTCGAAAAACACGTGTACCTTCTAGCTGATACGGCAGAGCCCTGGTCGCGGAGGCTTTGTTTTTGCATCGGTCCTTCTTAAGCAGCCTTTAATTTAGCGTATGTTGAAATTGTGTTTACCGGTATATTCTTATTTTCCAGAAATATGACTAGTTTGTATATATACAATGTTACGGTACTTTTAATTTACAAGTATTCATTTTTAAAAATACAGAAGACACCAAACAAATACCAGTACAAGTACGGATATTTGCATGACTCTCCCGCCAAAAAAGACCAAGCAGCTGGTACTCTCTCCCTCAGCCCGACCAAAAATAGCCCAACAACATCTTTCTTGTTTATTCTCTTCCAATTTCTCACTTTAACTGGTATTTTTTACTTCATATTGCCTACATCAGATAAACTACAGTAATTGAGGTTAGACACTGTTATAAATTTGATTACCGGGTACTGGCAGGATGCCGTTAGAACCACCTGACCCTACCAACAGTGTTGCAAGTCAGACAGAGCATTTTTTTTTTTTACATTTTTGGTGTCTCCATTTGTTAAATTTTTTTTCTGTGGGGTTTGCACAATAGTAAACTGTTTTACCTACAGTATTGTAAAACGATTTGGGAAAAGACATACTCAGTAACTTAAAATTTTAAACGGAAAATCTTGAAACTGGCAACTGTGTGCTGACAATGATGACAAGGAAAATTATTTTGACATTTTTTCATGAAAATATTCAGAAATATGGTATCGTAGTATTTATTCAAGTAAATTAGGATAGAATATTATTGCAATACAACAGTTTTTTAACTGAAAACCATTCGAAAAGCAATCACGGTAAAATCTTTTGAACGAAAGAAAGCGAAAGTCATTGTTTTCGTCATGATTTTATCCCACTTTCCACTGTAATAGGTATGTCATTTCAGCAAAAATATTACATTTCCATATTTATTTCTGAGAATATATTCATTCAGTCACAGTTAAGGTAAAATATACTCGTGATGTAATATTTTAATGAAAATACCCAGTATCTAGAAATACGGTATCGTAGTTTTCTTTTGTTTCAAATTTAATTTAGCAAAGATTGATGTTTCAAATGTAATGAACAAAAATTTATGTATCTATAAATAAATTTAAAAAAATGAATATTTCATGTTTTACATCGTCCTGTGCTACCACACCATGGATTTGGCTACTTTGGACTTGCTATGATGACGCAAGAGATCTGCCCTGGCAACTGTACTGACACTCACAGCTGGTGGTGCGTCATTTCCATTGTTTACTGGTAAATATTTTTCAACCTAACGAAACTATTACCCGTTTAGAGGTCGACCCCCAATTTTTTGCCAAAAATTTTGGTCTTAAAGACACAAACTACATCAAGGTATATACGGTAAATAAGGACATGGGGGGGCCAGGGGTGTTTTGGGGGGGGCAGCAAAAATACACAGATTTTTAACATTCACGGGGATCTCTGTTACCTAACCCCCACGTATGTTAAGGGCCGACTGTATGTATGTATGTGTATATATATATATATATATATATATATATATATATATATATATATATATATATATATATATATATATATATATATATATATATATATATATATATATATATATATACATATATATATACTTCATTTTTAGTCCATATAACACGCAGACTTTGAACATATAATCAATGACCTCACCAGCCAGTCCTGTCTCCTCTGCTTCATCCAGTTAATGTAATCTCCATGTACAGTATAATTAAAAAATTATGGGGGCCCCGTGTGCATTCAGCTGACTACATTAAAAATAAGTGCACAGTAACACTGTATTCATTCTTCATTAATGATTACTTTTATTGTACAGTATAGTCTAGATTTATGCGGATTTCCTTTACGCGGTAGGTCATTTACGCGGCACCTGGCCAGATGCGGCAATTATTAGTTACGCGGTACATTCCATCATTTATGTGGGAAGCGGCGCGGGCAGGGTGCTATCTAGGTCGCCCAGTCAACAAAACATTACCGAGTTCTTCACCCGCCACCCACCACAGCCAGCCCAAGTCAGTGATAGTGAGGATATGGACTTTGAGGGGTTTGACAAGGAGGCCCTGCTAGCCTCTGTGGTGGATAGTGATACAGGTGAGGGCCAATAATCTGCCCTCTGCCTCGGAACCAACCCCCCCATCCCCGTGTGCCCAGCCATCTCTTCTACTAACGTAAGTGTTAAAAAACCTAATATTATTGATATTTCTCTTAAATATTAATTGTGTGTGCATACCATCACAAAATTAAGATGTTAATTTTACTACAACGTACGTATTGTGTCGGAAAAAGGGTAGTCTGGCGGTCGGCCCAGTCTCTATTTCAATTAATCCCATATGTTCTGTTATTTTGTTTACGTGTTTCGCGTTATACGCGGACCTCCATGGGTTTAATTGACCGCGTAAAACGAGACTATACTGTACTGTATTTCATTTTAGATTTTCTATGTATTATTTTTTGCATTCTCGACTTACGACCTGGATTTACAAAAGGGTTCCATTTTCCATTTCTGCAAAACCTTTCGTAAATAAATGTTTACTTCAGGCATCCCTCGATATACAATCTCCCGACTTACAATTCTTCAATTTAGCAATTTCAGATTTATAACACCCTTTCATCACAATAAGATTGGACTTTCTCAGTTGACAATGACATTATGCCAGAGCTACATGACTGGCTACCAATTCTGGAAGTGTAAGGAGTACTGCTGGGCCAACAGGTGCCTACAGATCCTTGACAATGCTCCTGCACATTTGGGGATGAATGGGCAGACAACACTGATGCGTTGTTTCTGCCGCCCACCAGAACCATGCTTGTCCAGCCCATGAACCAAGAAGTGATATCCACATATCCACAATTAAGGCCTACTGCCTGTACCGAATAATGGCACAATTGATCAGAAGACCAATGAGCCGAATAAGTCAATGATCAAGGAATTCTGGCACAATTACAATATCAAGAAGGAAATGGACAAACTCTCTGGGCTATGGAAGGAGGTTCAACAGTCAACCATGAATGGGGGTATGGAAAAACATTTGGCCACAGTGTGTGCACCATTTTCGTAGGCTTGAGTCAGTTGAAAAGATTCGCCTAGACCTTGTCCAGCTCTTCTTTAATGAAGTTGACCAAGAGGGCATTTTGAAACTCCTTGATAGCCATGCAGAGAAGTTCAGCAGTGAAGTGCTGATGCATCTGCAACAGGAGCATGCAGCTGAGGAGGACCAACCTGAAGGTGAAGATCCTAGAACTCGACATCCTCTTTAAGCTTTAATTTTAATTCGGCAACATATGACCTAAGCTATTGCGTTGCCAGGGATGTAATTACAACAATCATTCAATCAAGACATCCTCTGTAAGGCTCTTAACCCGATCAATGAAGGGGTAACACTGCTGTGTGAAAAAGGCCTAAGTGCAGGAAGAAGTTTTCACATGGTACAAAACAAAAAGCAAATGCCTTGCTGCTATCAAGAAATGTATGAATCAAAGAAGCAAAAGGCATGACAAAGTATGATTACCACCTTCTTCGGGGTACAAACCCCCAAAAGGTACAGCCGGTGTCCCCCAAGCTAGTTCCATTCTCATCAGGAGTCACAGTTCTTAAAACCAAAGTCACGCCATCTTCCACCGTATTCGGACCTGCCACTCCAACTACCGCAAGTCCATCAATTTCCAGCCACTCCTTAGTAGCTGAGTTAGTGATTATTCGGAACAAAAGCAGTCCTCCAGCCTCCAAATGTGCCTCTTACAACATAATTTAGGCAAGTATAATAACTTTAACTTTTTTAAAAATTTTCTTTACCCTTGAATTTATCAGTTTCATTTTAAATTTATGATGTGTGGGGAAGGTGCTTTCATAATTTAATTTCACAACTTGATCCTTACAAACCTTTTGCATGACTTGACCTATCTCACCTTTCTACTATTTTTATTGAACATCTATTTAACTGTAAAAAAAAATTTGAAATTTTGTTTTACTGTACCATTTTTATCATAAATTTATGATGTACTGTATTCGGCTGTAGTGTGGTCTTGAGGTGCTGCAATATTGTATTTTGTGCCTAATTGGGTGAAAACCCCCACTTTGACTGACTCTTGGAATGTTACCTCATTGACACTATGCCAAAATGTGTTTGGTATGCAAAAGTTCACTTAATGATCGAGTTTTCAGGAACGCAACCCGATAGTATATTGAGGGATGCCTGATTCTTCAAGCAAATTTACCCATAGACACCCATTAATATAGCTGAGATACACCGTACCCTCGTTAATTTTACTCCTTATAATTTGGATTTTGGCTAAGTTCGTATGTATTCCCGTTTTGTTTTTCAAAAATAAATTAAATGATTTGAATTCAGAATGAATCTGAAATAACCAAGCAGTTCCAAAAAGTTTATTATTATTATAGGAATATATTATGAAAAAGATTAAGATGAATGAATTATAGGAATAGAATATGAATTATATTAAGGTAGTGTGCAAAATTATGTTTGGTGTGTAGCCGGGGAGAGGTGGCGGAGGAGGAGGGAGGAGAGGACAATTCACCTTCCGTGCTTGCCAGCCCGCAGTCCCTTTATAACGACAATAGGCAATTTCATCATAATTCCCATATTATTTAGGTTAATTTGGTGCTGGGTTAATAAAACATTATAAAAAATTAATTAATCCCCCCCCCCCCCAGATCCCACACTCAATCCCAGATGAGTTATTGCGCTTAGTATACAGTATTCTCAGTCTCTTGTTTATAGTGGTAACAGTTGATCAGTCCCTCTGACCCGCTCTCCCTAACAATGTTGCCAGCACTCACCATCTCTCAAACACTGTTGTTATCACTACATAAAAGGATTGGTGCTTACCACAGGATCTATCTTGAGTACTTAGCAAATAATATTGTAAGAGTTTATTTATCAGAATTTAATATTATTGTAGTGTATAATGCATCTCCATATGCTCTGGCTTATTCATTGATCAGTTGTCTAAGTGCAAAAGTAGCCAAATCGAGCCATCATGTATCGATTAATTTTAAAATAGAAATTAGAAATTAAAATGTTATAGGACAAAGGTTTAGCAGTGCTGTTAATGTGTGTGCTGTGTAAGTGCCTTGTCACATCACCTCACCTCTAGATTCGTCAGCTCACCTCGCAGTGTTACATATATTTATTACTACTGTATAATTTACTTTATTATTACTGTATGTACATTTAGAAAATATTTATGTTTGCACAGTTATCATAAATAAATTATTTTGTTATAGCAAAGGCAAGGTGCAAAAACTGAACAGAAAACGAATGAATAATCAAACACAAAAATTCGGAAATTGTTGAATACTGTACATGTCAAAATATTCCAAACTTTATTAATTCGTATTTTTCGGTAATTCGAGTGACCCAGAGCCCCTTTTTTTTGTCAAATTAATGAGGAAATAGTGTACATTCCTCAGAAGAAAAAAAATCCCAAAACATCTTAAATTGTCACAAATTATGTTTTTTTCTGAAAATTTTTATTGTATAATAAACATAAAAGTGAAATACTATACATGCAGTAAAGCACTCTACAGCAATAATTTTATACCTGTACTTTACATACAAGAAGCCAAATGAGATTTAAAACAAAGTGAACAGTAAGAAATGGTAACCCAACATCTATAATAATATTACTGTACTCCTGTAATGTACTAATATAGCTCCTCCCCAACTTACGACCTACTCGATTTATGACCACCCGCACTTACGACCTGCCTCAGTCGTACCAAAATTTTGTCAAATTACGTATTTTCGAGTCCCAACGTCAGTGGTTGCTCTGTGTACTGACAAAATTTTCGTTTGTAATTCACTCTAAAATGGCTGGCAAGCTTAAAAGTGAGAGTTTCGTGGTGCTGAGAAGAAAAAGAGACGCCCATTTTAGATTTTCTATGTATTATTTTCGCATTTTCGACTTACGACCTGGTCGTTGGTCCCTAACCCCATAGTAAGTCGGGGACTGACTGTATTTGGAAATCTTCAGCAAGTGTTTCTTGCTATTAGGTCGAAAACAAAGTATGGATGTACCAATTGAATTAGATTGATAGATTCTATGTCATTATTCTGTTATGAATGCTGGGACAATTTACGAAAAAATTCAGGTTTTCCTTGTTTTGGTAAATGGAAAATATGGATTAGGTATATAGAAAGAATTACGGTACATTATGGTGTTGATTTACTTAAATGTTAATGGTAAGAGGCAATCTTGATGATTGAATAAGGAAGCATGGTTCTGTATTTGCAAACTTTGCATGACCATATTAGTACAATACAGTACAGAATAATTACAGTACTGGATAGTACTACTCATTTTTGTGAGTTGGTATACAGTATAGTAATATGAGATCTTTGCAATTAGCAAGCAAATTTTAAGCAGGGCATAACATAGTAATGTGTATAAATACAAGGTTCCTCAGGTAGTGACTTAACTGGTTAATTAAGGGAATAATATTAAAATAAATGAGCCACAATAGTAGTTTGATAAGAATAGTCATGTTTGATTAACACCAGTCTTTGGTATTGCTTCTATAAGTGAAATACCTGTATGCACATAAATTAATGTAATACACAATATGTCAATTCACCTTAATTAATTTCATGATTAATATTGAATCATGATGACAAAATTTGGTAGGTTAATTTTGTACATATATGTACAGTAGTTTTGTTATTTCTGCTAAAGGGCATTTCTTGATATCTGAATTAGTAGAGCTAGGTCATGCATCTCATATGAGATAAAGACATATTTTTCTAATACAGTCATGGAATACCTGTATACTGTAATTTACTGTCAGCTAACCACAACAAAATGTTGGGATTAATAGCAAGATGATTCTTTAAACAGAAGAAGCCAATTTTGCTCACATATACCGTTCTGAACAAAAAACTTGGTTCTGAAACTTGTTCCTTAAAACAGTGCATTAGTTGGTATATTTACAGGTAAGTACTTAATAAAATAGAAGTGTGTCTGTGTGTGTATACAGTACCTTGCCCTCGTTTTGCCTGGGGTTGCATTAAAAAAAATAGATAGTGAGTGAATTTTTAATTCAATGGGAAAAGAGGGGTTGCATTCCAGACCCATCTTTGACCCAACCTCAACATCCATTAGGACCCCATGTCTGCAATAGAGAGAAAATTTGTACAAAACAAGCTAACAAGCTTCATTACTGTACTGTATATCATTCCACCAGTTCTTATAAAAATGTGAACTGTAGGTCAAACAGCATGTGTGAATATAACAAAGTCCTGTTTCTGTCGCTGTATTTAATTTGTACAGTGAACCCTTGAAGATCCGGACTAAAAGAGGAGACCACCTGTCCGTAAAGCCGATTGTCAGAATCTTCCGGCGAATGTACTCAATGAAAAAAAAAAAAAAAATACGGTACTGTACTGTATTTTACTTCATATATTAGCATGGAGTACAGTCAACCCTCACTTTACATGGTCCCACATTCCGCGTTTACGGGGTGCCCTGCCAGAACCCAGGATGCTCACATTCCGCGGTGGGTGTACCCCTTTACACGGGTGAAGTTTAATTTTTTTATTTAGCTCATAAAATTCATACAAATTATCCGGCCAGAATATAATTTACATTGCTGGAATTCTTACAATTTGATGATCATTTTGAATATAAACATCATAGATTTTGCATTAGTCATACAAATTTTAGATATATTGTTTACTCTGAGTAAATATGTTATCTTTTGTGCAAAATATATGACATTTATATTCAAAATATTCCTGGTCTTACAAGGAATCCAGCAATGTCAATTATATTATCCTAACTTTAGTCTGATTTATTATTTATTACTAAAAAGGTAAACAGTCTGGTATTCCCACACATTTATCTAGTAGGGACGGTTGGTGGGGGGTGGGGAGGGAGGGACCGGCGACCGACCATCTGTTACCGTGTGAAGAATATTTTTTTTTTTATTAACTGAAGATTTTTATTTTAGCTCATAAAATTCATACAAATTACCCGGCCAGAATATAATTTACATTGCTGGAATTCTTACAATTTGATGATCATTTTGAATATAAACATCATATATTTTGCATTAGACATAAAATTTTTAGATATAATGTTTACTCTGAGTAAATATGTTATCTTTTGTGCAAAATATATGACATTTATATTCAAAATATTCCTGGTCTTACAAGGAATCCAGCAATGTCAATTATATTATCCTAACTTTAGTTTGAGGTATTATTTATTACTGTACCTGGTTTTCCCCCCAAAATTTCTCAGAGGGAAGAGCCAGCGAGTGTAGTGTGAGAAGAGGGGGAGGGAGTTGAGTCCATTATTTGAATGGACATTAGCTTGGCGACTGTATTTCTCTATTTCTCTTAAGTATTAATTGTGTGCATGTACCATCATAAAATTAAGATGTTATTTTTACTAGAACATAGATATTGTGTTGGAAAAAGTGGAGTTTGGGGGTCAGCTGGTCTCTATTTCATTTAATCCCATATGTTATGTTATTCACTTTACTCGTTTCTCACTTTCCGCGGTACCCTGTGGGTTACATTAACCGCGTAAAGTGAGGGTTGACTGTATTTAGGAAAGAACTTTTTGTGTGTTTTTCTCCTGTAGCCATAGTTTTCTTAAAGTAATATATACAGTACATTACAGGTTGACAACCCTTTATCTGAAATTCCAAAAACCGAAATTTTTTTTTTTTTTTTAAACAGGGATTAGCCCACCTGGGCATAGATGACTGACCCACATCGGGGCTGGGGGGGGGGGGATGTAATAGTAATAATAATTATAAAAATAATAATTACTCAGTAAATAAAATATTTAATAAAAATACACCAAAATAAAATAATGATAACATTAATAATAATAATAAAATTAATAAAAATAACAATAATACAAGAGTACTGTAATAATAAAATAATAATAATAAAGAAATACAAGAATGAAAAAAAGATCAAAAGTGAGAAACACAACCTAGACATATGAATTATTATTATTATAATTCCTCCCCCTCCCCTCCCCAGGCCTTGATGTGGGTCAGTGATCTATGCCCGGATGGGTTAATACAAAAAAAAAAAAAAATCATTCTGAAAACTGAAAAATTACGAAATCCGAAATTCCTCTGGCCCCAAGGATTTCGGATAAGGGATTGTCAACCTGTACCAGGAAATGTGAGGAACAAACAAAAATATCAATAAATATGTTACAAAAAAAAAATACTGTATTGCCAAATCAATAAATAAAAGCCAAATGAAAGTTTAACACTTCCTGCTTCACCATAGTAACAAAGACCAGCTGGGACACCGATTCCCTAGCAACACTCCCCACCCCTACACTCTCCTCCCATTATGTGTTTTTCCTTAGAACAATGTATTTCTTTGAATTTTTTCACAATATTTATGTGGGATATGTGCATGTAACTGATTAACAATAAATGAAAAAAGTTACATACAGTGGGGTATGCTATAACGAACGGATCCTACTACGAATATTCCTATAACGAACGGTTTTACCTATAAAATTGAGAATGCTATAACGAACGAAACTCCTACAACGAACATTATTTATTTATTTTTTTTTACTAATTTATTGTTTTTTTATTACAAGTATTAATGAATTCTTTATTTCAGGGGTTTAGATGCATATTTATGCACTTTTTTACAATTTTATATTATATTTTTCAGTGTTAAGTGGTTGTATTTGGGGGCCTGGTACGGATTAATCCTATAACGAACAAGGTTCTAGAACCAATTAGATTCGTTATAGCATACACCACTGTATATCTACCCGAAAATACAAGTTGAAAAACAACCATATCACCTCACAGCTTGGCCCAGTAGCCTGGTGGTTACAGTGATGAGTCTAACCTGGTTACAGTGTCAAGATTAATCACTATTATATCGGTAAACAATAATAATAAAAGTAAATCCCGTGAAATATGGCAGGGAGGTAGGAGAGTTACAAGAGCAGACGGCACTAACTACTGGTCACTCACTCGCTCCAGTTGCCAGGCGTATGATTGACATACGTATGGGAGAAACATATCTTGTAGTCTAATTTGAAAATGGTGAAGGGCACAGTGATAAACAAATTATATAAATCATGCAGTTACTTACAATAAAATAATAAGAGACATTGTGTCCTTACTAGAGTGAATAAAATAATATTCCTACAAACAACAATCGAGGGCCTTAGAATCACAAGGCCACAAGTGCTGTTTTTTAAAAAGTGAGAAACAAGCCCTTACAGTTTTTCGTTTGTTACTCCACAACTAATAAAGATATCGAGGTGGAGCTTGTTTTATTTTGAAGATTGTTATTGTAAAAAACTTTGTGTATGAGTATCATGCATCGCGGCCCATGCGCATTGCACACACCCGTCCAAAGTACGTGCATGGTTAGTGCAAAGACTAAGGAACAACAAAGTGAGGTAGCTAGCAGAGTGTGAGAGAAGCTTGATGATTCACACATAATCTCCCAGATGCGCGCTCATTGGCTGAAGCAGGTCTGCTCGCTGCGTCATTGGCTCAGCTGGGAGGTGTGGCGGGTGACTTGCACCCGTCAGTGGCTGCTATTTGAGTTAAAGGGACACCGTGCAGTGGGGCGAGTCTTGTGGCCTTGTGTGACGAACGTGCGCTGAACACAGTCCTTTTTGGTACACAAACCAAGGTATTTCAATGCTATTTTCGACCATGTGAGAGTAACACAGCCACAAATCCAAGCTCAACAGAACAGAACTCAACTTAGAGAATACGTTGGTACCAATAACTCCATAGGTATTTGCGGCCTTGTGATTCTGAGGCCCTCAATTGACAACTCTGTTTAGGTTTCCCGCCTCGGGTACCTGTGTCTTGCACGCTGACATCTTAGTTACACAGGCATAAGATGAACTTTGCTCTGTTTTGGGAATGCTTCTTTGCCCCCGGAACCCCCAAATTTTGTCCGAATCTTCCAAAATCCGGATTTATTGGGTTCGAATCTTCGAAGGTTCACTGTACTATACGTATATTAACAGAAAAGGAGATAATTTGGGGGGAAGAGTAAAGGAAAGAAATAAGGGGCTCAGTAAAAGGCAGCAACTGGGCCAGAGACTTTCTCTTAGGTTGTTTAATACAGTATTACAGCACAAGTTGGATACTGTATCTTTTTCAGCTTCTTGGCCAGGGTCACCTATTTGGGGTTACAGTACTTGCAGGGCAGTTGGTTGTTAGTACCCTGTACCTTTATACAGAGCATACCTGGGAATAGAACTGGAAACACATACTCCGATGAGTGGGGGAACATTTAACAGTGCCCAAGCAGTAGCACAACCTGTGCAACATTTAATCACACACTCAATATACTGTACAGTGAAACCTTGGTATTTAAAAATTAACTATAAAATTGTGAATCAATATGAAAAGAACCCATGTAGAGGGAGGACAAGGTTTATTTTTTTAATGGGGGATAGCCCACCCGGGCACAAGTCACCAACCCACATCGGGGCAAGAAAAAACAAAATAAATTAGGGGGAAAAATGAGTACTGTATGTTAATCTATACCACAAAGATGCCGGAAGACCAGGCAAAGCATTCCACAGTTTGACTGTGTGTGGAAAGAAGGAGCTACTACAACAGGTTATTCTAGTGTGCCTGACATCCACACACAAACAGTGGGTACCACAGGCAAGACGAGTGTTACGAGCCCACAACTTTGCCAGCGGTACACAGGATGCCAAATCCACTGAACATTGCCTGTTAAAGAACCTGTAAAAGAGAGTGAAGCAACATTGTGGCAAAGAGAAAGGGAAGAGAGATCATTGACAAAAGGAGGAGTTAATAACACAAAATGTCTTTGATTCCACCCTATCTAACAGTTGAACAGAAGAAGAACCACCCCAGATATGAGTGCAGTACTCCAAGTTAACCTGAAGCAACTGCTCAGAAATGAAGTAGCTATGGCATCTGTACAGCATTCCCAACTTTCGGGAGTTGGAAAGTTAACCAAATTTCTACCTCCTCATTCATAAATACTACACGGATCCGCACTGATAGACGAAACAATATCAGCACTAGAAACAGATCTACTGTACTTTGAGAGTTGGGGGGAATGGGAAAAAGAGTGAAGAGTAGATTCATCAGCATAAGAATGGAAAGAATTGGTAGCAGTGTGATGTAAATCATTGATAAAAAGAAGGAAGGGAGTAGTGTACACTGTAATTGAAAGAATTAAACCCTGTGGAACACCAATACCCTGCATTGGTAAAGAAAGTCCGAGAGATCGAACCTTGAATAACAACTGCCATGGATTAGTTCTTAAGAAAGCTAGAAATGAGAGAAGATAGTGGAGGAGAGAAACCATAAGCAGGAGGTTTAGAAAGTAAAGACTTGTACCATACCCTCTCAAATGCTTTGGAGATGTTGAGGGCTACAACAAAAGTTTTCCCATAATCCCTAAGAGAGGATGACCAAAGATGGGTGCAATAGGAGAGCAGATCACCAGTAGATCTCGCCTGGCAGAAACCTTACTGGTGATCTGACAAAAGAGAAAGGCATTAAAGGTGACGTAGAAAATGAGTTGAGGATAGTTAAAAAATCTTGGAGGGGGGTGGGGGAGGGGCGAAGTTAGGGCAATAGAAGAATTAGAATGGTCACCCTTATTTGGGATGGCCTGAATGAAGGCATGCTTCCAAGAAGATGAAAAAGTTTGGGTTTTGAGGCAAAAAAGGCGAGTGAACACAGAGGCCAGAACTTTAGCAGACTCCCTCAAAACACGGGGGCATTCCGTCTGGTCCATGCATCTTACTCAAACCCAGATTGGATAACATACCAGCAACCTTATGATTGGAGATTACAGGAAAGTGCATAGGTTCATTAGGAAGGGTAGAGTTTGGAACCGTCTCCGGTGGAGTGGTATGGGTATTTCTATAATTATATACCCTGTGTGTGTGTGTGTGTGAACACACACTTGGACATAAGCGTGATTTGTTGCACTGCCTAGGAACGCTGCTGAGTGAATTATTGTGGTTGGATGAATACCAATATATATAGAGATGTGATAAAAGGAATCCTTACAAACAAACTGTTCCCAAATCTGTACAAGTAATATGCAGCCTGCGTAAGTTTATGTTAAAAGTTAGAAAGTACCTAACACGATTTTTTATATTTTTCATTTGAAACTAGACCTCTCTCACTCCCTCTCTAAAGACAAAAACAATGAGTGAAAGCAAAAATTACAGTACCGTAGTAAGGCTTCTCCATTGTAAACAATAAAGATAATGTACAATACTAAAACCATTAAAAAATTTAAGTTATAGTTTGAGAGTTAAATTTTGGATAGAGCACTCAAATTCCTAAGTCAAAGATCAATTATAATTAATTATATGTTAGAAATCTATTAACTTCTTATATAATAAGATATAATACAATACATAGCATACTGAAACCCAAAGGTTTTCATAAATAATAAATTTGATATCTTCAATATTAAGTACAGAAAACCTAAAAAAAAGATGTTTTATAAAATTAATATTGTGTATAATTGTAGTCTCCATTATTATAATGGAAATAAGTACTTACGGTACTGTTTGAATAATAATAAAACAAGAGAAAAGTCAGCTTCTTTGGGTATATTTACGAAACCAAAGCAAGGTAATTTTTCTTAATACTGTATATACAGTATGTGTGTGTGTGTGTGTGTGTTATTTTAAATATCCTAAAGATTAAATTTGAGCTTAAGCTGTGCCAGAGTCCATTCGGTAACATTCAACTCGGCAAGGTCCTGTGGTCGTTCTGATAAAGCAAGCTGTAGCTTCTCCAGGAGTCGACCCCATGCCCATCGCTCCTCTCCACACACTAATGTCACACTCAGGGTAAATCTAGAATGGAACCAGATATATATATATCTATCAATATGTATGCATCCTGTAGTGTCTTCAATACAGTACTTTCCTGTTTAAATAAAATCATCTTTGCTTCAACTATCAAACTTCAATTATCAAACATATTCATCAATTTAATTAGTACTGTACAATAATATTCAGTTTTTAATGTAGTTCCAAAAATGTACAAACTTGACTTTATGACATTAGGAAACACGAATTTTAGTTTGTGACACTGGTTTTACATAAATTACCCTTAACCTCTGTCAAACACACATGTTATTTCCTTGTGGCAGGTGATGGGACTGATGTGTAGTAATTACAGTTAGACAAGCTATATCATACAACTATGTCATGCGCGCCTTTTCCCAAAGGGATTACCACAGGCAAAATTTTTCAGAAGATAGTGGTTGTTGTTTATCACATCTAAAAGTCCCATGAACTCAACAACAATCTCTGAAGCATTTTCCAAAGAATGCTTTGTGATTATTTGAGTGTTAAATGTGAAGATGACAACACTTACTGTACAATGCTGGTCATACCTAAAAGTGAAAAGAGTTGCACCTGCCAAACTTGTATCACATATATATCAAACATACTAAACAGTACTGTACTGTAATTATATATATATATATATATATATATATATATATATATATATATATATATATATATATATATATATATATATATATATATATATATATGTGATAACTGAGAAGAGAAATGAAGTTCCCAAGCGCTGCAATCTCATCTTCAAAGCGCTTGGGAACTTCGTGTTTTTCTTTCACAACATATACCTAGATCACGCACCTACAGTGATTTACTTTGCATATATATATATATATATATATATATATATATATATATATATATATATATATATATATATATATATATATATATATATATATATATATATATACAGTATATATATATATATATACAGTGACCCCTCGTTTAACGACGCCTCGGTTAACGAACTGCCTTCCATAAGGATCTTCAATTCGGTTAACGAACAAAAATTCGGTTAACGAATTTCTTACGAACCGACCTCAACATGTTTTCGCTTGCACTGGCCGGGCAACCAGCTTAAGTATCAGTCCGCCAATACATTAATCGGTTCTAGGGCTTAAATTCCTAACTATTTTAGTAAATATCAAGAAGTTTATACTATTCAATAATTTTAAAAGTTTAATATTCAATTTTTTAGTCATTTTAACAATTATTGAACATAATTGAAGATAAAGTGACTAGTTTAAAGCGCAGCATCCAGCCTCTTAACACAGCAAACAGGCGTTAGTCTCTCTGTTATCACTGGAGGTAACATCTTGCTTGAGACTCTCTTCAACTAAACGCTTTTTTCTGTGTTTCCAAGCAAATTATTGGTCATTTTGAAATATATTTTACATATTGACAATATATAATGCAGTACAGTGTTGATTTAAAGAAAATAATCTTGAAATACACCAAGAGAACTAAAATTTTATGGGTGAAATGGTGCCATGGGGTGACTTCTCTTCCACCCCAATGCCTTCTCTTCTTCCTTCTCCTCCACCCCCATTGTAATTCCCATCATCATCATCATCATCATCATCATCATCATCTACATACACACCTCAAAGTAAGTGAACTTTTCTACCATTTTTGTTGAATTTAGGAAATTTTCGGTGAGCTGGAACCAATTACCCAAAAACCCATTGAAACAATGGTTTCGGTTAACAAACTTTTCGGTTAACGAACGACCTTCTGGAACGGATTGAGTTCGTTAACCGAGGGGTCACTGTATATATATATATATATATATATATATATATATATATATATATATATATATATATATATATATATATATATATATATATATATATATATATATATATATATATATATATATATATATATATCTTGATAAAATCACATTGTGGATTTATGAAAAAAAATAAAAAAAAAAAAAATATATATATATATATATATATATATATATATATATATATATATATATATATATATATATATATATATATATATCTTGATAAAATCACATTGTATTTACATGAAAAAAAAAAAAAAAAATATATATATATATATATATATATATATATATATATATATATATATATATATATATATATATATATATATATATATATATATATATATATATATATATATATATATATATATATATATATATATATATATATATATATATATATATATATATATTATTTTTTTTTTTAATGGGAACGACTGAAAATTTTAAATGGTTACATAACTAATCTGATATAAAATATCATACTGAAAACCCTGCCTTTAGAGGAAGGGTAATGCCTTGCTTCTTGCTTGTAAGAACAGTACTGTACTTCAATTATCAATCAAGGTCAATTTGTCTATAACCTAATAATACTTTTTATAGTGGATTATAAAAGATTTTATAGTACCACTAGGTCTAGTCAATACAAACATATAAACTTTGCTAACCTTTTTGCAAGTGTCAGTGCCTGCAACATATTGACTACCATGACCACATCACTAACAGTTGGTGTAAAAGCCAAGAGTGTGGTGATGGCATCCCCTAAAAGGCCACCAGCCACCAGACCCCCTGCTAATCTCTCTGTTGCTTGTGGTGACAAATTGCGTAACAGCTCAAGTCGTTCAGCCAAATCCAATCGCTCCCACAACTGCACAAGACCTTCAGTAGTGCTTGGTGGATTGTTAACATCCTATAAAATACAGGGTGTAAAGATAATAATATATGAAAAGAGCAGAAGTAAGGAAGCAAAAGTGAAAAATACACACACATAAAAACAGTGAAACAGTATGAAATTTTGTTTATTTTTGCTTCAAATGGTATGTTAACTTACCACTGAATACAATAGGTGCCATTTTATCTTGTAAACTCAAAATGCATTCTAGAATTTTTCTTTTGTGTGTGTGTGTGTGTGAAACTACAAGAGTGATAACATTGCCCATAATTGATGGAAGTGATGCATGGCATCATTTTGTTTGTTCCAGTCTCAGAAATTTTAATTAGCAAAACATGCAATCAAAATTATGATTATTTTTTTTTAACTCGATTTAGTTGGGGCTCTGGGTTGATCGAATTAGTCCAAAATCTCAACATATCGAAATTATCTCACAAAAGAAAAAACAATTTGAAAACCCAGTTAAAATTCAGCAGATTTTAATTAAGCATAATGGTACAGTATAATAAAAACATCTCAGGCCACCTATATATATATATATATATATATATATATATATATATATATATATATATATATATATATATATATATATATATATATATATATATATATATATATATATATATATATATATATATATATACAGTACAGTAAAGGGGGTCCCCGACTTACGAACACTCACCGATACAAACGAGGTCCCATAAGGTCAATTATTTTAAGAATCCGACACAAGTACAACTGGTTCGTAGTACAGGGGGCCCCCAAAATTCGCGGATTTTTATTTCGCGGTTTTCTATTATTCGTGGATGACACCCTGGATGTACCCAAGAATGTCTGTTGGTAGTTATAAAGTTGTCGGCATTTTTGCGGCTGGGACAGGGAGCCATTCGTTCTAGAGACAGTAATGGTTGAGTTGACGGTTCTGGGCAAACACAAGAAATACACTCTGCCACGTTCGTAGAGTGATACAGTAGTATATATAATTTGTAATAAAAGTTTAAAGTCCTGCTATAATAATCGAAATAAGTTTATTTCTCTCGAAACAGGACTGCCATTTGCAATGACATCACTAGTTTCAAACTCATTGCTGCAGTCACAACCAATCACAGCTTTTCGCAGTCATGTGACTTTTTAGAAACTTTAACCGATATTTTTTGACACTTTTTGGCCCAATTTATTTAAAAATATCATTACCATAGTGAATTTAAGCGTTTTTTTTACCCATTGACCTGCCATCTTACAAAAAAATTCCGACCGTCAACTCGTCCATTTCCTTACCTGTATTGTAAATATGTGTGTGTGTGTGTACACACACACACACATACATACAAATAAGTAATAATTGTGAAAACCCTCTCACAAATAATCAGAAACAAATTTATTAAAACTGCGACAGTCTACCCTCAAGTCCGTGCTTTATTACTTTATTAATAAAGCATGGACTTGAAGGTAGACTCACATTTTTAATAAATTTATTTCTGATTATTTGTGAGAGTATTTTCCCATTATTATTTATTTGTATCACATATTTACAATATACAGGTACAGGAAATAATTGTCCTAAGGGCAAACACATAAAGGGAATATACATTTCTTTGTACACAAGTGAAAATGTAACAATTCCCCCCTGGTAAGCAAATGTCATTTGCGGATTTGGCGATTCGCGGCCATTTTGAGAACCTAACTCCTGCGAATTTGGAGGACCTACTGTACAGTAATATCTCCGTTAGCCGGAATCCCTCAAACCCGGAACTCTCCGATAGCCGGAATTTAAATTTTCTCGGAAAATCGTTCCCAAAGCCAAAATTTTTTGGAAAATTACGGCTTTGGGAGCGATTTTCCAAGGGTCACATTTTCCAGAAAATTTCTAAAAAAAATTTCCTGATAAAAGGAAAATTTCGGGGATGAGAGATATTTTTCTAGGTTTGAAAGATGTAATGGGCATTTTCTGGAACTTCCAAGAATATTTTTTCATTACCCGGAAAATTCCGGGGATGGGGGATTTTTTTTTCGGCTTTGAGAGAGTTGTCTCGTTACCCGGAAATCTCTCATTCCCAGAAATGCTCTGCACCAATTGTTCCGGCTAATGGAGCGATCACTGTATTTATGTACGAGAACTAATTTGTGTGGCGTAGAGGCGAGGCAAAGCGGTGTGTGGGGAGTGATACGTTGCCCAGCCACACACCTCACACTATATAAGGTACTGTATTGTAATATGTTCTTAGATAATAATGAGACAAATACAATATATTGCATGAAGGACTTATAGAAAAAGGTTTTCATGAAAACTGATTTAAGATGTTTCAATAAATTTTATATTTTATATATAACATACAGTATGCTCCTTTTGTTACAGCAATAGGAGTGAATGAAGAGACAATCTGTGTGTATGCTCTTGACTGTAGCCATCCTTCATTATTATAAGAAAAGGCTTGAAAGGCCAAAATAAATCCAATTCCAACGAAAGCTCAACATCAATTAATTTGCTGGCATTTTAGTAAGACTTACAGTATTAAGACAAACCTTACAAAGTATTTGGAAGCAGCAGTATGGATAAAGCTGAAACAGACAATACCATATTTGGAAGGATGTGAGTACATATGAGTGAAGCAATTATTGTACAAGCCAATTTGGGGAAGGATAATTTTCTGGGTGTTGTCACTGGACCACAATACTCACATATTGTACATCAGTTGGATATACAGAATTTTCAGTGTCCTGTGGAGGTGGCTTACTCGACTTCTTAGTTGCTGAAGAAGCCAGGGAATTCCAGATGGACGGACGAACTTTGCTTTTATCATTTCGATCAAGTGGCTTTAGATGAGCCCCTGAAAATTCAAACAAATGGCATTGAAAATGTCTTCCAAGAATGGTATAAACAATTTGAAATATACTAGAGAGAAAGCTTTATTACTGTCCATGTTGTAACTCTTTTATCTGGAAGAATTTACGAGTTTCTAACCTAACATGTATTACTGCCTCCTACGGCTCAGTCTTTCAATACTCATTGTTCCAATGACCTCACTGTTATGAATAAACCTTAATATTGTAGCATTTCTTCTTTAGGTTTATTTCTTACAGTATGAATTACCATTGAAAGAATTTTAATACTGTATTTAAAGTGAGATTTCCTCCAACTATAAATTATAGAAATACACATTTTCTCTAAGAAAGATTCATATCTGCCACTGTATAAAACACACCTTTGTAAAAGACTCATTGATTTTGAAGGGAATATTTAGGAAAAAATCAGTGAATAAATGTAGCACTTAATATTTGTTCTCATAACTATGGAACAAAACATGAATGGAACGTAATCTATAAATGCATTTTAATGATTAAGCAGTTACCATTTTATCCATTACGGAGCAAAGCCATACTCATCATAACTACTGTTACCTGTAAGTTTATTTATACAGTAGGTGACTGATGAACTATATTTCTGTTCTATCAATTCTTAAACCAAAGGCTCTTCCTATGATTAACATCACTTCTAGACAATGTCTGAGGAATACATTTGATGTAGAAGACATAAGGCAAGTTTAGAGACACTTTTCAGGAAAGAAAAAAAACGCGTATTTCATACTGTACTGTACAATGGCACATATGGTATATGAAGAGTTCAGTACATTTCATTCTGAGTAAAGAAATTTTTTTTACATGTACAGTGGTCCCTCGGTTAACGAAAGGTTCGATTAACAAAATTCGGTTAACGAATTAGCTCCCATAAGGATCTTCAATTCGGTTAACGAACAAAACTTCGATTAACGAAATCCTTACGACAAACACGTTTTGTTGTGAGCATCAGCTGATCAGCTAGTCTGCCAATACAGTAATTGGTTCTATGTTTACATTCGTTTCCAGTGGAATAAATATCAAGAAAGTTGTGCTCTTTAATATTTTTGCATTTTTTATATTAAAATTATTATTCATTTTAAAATTTAGTTAACATATTGATAATATATGCAGTACAGGGAACTAATTTTTTGTGCGCCCATCCGTCGCTTGACTCACCCGCCAAAGCGTCAGTTAAACTTTGTTTAAAGTGGAGGAAACATCATGTTTGTTGCTCTCTTGAATACAGAGTATTTTTACGTTTTTACATTAAAATTATTGGTCATTCTGAAATTTAGTTAACATATTGATAATATACAGCGCAGTGCAGTGTTGATTTAAATAAAATAATCTGTAATTACAGCTAGTGAACTTAAAATTTTATTGGTTAAATTACTGCATTAAGCATGGGTCAAAAGAAAGGCAATTTCTCCTCCATCCCCACTTCCTTCTCTTCTCCTCCTCCACCCCCCACTTCTAATTCCCATTATCATCAACCAGCAACATTCTACATACACACCTCAAAGTAAGTGTACTTTACTGCATTTTGTTTATACTTTGTATGTACTTTATTGTGAGCTGGAACCAATTACCCAATATCCCATTGAAATAATGGATTCGGTTAACGAAACTTTCAGTTAACGAACGACTCTGTGAAACGATTTGTGTTCGTTAACCGAGGGACCACTGTAATACTCTTCATACTGAAAAAATTAATACACATGGAAATAATCTTTTTCTCACCAAGAACAAGCTGCCTAAATTCATCATAAGTTGGTGCTGAGTGAATGGCACGTAACTTGGCTGCATTTTCTGCTGTATATCGACGATCTGCTTCTAATCCTGCTCGAAGTCTTGCCTCAAGCTGATTTGCATCCACACTTCCTTCCCAACCTCCGCATGCCATCACGCTGCAGAATAATAATTTAGAGAAAAAAAATATGTAACACTTCATTGAGCCCTCCCCCCCCCCTCATTTTTTTCATATGTGGATTTACAGTTTCGTGTCTATATTACTCGAGAATTATTGAGAAAAGTGTTTCTTCAATAGTTTTTCCAGTGTTTCAGATACAACCAACAGAATTATTGTACTGTACAGTATTTTCATATGTCCTGATGAGTTATGCACACCAGGGTGACATAACCAGTGCTGGAGGTGGTATTATAGTTATTTCAGTTGCAAGAGTCACAAGTGGCTGTTAGTAGTTAGGGAACTGCTGCCTTTATTGATGGCAATAGGACCTTCTCTTTGTGTGAAAGGCAAGATGTAACTATGCAATTGGCGTACGAATTGTTATGTTGTATGGTAGTAAAACATGATGTTAACAATGATGACATGTAAATTTCAATCTTAGACATCTGTGATCTCAGATTTTTGCTCGAGTGGACCTTTTGAAACTAAAAATTTAATTATTAATATTTAGATCTGTTGGAAAAGTGATGAACCATTTATGTTTGGGTTCAGGTAGGGATAGTTACCTCATCTTGACCTAGGAAAAAATAACCATAAATAGGGATTTCCTGGGTCCTGATCAATTTTCTTAGGCAAGGTGACCCAGGTCAATTTGGCACTGGCTATTCTAACAGTGTCAGTCTCTAATGCTCTGAGTGACCATGTACTTAACTGTGGGGCATGATAATGTGGCCCCATAGATGCTGAACATCAGCAAATGTACTGAGCACTGTATGTTGATGTTGTTTCTTAAATCTAATGAACACTTTGTTCAAATAAATAGAAAAAGCACCTGAGTATGATCAACACGCCTTGCATTATAATGCTTAGTTAATTAATGTTAGGTCTGGTTAGTATACTATATTTAGAAGGGTGACCGCCTGGGAACACGAGATGGCTCTGTCGGCGTTTCTTGATCAAATTGACTAAATGTAAATTACAGGTATTTTATTATTATTATTATTATCAAACGCAAAAATGGTATTGGATGGATGCAGTGGGTGGACGTAGAATATTTTGTGAAAAAAAAAAAATCCTGCATTTGACTTTTAGTTTAATCAAGAAAGAAAGTCATTAAAAAAGTTGCATATTGGTGGGTTGGTGTTCTAACATTGTTCAGTATATATTGGCAGTAGATATTTTGTCGTGTCGGGGTAAGTTCCTACTAACACTATTTTACCATGAGCGTGCTCTGATTGGCTAATCCTTCATTACAGCCAAACAAAACAGTGGTAAATTTGCAGTTTCAGCCCCAACTACTGTTTGACCATACGGTAAAATTGCAGTTTCGGCCAATATGCCCTAGTAGTTTAAAAATTAGTTTTTCCTGTGTATTTTGGTGTGATTTAATCGAATTTTATCTTTATTTCCGGGGGAAGTACCCGTTTTAGAGAGTTAACCCCCCAAAAAAAAATGGAAAAACTTAAAAATTCATTTCTGACATTCTTGGTAAAGGTGTAGATCACCAGAAGTTGTTTTTTCTTTATTTTTGCCGTACTTATTGTTTTGATGATTTAAAGTATATTAAAAGAAACGACAACTTTTTATTATGATTTTTTAAGTATTTATTTACTTATTTTTTTACTATCCTGTTTCACAATTCTCCTCCCAGCGCCACTTTTGTTGTTTACCTCGCTGAATCCCTCTTCAAGAGACGTTTCCTATAAATGATGGTCAACGCTTCCACGAATTCCTCCTCGCCATTGCTGATGTATATCAACCTCAATATTAAGGTAAGTTGTTTAACACATAAATTAACACGGTAATGCATTGAACCTAATAGAACCTGACCTAACATACCCAACCTGTGGGTAGGTCAGGTTTTATACATTGTCATTTCCATTTTTGTGTTTAATATCATATTGTGTAGAAAATTTTTCAACCAATTCCTTCTGGTGGTAGCCGTTATCTACAGTTTACCTTATTCTTTACCCCCTGGTTGAAATGGGGTTAGAAATACTCCAAATTAGGAAATCTAAAGGTTGAGGATGGTTAAAACAGTCGGCCGAGTATTGGCAGAAACTACAATAATACCAAATATCAACTGCATTAAGTATTACCTAACTGACAAATATCATGTTATTCCTTAAAAATTTCCTGGCACGTCCTTCCACGATTAAACTTAATAAATCTTGGGTTAGCTCCAAAAACTTACCTTAAGAATTTAGATTTCCACAGAGCCAACTTTCCTTGTATTTCGTAATCTTTCCTAATAATGTAATCTTCGGTATGTCAATGTGTTTCACTATTTTCAATTATTTTCTTTGGTGGAGCTCATCCTAGCTCAGTAGTTCCAAGTTAATATAACCCTCTCTCTAAACTCGTCTTTGTGCTTTTCTCCTTGAAATGGCGAATAACTTGAATCAGTAACTTTATTGTACACTTCAGCGTGAACGGGCGCACGGTGTAATATGAGTGAGGTAATAAATTATCATGCTGGAGTGAGATGAGGGAAGACGCACCTCAATGTTTACAATCAACCAGGCGACCACATAAACCCAGCCAGGCGAGCCAACCACGACCCCGCCTCCCTCCCTCACTCACTGCTACTTGTTTTCTTTTATTCTGCGTATTGCATAATATACGGAACTCTATATATACCATTGAAAGAAACGTGCGCCTCGATTTAGATTTTTGGTTTCAATAAGATGATTTAATAAGCTTAGTGTGTCCTGGAGATACTCTTATTGGTGCTACTATAGTATTGCTGTTGAAACAGTTTATTTAGCCAGAAAAATACAGATACAGGGTCGATAATAATAACAATATTAACATGGCTGAGCCAATTAAGAGGTTAAGTTAATGGAAGCTACAGTGTAAATATCCCGGTAGACACAACTCCAGCTCGGTAGACCGCGTTCCTTCTTTGTATAAGGATAAAATTATGACTGCAAGCCACCCTTCTTTCTGTATCGCGATGAAGACAGTAACTTGCATAAACTCATGTAAAGTGTTTACGGTTTCGAAAAGGTGGCACGGACGAGAAGCTGACGGGCTGGTGAAGTTTTCGTCAGCTATACACTGCAGCAGATGTATGCAGTACAGTATTAGTGTTGTAGGTGGGGAGAGGAGAGGTTTAGTTTTTTAATGTAGCAATTTATTGACAAAGCTTGGAGTACAGTTTGCCTATTCTGAGTAATTCAGTCAGGTCTTGACACTGAGGGTGGTATTGTAGTGGATCCCTCCCCTACAACCGCTGTTTGTCGCTGATTAGCCGACCCTGCCAATTCCCCAGTGTATGCCTCGTGGTCTAGGTCAACCAGCGCCGCCTTACATGACGGAGGTCAACTATTAAGCCACGCCTACCTCCGCTATAAAAGACCTGACCTCGTGTTGATCTCTCTCTTCTTCTAGCAACAGCCGCAGCAAGCAACAACACCACCTCCTCCACTGCTGCCTGGCGGCCCTCGCTCCAGCCGACGAGCATGGCGACCCACAAGCTGGTCCTCCTCTGAGCATCATCACCAACCAGCTCTCTCTACATCACGCTTGTAACCACGCTGCCACTTCCCAGCACCAAGCTGCATTGTACATCCAATACAACATGTATACAGAGAGCACATTGTGAGTTTCCTTTCTCCATCCCATCCTGAGTGTGAACCAAACAACCTGTTCCCCACAGTATCACTTCTCACTGCCACGCAGGACAGAGAAACTATTAACCGACACATGCCAATGAGAACAACTGTCGTATCGAATTTGTGTGGATTCCGTCCCATGTTGGAATTAGGTATCATAACAGTGCTGATAGACTGGCCAATGAGGCATGTAAGAAAGAAAATGTTGACCTTGGCCTGTCCAATGCTGTACTTAAAAACATTCAATTCAGAATCATGAACTCTGATCTAGAAGAACTGAGAAATGCAGAGAGACCTGGCAGTTGTAGCATTAGTAAATATGACAAATTTTGTGACGAAAGGTACCGGTATGACCAGCATAAGGACAGAACCAGACAATGTGATGTAGTCGTGGCCAGAATTAGGCTACGCCAAGGCTTTCGACAGTGTACCCCACGAAAGGCTTAAAATCAAACTGGAAGGGTACGGAATTCGGGGAAATGTCCTAGCGTGGATAGAAGACTTTCTACATGACCGCAAGTAGTGTGTGGTGATTAATGGTACGAAATCGTCATCTGTACCTGTCACAAGTGGGGTACCACAGGGCAGTGTATTGGGCCCGCTGTTGTTTGTTTGTTTCATAAATGACATGCCTGACGTTGTACACTCCTCCATACAAATGTTTGCCGCTGACGCCAAGTTATTTCGGGAAATTAAGAACCAAGCGGACTGTGAAGAGCTGCAGAAGGATCTCTGTGGGCTCCAGGAATGGTCGAAGAAATGGCTGCTGAGATTCAATGTCACGAAGTCGAAGAGGATGCACCTGGGGCGTACCAACGGTAAGGAGGCGTATCATATATCCCAACGGGATGAAGAAACTGCGCTAGTTGAGACTGTGTGTGAGAAGGACCTAGGTGTGTATGTTGACAATGAGCTGAAGTTCTCGGGCCATTGTGAGAAGAAGGTAAATCAGGCAAATAAATTATTGGGTCTTACAAGAAGGTCGTTCAGATATCTAGACGGTCCGTCCCTCGTAACGATCTTCAGGAGTGAAGTGCTTCCCCATCTGGAGTACTGTCACCCCATCTGGTCCCCGAGATATGCTAGGGACTGCACTTCTCAGTTCTTCTAGATCAGAGTTCATGATTCTGAATTGAATGTTTTTAAGTACAGCATTGGACAGGCCAAGGTCAACATTTTCTTTCTTACATGCCTCATTGGCCAGTCTATCAGCACTGTCATGATACCTAATTCCAACATGGGACGGAATCCACATAAATTCGATACGACAGTTGTTCTCATTGGCATGTGTCGGTTAATAGTTTCTCTGTCCTGCGTGGCAGTGAGAAGTGATACTGTGGGGAACAGGTTGTTTGGTTCACACTCAGGATGGGATGGAGAAAGGAAACTCACAATGTGCTGCTCTCTGTATACATGTTGTATTGGATGTACAATGCAGCTTGGTGCTGGGAAGTGGCAGCGTGGTTACAAGCGTGATGTAGAGAGAGCTGGTTGGTGATGATGCTCAGAGGAGGACAGCTTGTGGGTCGCCATGCTCGCCGGCGGGAGCGAGGGCCGCCAGGCAGGAGGTGTTGCTTGCTGCGGCTGTAGCTAGAAGAAGGGGCATGTCGATACGATACGAAGTCTTTAGTTAAGAGGTGAAAGGAGATTATTAGGGGTTGAAGGAAAAGTGGTGAAACTGAAATACAGTAGGAGTAGAAAGAATCTGGGCTCAACCAGATCGCTTCATCTTTCTTATTGGTGTTTTATCTTTGTTCTGCTCCCTTGGGTCGTCAGACCTTTGTATTAATATTGGTTTATTTTTATAATGCTGCTTATTATTATTATTTTTATTATTGTTGAAGTTAGTGAGCCCGCCCAGGTCCTTGTGTAGCTGGGAGGGTAGTCACATTTTTTTTCTTTTTTTTTGCTAAGATGTTAGTTAATGTTAAATGTTAGTTATGTTAGTCTAAAGGTACACTGTATGGAGAGGCCTGCCAGGTTCTTGTGGAGCTGGTAGGTCACTCATCTTTTATTCTCTCTATTAATGTTTTATGTGTATATTGGGGCAGGAGATGGTTCAATTACTTTCTTCCTGGCTGATTTAAACCAACTGTGTTCTTGGAATTCTTCGTTGTCAATATTATTTATCCAATTTTGATATGTTTCTGTGTTAAGTTCAGTCACTTTTTCCAAATATTTGCAGCTTTGTTGTGTATTTCTACACTGATTGCTAGGAGGTTTGCTCTCTTGTGTAGCTGTTCATTATTGATGTGGTCTGTATATTTTATGTTATATATAAATCTGGGGGCTATATTTTGTACTGTTTGTAACCTTTTAATGCTCGTTTTACTAAGGGTGTTCAATGGGATGGGTGGGTAGTCCATAATTGATTTGACAAGGGCTATATAAATCTTTCTTTTGTTATTAATGCTAAGGTTCTTAAAGCGTTTTATTTTTGATAATCTTATTCTTGCCTGTAGTTCTTTATCTTTTAATTATGTTATATATCCTCTTTTTGTTAGTTGTAGTCCAAGCATCCTGCCTTCAGTGTCGTATGGGTATAGTTCCTGGTCGACTATTACTGGACTTGTTTTGATCTTGGCTATTGGTATTATCTTGAATTTGTTCTTATTTGTCCTGATTTTCCATTTTTTCTCAAAATCATTTATATTTTTTATTGCTCTTACCGTGTAGAGTGCCATAAATTGGGTTGATTTTCCTGGGTATGATACTATTTGAGTAATATCATCAGCAAACATTACATATTCGCTAAAGGGGGTAGGTTGAGGTGTGTCTGAGGTATAAATTGTATATAGTGTTGGAGAAAAGCATCCTCCTTGAGGTACTCCACTCTCAAGATTAAACATAGTTCCCATAAAGTTTCCAATTTGAATTTGTGCTCTCCTATCATCTAAATAGTTACACAATATTCTTAGCAAGTATTCGTTAAGTCCCAATTTTAATATCTTATATTTTAAGCCTAAATGCCAAACTTTATTAAAAGCCTTAGAAACGTCCCTTAAAATTATATTGATCTGGTTCCCCTTGCTTTTTTCTATTGCAATTATTTCCGTTATTGTAGCTATTGCAGTTAGGGTATTTCTATTGGGCATAAATCCATGTTGTCTATTGTTAGTTTTCCCATGTTGTGTTAGAAAGGTTATAAGTCTTGAATTTAAAATATTTTCCAATAGTTTCCCGGTAATTTCTAATAAAGATATTGGCCTGTAGTTTAATATTTCCTTATTGTCCTTACCCTCTTTGGGAATAAATATCATTTTAGCATATTTTAGTTTGTCTGGAAAGTAACCGGTTATTAAGCATGCGTTATAAATGTTTAATAGTGTTTTTAAGATGTTTTCAGGTAGATTCATGGTCATATTTCGTGTAATACCTGTGAGCCCGGGGCCTTTTTCCTTAAACTTCCTCAGACAGTGCATCATTTCTCCCATGGTTATTATTTGATTATTAGGTGATAAGTTATAGTCTATATATTGCTTTGGGGTGATTCTATGTATGTCTTCCCATTTCGTCTTCTATCCTTTCTTCGTGTTCAGTATCAAAATCTTCATTTTCCTCATCTGATATTTTAAAAACTTTTACCCATTCCCTTTTGAATGCTGACTCTTGTTCATTTTCCTCGTGCAGTTTTATTCCATTTTGGTCTTTAATATATGGTGTTTTTTGCTTGTTGTGCCCCATCATCTTGTTTATGGAAGTCCAAAATGTTTTTGTGTCTTTAGTCATGTCAGCCGCCATCATAATATCATTCCATTTTTTATTGTTTGCTTCCTTACATGCGTCTCTTAATTTTATCTGTAGTGCTGTCTGCGTCGTATATAGCCATCTGTTACTGCCGTGTCTTTCCATATACCTGTTTATTTCATTGTAATGGGTTTGGATTAATTTAACTTCTTCTGGTAATCTGTTGTTGGGTAATGTTCTAAAGTGTGAAGTAGGAGTGTGTTTGGTTATAGATGTTTTTATTGCTGAGTGCAGTCTGTCCATTTCTGAGTCTATGTCTTCTGTTGTTTTCCCTTGTAGGTTAATCGAGTGGTGATTACCTAAGTCGTCTTTGAAGCTGTCCCAGTCTGTTTTACTCATTTTCAGTCTCTTTTTTATTGGTATCTGTATGGGGCTTGTTGACAGTGTTAGTATAATTGGTAGATGGTCACTGCCTGTGAGAGGTCCTTGTTTTATATGGTAATTGAAAAAGGTTTTGTTGTTGGTAAAAATTTTGTCTGGTGTCGATTGTGCATTGTGATTTCTCCAGGTTGGAAAGTTAGGACCTAGATGATTGATTTTCCCGAGGTTTATTAATTGATTAAGGGCGTTTCCCACGGTGTTATTATTTGTAGTGTCGAAAATCCTGTGTCTGGCGTTAAAGTCTCCTAAGATGTACATCGGATGACTGTTGTTAGCCAATTTTAATAGGTCTTCTATAGGTAAGTAGGGTCGTCTCGGTGGCAGATAAGTAGTAGCAATAATTACGTCTCCTTGAGTTGTATTTATTTTTATTGCTAGAAATTCATCCTGGAAGTCATCGATTAGTTTAAATTTTAAGTTTCTTTTAACCGCTATAGCTACTCCGTCATTTTTCTCGCCCGATTTATTTCTTTGGTTTACATAATAATGGTCACCACGAGGTCAGGTCTTAAATAGCGGAGGTAGGCGTGGCTTAGTAGTTGACCTCCGCCATGTAAGGCAGCGCTGGTTGACCTAGACCACGAGGCATACACTGGGGAATTCGCGGGATCGGCTACTCAGCGACAAACAGCGTTTGTAGGGGAGAAATCCACTACAACCTGACCAACACTGGAGCGAGTTCAGGTACATTCAGGAGCCGGTGCATGCCCAGTATTTGCCAACAGTGCGTAATCTGAGAAGTGACCGATCGCCCAAGCGGCTAATAAGCCGATCAGTGGCGAAGAGGATAAAAGTAAAAAGGATACAGACACATCTGGCAAGTTAGTAACGCTGAACCCATACCGGAACACTCAACATGTAAACTTTGTGATAAACCTTTACAGCATACCCTTGAACACTATATTATTGAATGTGACACTGTCAAAGACTTCAGGCCACCTGGCTTATTGTATCATAAACTTTGTAATCACTATATTGAATCGGGGGTGCTTGGGGACATTTTTGCTGTTTATTCCAATTTTGCTAGCCCACACTGATTAGTCTTTAATTAGAATATGACGTCCAGTGTATATGAGAGGAGAGGGAAACGGAAATCAGGCAGAAGAAAGTTATTATTGAGAGGACTAGAGAGGGAGGTAAAGGGCAAGTGAGTGTAGTGAGGGACAAAGGTGTGAAAGCTGAGACAGATGAACAATTAAGGAAAGCAATTATCTGTAGAATCTAAATAGCAAGAATAAGTTCATTTAATTTTGGGAGGCGGCGTTAGCAGTGGCCACAAAATGTTAGTGAGTGGTGGCACTCGATATTTCCTCACCACGCTCTTCTAAACGCAGCTCTACCAGTCTTCCTTTGCTTGTTTGGCTTCTGCGCTTCATCTTGCACAGGATGTAAGGGGGTGCCCAATAAACTAGCCCCCTCGGGGGCAATCTAAAAATAATAATAATGATAATATTTAATACAAATTAATAAAAAAGATAATATAATATTATTATTATTATTATTTTTATTATTATTATTATTATTATTATTATTAAAGGACCATAAATACACACAAAAAAGGTCAATAGTGAGAAACGATATATGTATGTTGTGTTATCACAGTAAGAGAAACAATTGAAACTATGCAATTGTGTGTAAATGAAGCAGAAATGAGTACGGTAAACATAGGTTCAATTAAATAAAATTTAATAGTACCAGAATTACACTTCGATTGAAAGTAGTGAACGAATTATAGATCAGGCATTTGAAAGGTAGTAGGTAGTGGGCAGCTATCAAACAGAGAGGTACTACCGCCTGGGAAGACATTGGAAGCATAATGAATCGTTTAATGGTAGACCCTGCTGCCATATGGCATCACAACAATTGTGACCAAGTCCCAGGTTGCTGATCTGTTTCGAAAAATACATTTGGTATACAGCGTATGGCAAAGTCTTGCAGCTCATAATAAGGTATACCTTTCATATTAATAACACGAGAAAGTTCGTTGCGTGTAAAGTACAGTCAATGTGTTATCAATTCAGCTGCAGGACCAGAGCGAAGAAGACTGATTACGCAGTGTTGATGTTTGTGCCCAGATGTGACACCGCATAATACTGTCTCAGCACTCGTGTGGCTAACTCCACGATTAGTGGGTCAACCAGGGCTAGCGTGAGACTACTGTGTGTTCACTTCCTGTCATAACTCACCCAGATACCGCATCACGTCATGTCCTCGTGATATAACCCTTGCTCCCCCCCCTTGCTAATCTCGGGATCAAGCTTAACTCCCATTTTTAATCTGGATCAACAACTGTAGCTTCCCCTCTTTGCTAATCTTTGGATCAACAACCCTAGTACTCTACCTTCTTGCTAGTCTCTGGATCAACAACCTTACCTCCCACTTCTTGCTAATCTCTGGATCAACAGCCCTAGTGCCCCCACCTACTTGCTAGTCATTTTACTTTTATCCTCTTCACCAAATGATCGGGTCGTTCGTTAGCCACCTGGGCAATCGGTCACGTCTCTGTTACGCACTGTTGGCAAGTACTGGGTATGCACCGGCTCCTGAATGTACCTGAACTTGCTCCAGTGTTAGTCAAGTCTGGTCTCTGGATCAACAACCCTAGCTCTCCCAAGGTAGGTATCTACCTACCTTGAGCTCTCCCTCCTTGTTACCCGATGGAACAAAAACATTTTCTTCATTATTACTCCGGATCAACAACAGGGCCATAACCAGCCTTGAAGGCGCCCAGGGCAATAGCTGAATTTGGCGCCCCTCTCCCTTGACGGCTTCTCGCCACCACTAACCCTCCACTCCCTGCAACCCCACTTCCACCGTAAATAATTATATCAACTAAATTTTAATCCATAGAAATAATGTAGCATAATAGTAAATAATGGATTGCTAAGACACTGATGATGATGTCTAATTTTATGGTTGTAGCAAGGTTTGAACAAATTAACTTCAAGAACTGGAATAATTATCTATAAGTAATCAGCAATTTTCTGCTCAACACGTACATAGACTAAACATAATCTACTGTATAGTACATTCAGTTTAGAAAATACTGTAATAATTATCTGTAAGTAGTCAGCAATTTGCTGCTCAAAACAGTCTACATTCAGTTCAGAGAATGCCATAACCCAGTAGATTGCTTAACTTTTCATTATAAAATTCTTTTACTCTTCAAGTAAACAGATTCAATAATAATCTTGAACAATTCTGATGACAGATTGACCAGATTTTACTCTTAATCCTAAAAAGTAAGTTTATTTATCTAATGTTAATTATCATAATACAATGCACAGTATACTGTATCAAGGCTCATAAATATCAACTAACTAAAAATGCAGCAATTAAAAAAATAAAATATAATGGTCTGTTAATTACATCAGCACATATGAGGCACCTACAGTAATATCACCGAAAACTAAGAATGCATATTAAGAATGACTGGAACATCATTTATTACAGAATCACTTTTCTTGGTTGCAAAGTCATCAATTACACCGTCAAAATTAATAGAATTTGCTATCTTCTGTTCAATTGATACAATAGCTATGTTAGATAAACGTTCTTGGGGCCATAGATAAACGCAAGTAATTCTTAGTTAGTTTCAGCTTGCTAAAACTGCGTTCACAGGAAGCAACCGTAACTGGAAGAGTTCAGAATATCCTCAGAGCTACATCAGTATTGGGATACACATCTTCAAGAGAATATGTGTAAATCCTATTCAACAGATCCAGTGGAGTAGCAGCTGATAGATTTGCCAACAGTGCATTTGCCTGAAACTTTAAGGGTTCAATTTCAGATACAAACTCATTTTCATCTAAATCACTTGGATATACAAGAGCAAGGTTAGATGCACTCTTTTTCAGGTTGTCAGTAGTAAAGGATGTCAGGGCAAAACCACGAAGAAATGAAAACTCTGAAATACTCACCATTTTTTTTCAAATTTCCACTGAATTTGTGTGATGATAGCGTCATATATTAAATTGCAAACAGGCTCATGGGGCGCCAGAACGGGTTGCCAGTCACCACCAAGACAATGTTATATTGACACTTGAAAAGTGTTAATAATAAATATATTCAATACCCGGCATTTATAAATTGGAGATTATGAATTAACCTATCCAGTGTAACAGTACTACAGTACAAGCTTTTTTGCTAGAGTAATCTTTTCGTTTTGTTATCTTCCTTTGATAAAAAAATATTTTAAAAAATTCATAGGCAATTTAGCGCCCCCCTTACCTTGGCGCCTAGGGCGGCTGCCCCTTCTGCCACTCACTAGGTACGCCCCTGATCAACTACACATTCCACCCTCCTTGCTGCTCTCTAGACAGTCTAGAGTCTAGACTGGAAGCATTAAGAATATCCTCAGAACTACCGTACTTCAGTTTTGGGATAAGCATCTTGAGAGAATATGTGTGAATGATGCACACTTAACTTCATCTACAGTATATCATTTGGATACATAAGAACAAGGTCAGATGCACTCTTCGGGGTTTCAGTAGTAAGGGGTGACAGCCAGAGCTACGGAGAAATGAAGACTTCTCTGAAATAATCATAATTTTCTCAAATCTGCATTGAATCTGTTCTATGATACTGTCATATACTCAATGGCATTCCCTTTTTAATTCCTCCTCTGGTGAGAGCTTCAGCCTCAGCCTTCACCCTTGCTATTCTCTTATTCTCCCTCACTCTTTTTTCTGGAAAATTTGGCGTGATTCAGAGACATTCTGAAATCTTAGCATTTTCTAATGTTATTTCAGTAAAATGAGATACTACCTTCAGCATTTTTGTGGCGCTATCAATGGTTATGATTTTAGCTTGCAGGCCACAGTTGACACGATCAGTGAGGATGAGTACCGTACATCACACCAAAAATCTAACAAACAAAGGAAAATGAAGTCAATCTGCTTCATTAGCGTTCTGGCGCCTGTTATATTCAGGCTGGGGTCATCAGATATCCAATACGCTATCATGCAAAATGCTATGCATTTCGACAAGCTGGTGATGAAGTGGTACCACTGACTGGCTTTTTGATGACCATCGTTAGCCGCTTGGGCGATCGGTCACGTCTCTGTCACGCACTGTTGGCAAGTACCGGGCATGCACCGGCTCCTGAATGTACCTGAACCCGCTCCAGTGTTGGTCAAGTCTTGTCTTGAAAGAGCTCACACTCGGTGCCGTCACAACACTTTCTGTTAGACTGTTCCAAGAGTTTACAACTCTCACTCCGAAAAAGTTTGCTCTCGTAGTTTTCTGGACTTGCGGCTTTTTCAATCTTGAGCTGTGATCCCTTGTGGGGCGAGCGTCCGCCAGCTCCAAGTAAGGACACTCGACTGAGTAGTGCCCCTTGAGATGCTTATACACCTCAATTAGGTCACCCATTGCCCGTCTGTAGAATGAGCTAGGCAAGTTCAGGCGCTCCAATCTCTCAGGGTAGCTGAGGTGCCGAAGTGCAGGCACCGGTCTGGTGGCCCTCCTTTGAGCATTTTCAACCAACTGACAGTCCCTAGCATATCTCGGGGACCAGACGGGGTGAAAGTACTCCAGATGGGGAAGCACTTCACTCCTGAAGATCGTTACGAGGGACGGACCGTCTAGATATCTGAACGACCTTCTTATAAGACCCAATAATTTATTTGCTTGATTTCCCTTCTTCTCGCAATGGCCCGAGAACTTCAGCTCATTGTCAACATACACACCTAGGTCCTTCTCACATTCAGTCTCAAATAGTGCAGTTTCTTCATCCCGTTGGGACATATGATTCGCCTCCTTACCGTTGGTACGCCCAGGTGCATCCTCTTACACTTCGTGATTTTGAATATCAGCAGCCATTTCTTCGACCATTCCTGGAGCCCACAGAGGTCCTTCTGCAGCTCTTCACAGTCCGCTTGGTTCTTGATTTCCCGAAAGAACTTGGCGTCATCGGCAAACATTTGTATGGTGGAGTGTACAACGTCAGACATGTCATTTATGAAACAAACAAACAACAGCGGGCCCAATACACTGCACTGTGGTACCCCGCTTGTGACAGGTACGGATGATGATTTCGTGCCACTAATCACCACACACTGCTTGCGGTCATGTAGAAAGTCTTCTATCCACGCTAGTACATTTCCCCGAATTCCGTACCCTTCCAGTTTGATTTTCAGCCTTTCGTGGGGCACACTGTCGAAAGCCTTGGCAAAATCTAGGTAAATATTGTCGATATTACCACCCCGTTCCAGAATATGGGTCCAAATATACAATACCTTGAGCAATTGTGTTAAGCAGGAGCGCCCCGGCATAAACCGTGTTGGCAATCCTTTACAAGATTGTTTCGTAGTAGATGTTCCAACGCGGCATCTCTGATAAATTGATAATACTCTCAAGTACTTTACATATTATGCTGGGGAAAGGCTCACCGGTCTATAGTTGTTCGTGGAGTGACGATCGCCCTTCTTGAAGATAGGACTCACATAAGCCACTTTCCATTCACTGGGGACCTTTTGTTCTTCCAAGCATTTACAAAACAGTATCTTTAGGGGTTCGGCAGGCTCGTTGCACAACTCTCTTAGCACTCTAGGATGCACCATGTCAGGGCCGGGACTCTTATGGAGCTTTAGCTTTGACAGTTTATTTCTAATACCCTCTTCTGTGAACACAATGTGGGTCAGTGATGTGTCGAACCGTCTGTCCTTAAACGTACCTTCAGTAGTGTTTCAAACTCCTCTCTCTTATCAAGGAACGCAAGTCCAGAAAACTGTGAGGGCAAACTTTTTCGGAGTGAGAGTTGTGAACTCTTGGAACAATCTACCAGAATGTGTTGTGACGGCACCGAGTGTGAGCTCTTTCAAGACAAGACTTGACCAACACTGGAGCAGGTTCAGGTACAATTAGAAGCCGGTGCATGCCCAGTACTTGCCAACAGTGCGTAACAGAGACGTGACCGATCGCCCAAGCGGCTAACGAGCCGATCAGTGGTGAAGAGGATAAAAGTAAAGTAAAAGTAAGAGCGTTGCTCAGGGGATGCGGGGATACCAATCTCCCAAGCAAAATCATACCCAATGATGATACGGGCAGCAATCACGTCCCTTTTCCACGTCCCTTTCCCGTAGACATACGAGAGGTCAGGAAGTTTACGTAGGACATCGTATTAGGTGGGCGGGGAGTCCAGGGGGATGGCTGCTTCCCGAGTTTCTCTCTGTTTGCGGCGAATTTGGGTCCTAAGCTGTAAAAGTGTTCGAGGAACAACGTAGTCAGGTGTGGCCTTGTTACAATTTCGAACATCTTGTGTCTGTGAGTTTGATTTTTGTTGTAGAGAAGGAGTAGGGCTAAAAACTCGATCACGGAACGGATCATAATATTTGTACTTTTTAAAATCTTTCCTAAGTTTAAAGCTACAGGGTACATTAAATAAGTTTTGCACGATTAACGATAGGCTCATCCTGTTTACGAATATGCAACCTAATGCACTAAAGTGGGTCAGATAGAAAGAAGCAATTTCATTTATTTACACTCGTGTTCCCTGTCAGCACGTACAGTATGTGGTATGGGAACACTGTGGTGTGACCAGCAAGACTGGTGAGGTACTGAACTATTTCTGTCCCGCCGAACTCGGCTGGCATTGTGTCTATTCGGACACTACTAGGACGGACACACAAGTCACGGCACTTCTTACATAAATAACGAACTTTCCCTTGTGGAAATCTGAGTTGGAACATTAATGATCACTACAATATAGCTATATGAAATTATACGGATAGGACAAATTCAAACTATCTTAACAAGGCGTCTTTTTCTAATACAGTAATGTTAAGTTTCACTGTAGGTGACATTTTGCCGTGACTCATACTTACAGTACATGAAGTTAAAGGAGGCTTGGTTTATGATAAATTTGGAAATAAGAGTTGTTGAATATGTAAATGTTTCAAGCACGGCGGTTTATACTAACGAGCCGATCAATGGCGAAGAGGATAAATGCAAAAATACCTTTTTTTAATGGGGATCCACTCGGGCACAGGTCACCGACCCACATCAGGGCCTGGGGGGTGAAAAAGGCAAAATAGATAATAAATTGCACTATAAGTTAATACAAAATGAAAAAAAAAACAGATCAAGAGTGAGAAAGAATATATTTGTCGTGTTGTCAAAGTATGAGAAACAATTGAGACCCGGCAATTGTTTGTAAATGAGGAAGAATGTACCTCCCTGTTTGATAGCTGAAGTTACTCCTCTATAATAACCAGCTTAAATTTGTTTTGTTTTTTCATACATTGCTATCAGATGGAAGATATTATTATTATTGTTTTTTGCATACTAAGTTGGGCTGTGGGCAATAAATATACGAGCGATGTTCCAAATATTGTACTTTGGTACTATACAGTGCCGGATTTAGACCTGTGGAGGCCCATGGGCAGCCTCTTTGTGGAGGCCCCCCTCATTATAACTACCCAAGAGGGTGGGGTGGCGAGTGAAGCGAGCCTAAACATCTGGGAATTCCGGGGGGCGCTGTAAGCCCCCCGGGAAAATTTTGAAATTTGAACACTTCTTTGGAAAATTTTGAAGCCATATGCAGTTATATTGAGGAAATTAGAACATTGATAAATTTTTAATTAACTGTATATTTATTGATAGTGTACAAATTCCCAACACACACACACACACAGAAAAGTGAGACATGACTGGAGTCATTTATGTGGTTTTAAGTCGACCAGCCCTGATATGTGGAGGCCCCCAGATTGTGGAGGCCCCTGGGCAGCTGCCCACTTTGCCCACTCCTGAATCCGGCCCTGGTACTATACTTGGATGGGTGTCTGTATTTTAGTCCATGCTATTGATATTGAAACAGTTTATTTAGCCCGAAAAATACAGATACAAAGTGGACAATAATAACAACATTGGCTTAGCTGAGCAAAGCGGCTAACGAGCCGACCATATTAGTAGGGATGAGGGTATAATAACACAAATATTAATGGGCAAAGTTGAGGGCAGGTGGGCCAGAGGAAGGCAGAGACTGGGTTGGATGAATCAAATAAGAAACTGGGTCCCCAGAGAGATACAAAATCTAGAAGGATTGGTAAAAACAGCCAGAGAACGTTTAGAGTGGAGGACTGTGGTCGCTAACCCTCGGATATGAGGACGGTATTGTGAGCTATTATATACATTATAGTACATTTATCTCTAGGAAGTATGATAAAACATTTAGTATTATCTGGATTACTAATGCAACATGGTGTTAGTAAATGCATATAAGAATGTTTCCACGTATATCACATTGATTTATGTATTTTTTATTTATATTTATATTATTTATATTTTTTACATTTATAATATAGACATGCATTTATTTACAGTAGAGAGTGGTAACTGAATTTATGCTCTGCTGTTTTTTATTATTATAATATTCATCTAATAATTTATATAAAGGTCTCTAAACCACGCATCAGCCTTAGCACATTACATACACACACAAAAAAAAAAAAAACGCGAAGCAATTCAGTCACATCCTTCACAAGAAGAATATGATCAAATCTTGAGATAAACAGAAGAATGTGTACTCGAGTGTCATTATCTCTTATCATTCCCTTTATAAACTCTCTCAACCCGTCAAGGGATTATTATATATTTGTACCCTCGCATTCACTAAAAAAGTTGACTTAGAAATGTTTCTATTTTATTTCCTAACTGTCATATTCCAACATGCCATCAAAACAAAAAATCTGATTTCACAAGCTGGTGAGAAGAAGAATCTACCTGTTACTCTCAAAGACATGGTCTTTTTTATTATTTGAACTTACTGTACATTCAATGGCATAAAACCCGCCTTCATCAGAGTTCCGAAGCATAAGCTCTATTACATAACTTCCGTTCTAGAGACTTTAAACCATTAGGTCATATAAAATTAACAACTGACTTTCTAGTTATAGTGAGTATGTCTCAAAAAATTTCCCTGTTTCCTAATCGTCGAAAGATTTTTTTCTTACGCTACATAACAAGCCACACATTACTAAAAATTCTTGGAGTGACTGTTCGACCTCTGACCTGGAGGACACTGATAAGAACCACAGCTACAGGGCATGATGTAAATGATTGTAAGGTAAGCTACAACCCAAGAATCAGACTATATAACAAAACCACAACTCTCAGTTACGGTCAATTGAAAAAAAATGTGACCGGCTACAAAAGGACTATTGTTGTAATGTACAAGGACCTGGTCCATCCCAACATTTACAATAGACTTATGTAACATGATAAACTAATTAAGTGAAAAACATTCTCGTAGTCGAAAGGGATTAGGGACAGACGGCGGTGGTGGTAACCAGGCTGAAGAGTTAGTTATGAAGATCGTCTGAGAAAGCTACGGATTTCGGCTTATCGCAGAATATGTGAGGATTTGATCCAAACGCTGAAGAAAATGCAAGGAATGTGTGCCTGTGGGTGCAGTGTGTGTGTGTGTGTGTGTGTGTGTGTGTGTGTGTGTGTGTGTGTGTGTGTGTGTGTGTGTTTACTTGTGCCCTAATGTGTGTCTTTGCGTGTAGTCGAGTGTAATGCGTGCCTGTGCGTGTAGTCTAGTGTGTGTGTACTGTATATGTAGTGTAGGGTTTCGTGATATTATGTTGTCTAGCACTCAGGATGGATGAATGGAAACTCTAAGGTGGTGGTTTTCTTATATAATATAAGTTATATGGTAGACAGTCTGGTGCTGGAGATGCCGTGTGGTGAGGAGCTGCTCAGTAGACACGTTTGGTGAGTAGCGTGCTGAAGGAGGTAGATGTGCAGGAGCTTCGTTAGAGGAGATGTTGCCTGTTGCTGGCCTCCAGGTTGAATGAGAGCTGGACAGCGAGGAGCTTGCTTGGAGGAGGAGTTGCGTGTTCAGGAACCGAGAGCAGAATGAATCTCAATGGAGAGACAGAGCTTATATACACAGCCGCCGGAAGTAAACCCGTGGGAAGTCGCCGGTTTCTTGATTCCGTTGCTAGGGAAGACGTGGCTGGTTGCTAGGATACTGTGGCATCTGGTGACGCCCCCCCCCCCCTGGGCCGCTCGTTTGGTTGCTAGGGAAGACGTAGCAGGTGGCTGGTTGCTAGGATACTGTGGCATTGGAATGCGGCTACGCAGTTGTAGGGGAGACGTCCACTACAGTAGTCTAGCATGTATGTGAGTGTACCTATGCATGTATGTAGTCTAGCGTAATGTGCCAGTGTGTATGTATGTGCACCCGTATAATGTGTGAGTGTGTGTGTGTGTGTGTGTGAGTGTGTGTGATCTTGGATCTTGTTTTATTTGCGCCGCATCCTCCTAACCTCGCGTCATTTTATGGCTGGGGGATGCTGTGGGGACTGCCGCTATTGTAGGTTGCATGAGGTATTTTCTTGTATATTTTTGTGGTATGATGCATGTTCTTGTCGTAAGCTGTCTTATTGTCTCTTTCTGTCAAAAAATGAAGAGGTGATACAGCGGATTTCTCTTGTTTAAGATTTGTTGCAGCACCCCGATTCGCCTATAGCTATGAATGGACACTTAACACTACAGTTGGGTATATAAGTGAATTGCGGTTGAGCACAGTGTTGTCCATACTCTCTCCTTGTGGACTGAGGAAGGCTTCGTCTGCAATGCTGTATCCACACTGCCCCTAAACGGGGCTTAAAGGACTGTCATGCCAGTGTGATGCATTTTAACTATTGCGAAATTGGATGTGAATTTTGGGACCCATTTTATTTGATGACTTTGTTATTATTACATTGAAGCAAGGAAGTTATTTATAAGAAAAAGAACAATTAAGAACGCTATCGATATAATTTTGGTATGCTTAAATAATGAGTTGGGGCCGTCAGGCTATTACTATCCAACAGCAAGAGAGCTGGTGACAAAAAAACAATGAAATGAAGAAAATACATGTATACGTAACTCTGCACTACATGATACTGCAGTGGATTCCTCCCCTACAAACGCCGTTTGTCGCTGAGTAACCGACCCTCTTCGAATTCCCCAGTGTATGCCTCGTGGTCAAGGTCGGCAACCAGTGCCGCCTAACAAAGCCGAGGTCAACTATCAAGCCACGCCTACCCCCGCTATATAAGACCTCACGTGGCCGTGACCTACCTCTCTCTACCTACAGCCACCAACAAGCAATACTTCCTCCGCTCCTGCCTGGCATCCCTCGCTCCTACCGGCGACTATGCCGCCCTACATGCTGCGTATTCTCCTCTGAGCACCCTCACCAACCAGCTCTCTCTACATCATGCTTGGACTCACGCTGCCACCCCCCAGCACCAAGCTGCATTGTACATCCAATACAATATGTATACAGAGAGCACATTGTGAGTTTCCTTTCTCCATTCCATCCTGAGTGTGAACCAACATCTCATAACCCCACAAATGGTGACCCACGGAGATTCTCACTCACCCAGGATGGAGGAGAAACTCATGACCTCACAAATGGTGACCCCCGGAGATTTGCACTCACACAGGATGGAGGAAAAACGGATCTGCTCCTTTTCCTGCCCCAAGCACCACGTCCTACTGACCCCAACACACCCGTCCTGCCTCAGATGCAGCCCCCGGCCCAGCAGTACCCCCTGCTGATGTCTTGCACCCTGCTACTGTCCTGGACCCACCTCCTGACATGGCCCCTGCTCCTGTCGCGGTCCCTGCTCCTGACGTGGTACCTGCTCCTGACGCGGACCCACACCCCTCTTTTCTCCCTCAGGTTCTCCCTGGTACTGTCCTGCACCCTGCTGCTGTCCTGCACCCTGCTGCTGTCATGCACCCTGCTGCTGTCATGGACCCTCTTCCTGACGCAGCCCCTGACGTGGACCCACACACCCCTTTTTTCTCCCTCAGGTACTCCCTGCTACTGTCCTGCACCCTGCTGCTGTCGTGGACCCTGCTGCTGTCTTGCACCCTGCTGCTGTCATGCACCCTGCTGCTGTCATGGACCCTCGTCCTGATGCAGCCCCTGCTCCTGACGTGGACCCTGCTCCTGACGCGGACCCACACACCCCAGCAGGCGCTACTGAGGAATCTGTACCTGCCGTGAGAGAAGCACCAATTTCCTCGCCTCCACAACCCTCCTTCTCCCTCTCTTCTCCCACAGATCTCGTGTATCTAAACAAAGTGTCTCCCATAGCGGCCGGCTTATCCACGCCCTCGCCGTTATGTCTCACATGTGGCATACAACCCAGCCGACAACAAGTCTCCTGCACCGCCCGTTATGCCTCACATGTGGCATACAACCCAGCAGACAACAAGTCTCCTACACCGCCTGGAGGGAAGGGGGAGTATTGTAGTGGATTCCTCCCATACAAACGCTGTGTCGCTGATTAGCCGACCCTCTTCGAATTCCCCAGCCTGCGCCTCGTGGTCAAGGTCGGCAACCAGCGCCGCCTAACATAACTGAGGTCAACTATCAAGCCACGCCTACCTCCGCTATATAAGACCTCACCTCGTGGTGACCTGTCTCTCTTTCTACCTACAGCCACCAGCAAGCAACACCTCCTCCGCTCCTGCCTGGCATCCCTCGCTCCCGCCGGCGACTATGCCGCCCTACAAGCTGCGTATTCTCCTCTGAGCACCCTCACCAACCAGATCTCTCTCCATCATGCTTGGACTCACGCTGCCACCCCCCAGCACCAAGCTGCATTGTACATCCAATACAATATGTATACAGAGAGCACATTGTGAGTTTCCTTTCTCCATCCCATCCTGAGTGTGAACCAACATCTCATAGCTTTGATAAAACTGGAAAATAGCTTATTTGACGTATGGGGTCATTTAGATGGAAATTATGCTTTGTGTGACTGCTGACAGGTAGTAGATAGATGTTCAAAAAATCAGCATACAAGTTCGCATTGATTTAGCATGAACATATGCAGTGGAAGTATGGAAAAACTACAAACATAATTTCTATTCGAGTACTTAGAATTAAATTGCCAGCCTTAAATAAATCGAATCACTTATAATTAAAGTCGTTAGGTAAAGTAATCAGAGACGTGACCGATCGCCCAAGCGGCTAACAAGTCGATCAGTGGCGAAGAGGATAAAAGTTAAAGTTAGAGTAAAAGACAATAATAGGAACCTTTTAACTAAACCAATAAATTGGCTTTTCTGAAGAACCCCACAAGTCAATATTGCGTTGATGTTATGACGTATTACTGCGATTCAACAACTGAAGTTTTTCAGTACGCATTTAAAGTTATCAACAAATGAAAAGCAAGAGAAATATGTATGTGTGTTTCCATTATTTAAGGGATAGAGAGAGAGAGAGCCCTGGTGGTGAGATGCCATACTGTTCAAATAAAGCTGCCATGTTAGCTATAAAGTTTTCTGTGAGTGTCAGTGATGGTGGTAGTAGTGGAGCTCGGCCAGTGTAACAATCACCGTCGACGATGGCTGACGTAAACGGAGTGCAGCCCGAGTCGCCTAGGAAAAGGCTCAGACAGGAGCCCTCCAACAAGGTGTCAGTGGTACTAGGGGCACAATGGGGCGACGAAGGCAAAGGGAAAGTGGTGGATATGCTGGCAGGGTCATCGGACGTTGTGTGCAGGTGTCAGGTGAGTTAATTGTAAGCGGCTCCGGTGGTGGCACTGATGCAATGCGCGGGCCACTGCCGCCAACACGAACCTTCCTGCCCCGCTCCTGGCAGTTTTGCTTATTATTAAGAATTCTCATTATTGCTTACACTTAGTCATGGTTACATTTTGAATATATGTGTCACGGCAATGATATTCTCGACACCTGACATAGCAAAGAACAATGATTTCATGAAGATCAAAGTTGTCATTATCAAGGACAAGTACTTTCCCATTTCACGGTACAGTACCAATAAACTGTGTACCTAACAGTAATGTCTTCTGGTCTGCGTTTAATTGGAATCTCATCTGCTTAGAAATATTTATTTAATACCTAAGAATGGCCCTACCTTATGTATAAGATATTTTCCCATGAAAATTTCACTTAAACATTTTAGTACAGAATACAAAGTGGAGACCAATGACAAGAAATGTAATGGAATACTGTATTGTTATTCAATTTATCGTTTTCACCTCTCAGCTGTTTATCACTGTAGCCATTCAGGTGGCTGGTCTGTTCCTTTTGATTTTCATTGCTCAGTGTTAGTTCAGGAGGAAACCTGTAATATTTGGTAGGGTCACACTTGGTAACTTCCTTGTTACATCTGACTTGGGCCAGGGATTGAGCCCAGGACACATTGGAGAAAGGCAAGCACATTACTGTTATGTCATTAACGGTAATATTTAAGGACAGTTGCCCGGGTTATCCAACCACTTAACGAAAATGTCTTATCTAAAGAGAAATATCACTTGTATTCAGGTTTTCCTTACCATTTCCAGTAAATAAACACACTGCTGCCATCAGTCTGTTTCACGACCTTTGAGGCTATGACATGACTGTTGACAAACACATTATGAAACAATAAATCGACCAATCCCGAATACTAAGCGACAGAAAGCTTTCCAGCCAGTGAATAATGGCTGACTAACTTTCCTTCCTTTCTTTCAATACAAACCTACTTAACCAAACCTAATGAAACCTAATCTAGCTACTTAATCTAACAAAATAATAATAGGTAATTATGATAATAAAAGTTTACAACAGTGCTTTTTATTATGAGTTGCTTAAGGTAAATTCTTAAGAAAACTTGATTCTTTCCTTTTTATTTTCAGTTAAGGTTTAGATGAATTGCAACTTAACTAATTTTTTTTATTGTATTTCTTAAGAGGAAATTTGGGTTAATATTCGTTTTTATCCCAATTGGTATTTCGGATTTCTTAACATTATCACTAGGTTTCGTTTTTTAGTTAAGAATCAGCAATATTGTGTTTGATTAATAGGGTAGTAGTAGTTTTTATCCCAATTTCCCCAATTGGTATGAGATATTTTTTGGTTAATATTCGTTTTTATCCCATGTTTGGGCTTAAACTGTTAATGAGTAACCAGCAAAGAGATCGTAGTGCTAAACTACTTGCCCAGAGAACTTTTCACATGACTGTTGGTTAATATTGGCGACTGACCCACTTACGAGTTATTTGTGTTGCTTTTATTTTCTTACTCTATTTTCATCAGTGAGTACTGATATGATATAATTTCTTGTGCAAATGCGTCGTTTGGTAGATACCGGTAATTAGGCGCCTAGGCGTGCACTACTTTGTCTTCTCGGCGGTATTGCGGTGGTGACGTCTCATCCTAGGATGTAAACAGCCAATCATATTAGATGTATTTCAAAACATTCCACCGCCTGGGCCAGAGCTATGCCGATTGCTCAGTGTATGCTTATGAACCATTTGGTACTGGCGACTACTCTCACATCCACAAAAAATGTAAAATTACACCATATCATATTAAGTTCTTTGTTTAATACACCGGGAGGTCCTCACCACCATCGAGGAAGTTAGGTAGGTAGGTTTGTTTGGTTAGGTTGGTGAGGTCTTCTAACAATGCTTCTGCTGCTTGTATTTCATATCGACTAAGGTTAGGTTAGGTTAGGTTTAATTTAGAAATAATCATTTTCTTTTAACACGTTTGCACAAACTACAACAGTGTCCACTATAAAACACAGTGAAATGCGGCATTTTTATAATCGTTGTCTATGAAAATTCGGCCACAGGTCATTCCTCAATAATTGCCGAACTGTTAGCAAAATAACACTAATCTATCCTAACCTAAAATTATGCGCTTTCATCCTTGGATAGGTACTGTACTAGTAAATTAGGTTAGGTAGGTAGGTTGGTTGGTTTTGTTTGTATTTACAATAAATCATCGGTGGTGGGTGGTCGCTGATGAGCGTTTGCGGGTATGAGGAGAGAGACTTCTGGGGTGAAATAATGTCCCAGATAAAATCACCTATCTAATATGAAAATTAATGTAAACACTCATTACATTGTTTTTAGTACTGTCTTTATTAATATAGTACTTGTCAATAAAATAATGTTCGAAAGTTGCAGCTGCCAGTTTTGTCTTTTAGCGCTTGCGTAAACAGCTGGTACTAGCAGTGCAGCGAGGTGGCGGGTTCACTTAAGGTCTGTCTTCATGACGAAAAAAATGAGAAAAATGAAAATTGGAAAGTTGTATTTCCTCAAAACTTTTATTAATAGTATTTAAATTGGTAGGTAAGAAACAAGTTTTCTTCTGTAGAATTTTTTCTAAATTTGCTCCTAATAACATACACTGTTGTAAACTATTACTTAAGGATGATAATACTGTATGATATATTGTACAGTACAGTACTCGTATCCTTGGATAGTTAAGTTTTTAGGACTTAGGCCTTTTTTGCATTCAGCCAAAGAAATATTTTTGCTGTCTTGCTTAAATATCAGAAATTTTTTATTTTGTATCAGTGGACTGAACCACTGCCCCCTCTGGCTTAAAGTCGAGCTGGCTTGGCCTGTTGGCCTTCACCTCCATCAGTTCATTGAGGGTGTATCACTGTATATCACTATTTCTTAGCGTGTTCCGTCAAATTTTTTTTGTAGAATTAAAAAAAATCTGCTTGTCCACTTGGCACACAGACATTAAAAGCACTTGCCTGGGTGTACTTTACTGTATATTCGAACTACTCTGGCTATTGGGCAATATAAATCGGTAAAGTTTTAGTTTTAGTCATCTGGGGAATCTTTGGAATTTAACTACGTATTGGAATCAGTAGTTTAGACAATTCTAAGACACTTTTCTTCTATGACATTTCCCTCGCAAATGTCCTGACCTAACCTCTTAACTGAGGGCCTCCATCCCCTCTTCTCTGGCATAAGTAAGTTGTTTGCAAGGGAAACGGAGTGGAAGAAAGGTGTCTTAGAAATGTCTATACTGATTCCAATAAGTAAATTCCTAAGATTCCCCGGATGATCAAAACTCAAATATAGTACAGTACTGTAATTCCTATAAATCTTCCTAGCTGGACTTGAATATACTGTACAGTACAATACATGTACAGGTATTTTGCAGATTCTCTGTCAGAACTTTCAAATGCTGTATAAGTAAATGGGTCACCAGAGCTGTGCCAATCACCTGGTCATCATCATCTGGGTTGGTGGTGTGGGTGAAGTGTGGAGTAGGGGGGGGGGCATCCTGCTCTGGTTTTACCCAATAGCTGATATCAGGTAATTGCGGCTAACCCATGTAAATGTGAAAATGGCCATAGAGCGTTGATGATGGTGCTTTTATACCCCAAAAGTGGCATGCTATGGAAGCTCATGGCAAGTATGCCACTGCTTTTGCATGCTATGCATTGTCTGGTGGATTAGAAAGAACCATTACTGAAATGTCTGATTTTAGCAGGAAAGGACCACTAATTTTTCCATAACTTTTACCTTTCCCTTCAAAAAATAGACTTCCTGTAGTTCAGTGATGGTGTTATTTTGACAGTACAGTATTTGTAGCAAATGGAAGCAGTGGTCTGCATATGTCTCGAGCCTCAATCATTAAAGTCATTTTCTGATTAGAAAATTGAAACTATTTCACTGTTGACACCATGTCTCTAAAGTGCAGTTGAAGGAGGTTACTCAAATAAAAATATTCTATAAACAAAATCACAAAACTCACTTGTGATTTGATGCACGAGTATTATACTGTACTGTAATGTTACCTTCACGATAATTATACAGTAGAGTAATTCATTTTAATGTAGGGAATGCAAAAGGTGTTGGTCATTTCTTTTGTGGGTATCTTGGTTGTCTTATACATAAGGTGTGTACTGTTACTTACCATTAATGTGTAATTGCAGTAAAGACATGGTACTATGGTACTATACTGTATAACATCATATACAGTAGACCTGCCACTCAGCATGGATACTGTATTGACATTGACCATAAGGTCATAGTTAGGGTAGGATCTTGTATTTTGAACTGTAATAGTGTCTTTTAGGGTCATGGCAAGGTTCAGCAGCCATAGAAGGATCTTACTTGACTACAGTATATTCTGGTGTTGTGTCTTTGAGGATCATGGCATTAAGTATATACAGTACAGCACAGTATGTCACTGTCTAAAGGAGTGAACCAAAATTTAGCTATAGTCAATTGGCTATTGCTGAAATAATAGTTCAATGAGTTTGTTTTATTTCATCAGAGCATTGCCCCAAAATTACTATTTATTCTGTACTCTCCTTTATTCTATATACTGTACAGTACTGTTATACATGTCACTTACTGTTAAAGATTTTATGAAACATCCAGTAGGTTTGTGTATGAGGTAAGGTAGCCATTGTACAAAATGCCTATACAGGTAACCCCTGAGATATAGTGGTGTTATGTTCCTGAAAAACCCATTTCTAGGTGAAATATCATAGATAGGGAGCATTATAACATGGGGTTCAATGGGATATGATCCCAGCCAGTCCGACAAAAAATTTCCTACAATACTACTATCAGTACAAAACAAGTAAACAACACTCACCACATCATATTGGATAAGTCTGGTCATCATCACATGTCCCCTTCGAGGCTAGGGGGACTCTTGTAGGTGGAGTGGAGACATCACTCTGACTCCCACACAGCCTCTGGGGAGTCTCATGCTGCTTAACAAAGTCGGGCTTCACCTCAGAGACACGGTTGTCATAGATGCCTTGGTCTTCCCAGACATTTTGAAAGTTACACTGCTTACTTCGGTCACAAAAACAGAACAAAAGCACTTGTCACAAAAACAACGAATGGTGATAAAAGCAATAATAGCGGCTGACACTGCTCACATTTTCAAAACAACAGAGTCGACACCCCTTACAATCACAAGAACACAGAAAATATAATTTCACAGTTACCATAACACAGTTCAATCTAAATGTTCGTGCTGTCCTCTCACTATACTATAAGAAAAAATCCACTGATGATAAGGACAATGTACGCTGCTTGCTGATAATCCTGGAGCCATGCAATGGTGAGTATACGATCGACAAAGAGCCAAACACTGCTGTAATGCGCGGGTTGGCCGTGTGGCGGCACGTGGGTAGGCTGACAAGTGAAGGTAGAGATGCGTCATGCATAGGGTTCAATATTGTTTCCTTATAAAATGTCACCGACTTTAAGTTGAAAAATATAACTTGCATTGCTGGAATCCTTGCAAGATGGCAATTAACTTGAGTATAAACAACCCATAGTTGCACAAGAGAAAACAAATTCTGACCAATGGATATCATTATAGCGAGATGGTGTTAATTTATAACCATTGTTAAAGTGAAATATCACATCTCGGTATATCGTGGCTCGGGGGTTACCTGTACAGTATCCAAGTGCAAATCTGGTGAGAGAGGAAGAAAAACATACTGTCTGCAAATTTATAACAGTCTAGCTTAAATATCTAAGCAAAGTGTACAGTACCATCTCTCTTATTTAAGAGAACTGTGTTATTGAAGGCCATGGGGTAAATTAAAAATGTTGGAAGACGATACTAACAAACATAACCATATATTCTTAGGATTGCTAAATTGATAGATATACAGTACTGTCGTTTGGTTTACTTGGTTCATGTTATATGTTTTCATTAATGATCGAACCCATAACATTTGATATACTGTAGTCATATAAAGGAATGAAGCCACTCATTCTCTTGTGGCTTACCTTTAGATTAACATTGAAGAGGTATTTCCTTATTCAAGAAAGACTTCATTCTTGAAAAATCGTTTGTAAGTCAATTTTTCATAAATTGAAGCACATTTTCCCATAGACTCCCATTTTAAAACCTAATATAATGCCATACTAGGATGACCTCCTCCCCAAATCCTACCCATATCTCCAGCTGTTGCTGATATGGCAAGCAGGCATACCAACTTATGATAATGCACTGGGGATCATAACAAAGTATTTTGTCTAGCGTTTAAAATTGTAGAGACGGAAAATCAAAACAATAATTTTTGGAGGACTGTACTTTATGATTTTTTTTTTTTTTTTTCTAAACCCCAAATTTTTGTAAACCTAGGCATTTTAAATTGGGGACTACCTGTACAGAATGTGCTGTTTTAGAAAGACTAACAGTGCAGATCCCACAAACAAAATATCAAGAAACGAATTGGTGATTCTATTCTAGCGACCTTTGCTAAATCGGGTGTAATAATTGCTTTTAAGGCCAAGATGAAAATGAATACAGTATAAACTTAAGGAAATAATAGACGGCTTTGTTTATGCCAATTTTTGCAAGAAACAAATTCACACATGCAATTTACTCTTAACTATCCAATTTTTTTTTATACCAGTCTAAGGTTCAGTCATACAGTACACAGATGCACATCTCGCTTCTCATCTTTTCCACACCTACTACATTAGAAGATGCAAATGTACTTGGAGCACAGTGTACTCTTTTGTTTGATATTTCCAAAAACTGGAGCTTTGTACCTGCACATGAATGATATTAGTAAGTGTAGTTAGAAGGACAGTACTGTATACAGCTGTATTGTACGAGACTGTATTTGGACTAAAGCATCCATATTGAATCATTTCATCACTCAAGATTTTTATTTTAATGATCTCTTTAAATTGGGTCTTCATTTGATTTACTCAGTAAATGCAGAAGTTGACAGCTTTTTATTAAAGTAAATTACATTCCGTACAGAAGAAACAAAAAAGTTGGCTGCATTTTCTTTGTAAGGTTAGAATGACGTCAGTGGTGGTCAAGGACTCGGGGACTATATCTTGGGTGTGATCCAAGATGTGTTGAGTTTTAATTGGCCATGGTATTTGCAGACATGTTTGCTAACCCACATGAGTTGAGCAGACCAGTAAAATATCATTGAAGTTCAATCCTTCTTAGAGGAAAATACGGAAGTAAAATAGATTTTTGTTGTAGATATACAGTACTGTACTGTAATTGCCAGGCTACTAATCATTCTACCGTACTGTGTAAGTTAGATATCTTAATATGTTGGTTAGATATTAAGACTCTTGAATACAATAGAACATATAAAGTTTATTCATTGACTCAGCAGAATGGCTTACATTGTGTTGCTATAACTTATGATTTGGTTTGTGTTGTATTCCCGCAAAAATGCATACTGTGTTACTCCACATTTTTTAATATTTGAAGAAGAAACGATTGAAAGTAACTTAAAACGTTTGTAAAAATATGTAATTAAATGAATAATGAAAAAACAACAAAACTGGATGAGAACTATTCAATGTTCCACATCATGGCAACCTTAAGGAAGTTGGAGTAGTTGTGAGTGTTGAGCTGCTTTGTATGGGCATTATTTTGTGTGAATCCTCCTTATGGTAAGAAAGAATCCAATTGATTTTGGAGTCATGGTCATTATTGGAAAATGGTTTCCACTCCATGTTACAGTATGTCTTCCATAAAGTAAGGAAAATTGGTATGGTATGGATTTTGGGCTCGAAAGGTACAAGTACAAAGGTCACTCTAGGACCTTAATGAAAAATGTCCAAAACATCATTGACTCAGTCATCAACCAGTCTGTATGGCTGACAATGTAGGCACTTAAACTTTTGATTGGACATTTTGGTTCTTGAAACTTTTAAATACGAAAGCTTTGGCCCCAATATTTTATTATACAGGTACTCTATAATTTAACTACTGTATATATCAAGTCAATCACTGCTAAAGTTTTTGATATACAATGCATTACTGTAATGTTCAGTACTGTACATGTACAGTATAATAATGTTTGTTTTTGTCATTTAAGAAAAGTTTGCTTTTGTGCAAGTTTCAATTGTGAGATTGTTTTATTATATAGTTTCAGTACAGTATTATTTTATTGTTCAAAGGACAGTATAGTACTGTATATGTTAGATATAATTGTCAAAACCTTTATTTTGGTCATTGTTCTGGAATAATTGTACTGTACAATACAGTATTTTCAAATGCCATGGCTGTCGTAGCATATTTAAAAAAGATTCACTTAAATGAACAAAATGTGCACTAGATACAGTACTCGTATTTAGTTGTTACTTATTTCATGCCTGTGTAAGCTAAAAAGAAATAGAGTACAGTATTTGTGAAAACAGGATAAAAGGTTTTGGTCACTGTATTAGATCAATGCTTTATATCCATTTATGTAACTAATATAATTACTGTACTAATTTTAATAGGTACAATTGTTATCCCTTCCATCTAATTATTGAATTAATAAAATTAATGAGAGCTGACAATTACAATACAGTAGTTGCGACGTTGCACTACAATCTGCACGCTGTTATATGGTCCAGAAAATTGGCTGGCTGTTAGTCTAATGGATTCGGTGGGGGCGGGAGTGTGAATCATTGTCAGCTTGTCATGCTATGCTATTGATTTTAACCCACCTCTGCTTCCTCTATTGAACTATTTATTTGAATAAATTTTACCTGGTAAATTTTTTAGATTGAAACACATATTGCAGTATTTATTTATTTTTATTTACTGTAATGTACTTATTTTGTGTTAATATATGTTTTGGTTTTTTTAACAGGGAGGCAATAATGCTGGCCACACTGTTGTGGTTGGAGATGCTGAGTATGACTTCCATATCCTCCCTTCTGGCATTATCAACTCTTCTGCTGTGTCTGTCATAGGTAAGTAATTAAAAATGTCTATTTTGTGTAGTCTTATAATGAATTTTTTGACAGGTCATTTGCATTTTACTTATTTTAATTTTCTTAGACTAAAGACAAAATTTTAGTGCAACAACTTTCCCACCACATTCAAGTCTTTATACTTCAGGTGCAGGTTTGCAGGAATCAAGAACATATTATCCCATCATTCATTTTCATGATTATCTTGAATTGCACTAAGTTATTTTCTGTTGAGGTATTCCTCTTTTACAACCCATATTCAAGATTTCTGTCTCCATTCATTTTCTCTTTCCCCTTTCTCTACTTATTTTCATATTTGTACGTGTGTTCTTATTTGATTTGCCTTACATCTCTAAGGAACATGTCTTTGAGGGGAAGAGCCTCCAGGCAGCCACCCTATGACTACATAGCTCCTTTGTTGTATGTACCTTTAATCCCTTTCTCATTTTCTCCTTCGGGTACCATCCCACCTTTCCCTCCCATGATGTAGGCATTGTCTCTCCTCTGCATATCTATATCTCTACCTATTCAGTTATGCCCCAATTTTGCCCTCTGGCTTCTCTATTTCATACTCCCATATGATATAACAAAGGCCATTATGTCAAATTCCTATTTCTTAAATACCATGACCCTTTTCTTGCATTTCTTTTTCTGCTATCACATACCCTATCGAAGTCAGTCACTGCCTTCTCAATTCCTTTTCTTTCTTCACATAAAGTGCTGCATTGTCCACATCCAGCTCCAGCTTTGTTTGTATCCCAGCAATCCTTACCTTCATTTCTTTCACCACTTCATCCATAAATATTGAACAACCATGAAGAGTTCATAAAACCCTGCCTCACTGTTTTATTCACCCCAAAGCCCTCAATTAGTCCTCTATATACTCATACATGTCTTACTACTGAAGGAATGCTTAAATGCACTAAAAGCTTTTTATTATACAGTACTGTACTATAAATCATCACTTCCCCCATTGTCCCCTGATCTGCTTAATGTTATTCCTTCTTCAGATTCATACTTATTATACTCTATACAGTTTCTTATTAAAAAATCTCTTTCAGGGAATGGTGTTGTGGTGCATCTTGGTCAGATGTTTGAGGAGATACAGAAGAATGAGACAAAGGGACTAAAGGATTGGCAGAAGCGACTCATAGTATCTGAAAGGTCTCACATTGTCTTCGATTTCCATCAGGTAAATATGTGTAATGTGAAAGAGATCTGATTTATAATGTCAAATTTATATCTGTAACAGATCTTGATAATACCCTTGTAGTGGAAAAAGGTGTAACTTTATTTAGCTTTAGGAGCAAATAGCTTCATCGTCTTCCTTGCATTTCAGAGTGTAGATGGATTGCAAGAGCAGGAACGTTCTAAGGACAGCTCTGGCACAAAAAGTCTGGGCACTACCAAGAAAGGTATTGGCCCATGCTACTCAAGTAAAGCTGGAAGACATGGGCTTCGCATGGCAGACCTCTTGGGAGACTTCAGTGTGTTCGAGCAAAGACTAAGGAATTTGGTCGACTCACACAAGAGAATGTTCCCAGGTAAATTAGAAATCTAAATGATACTGTATTCATAATTTTTTCTTCACATTATTAGTGTTTAAATTTGTCATGATACTTCAGATTACAAATTTATTTGTATATCATAGCTTGCTAGCTTACATTACACTGTGCAAGAAAAGGAAATCTTTGAGTCAGGATTCTAATACTTTCCTGTATGTTTCAATAACAACATGAAGAAACTTGCATGATTGTACAGTACACTGTACAAAAAGTATCTGCAAATTTTTTTACTTGGCAATTTGACGCATTGGACGAAGGATTTTGCCAACCCTACTGAGACAACAAGAGTTGCAATATTCATTTTGACATCCATCGGACCCCACTTTGCAGATACTTTCCGTAGCAAGTGTAAATTGCAAATAAATCTTATTGCAAAGATGTTTTACATTGGAGAATTTATGGCATGAGGTGTTGTTTACTGTTCTTTGACTATTTAATGGTATCTTATGATTTAGGAGCGATGCTTTCATCAATTCTTTCTTGACAGTGAACCATATGAAAACTGATTTTTTAGCACTCCTTATACCAAACCATATAAATGGCCTAAATCACTATTTCTTATAGTAACACATACTCCTTTGGTTGTTGTACTGTACCAATCTACATGCCAGCTCAGGTCTCCATGTGGATTGCCCAGTTGCTACAACACATGCTCTCTTGTAAACAAGATGACTCATGCTCTCTTGTAAACAAGATCATTACCAGCTTTCATTTTCATTAAATAAAATTCCTATCGATGTCAGAACATTTTATCTTCAATTATAACCTCTTTTGGAATCATGGTGTACTAGAATGCTATACATTTCTTGGTTGTGAATTTTTGGGGTCTCTAGTCCTTAACCCTTTATTTTGTATTAATTACTGTACATGCATTTTTTTATCAAATTTTTTTATTTTATGAATGTTTTCGGTCACTCTCAAAATAACCCGAGGTTACTAGTATATTATATTTTATTATCTATCTATTTTTCACTTAAATTTTTCCATGGTAAGATTGATTTGCATAGGAATTATTTCCAGAGTTGACAGTGGATGTTGAAGAAGAAGTTAGAAAGTACAAAGGTTATGCTGAGCGAATGCGACCCTTAGTTGCCAATACAGTTGCTTACATTCACAAGTGTCTTCAGGGTGATAAGAAAGTGTTGGTTGAGGGAGCCAATGCAGCCATGTTGGATATTGACTTTGGTAAGTCTATCTTTGATGGATAAATATCTCAGGTATAATATTATTGTACAGTAGTAATGAGGAGGTACAGTATCATGTATTTTGCTTCAGTCCTTACTCTTCTTGATATATTTTCTTTCTTTACCAGCTTGAAAGATCATTGTTAACCAAAATTCATGGATATTTTTTTTAATTGTTTATTTCTTTGACAGGCACTTACCCATATGTAACCTCCAGTAACTGCAGCATTGGTGGTGTATGTACCGGGCTTGGCATTCCGCCTCAGTATATTGGTGAAGTGTATGGTGTTGTAAAGGCTTATACCACCAGGGTAGGTGTTGGAGCCTTCCCCACCGAGCTTGATGATGTAAGTTATGTTTGCTGTGTAACTTTTGTGATTGTAGACCATTGTGATGGTCCTTGTTGAATTATATCCTTAGTGTATAGCAGAAGGAGCATATTGATGTGCTTGTATCATTTACATACTTGTTCATTCTTATTTTTGGATTACATTACAGTATTGTACACTTTAGATTTTGAGATTAAATACCATTATTTAGGAATTTGCAGGAATTTGTATCTATACACTGATCACACTGGAAATTTTTTTCTTCATAATTATATGTTCCTCCAGTTCAGCGAAAGTGCCTAGTTTTCCTATGTTTGTCAGTTTTTCCAATTTTGTATACGGTAGTACAATACAATAGTGTAGTACATTTACAATGACATTTGTTATTTTTCAGTATTTTTTACCATAAAGTACTGTAAGTGATCCCTCAATACAGGGATAGTCATGGGTAAATTTTCCTTGTAATTATGGCCTAATTTTTGATGAGGAAGACTTTTTTAAATGCCCATATTTGACGAGATGTTTTGTTTTGGCCATCTGTCCGTTTGTTAGCTTTTACCTTTTGGGTCCATTTATTACATACTTTTACATGCAGGATCACCAAACTTAGTGGATTGTTATATCTTGGGGGGAACAGAATAGGATCACTGTGACCTGAAACTCTACCTGCATGACAGTATATAAGTTTAAAATCTGTTATGGGCCATTTATTCTGCGTTATTGCTCCTCCCAGACTTTTACTCAGTTGTTTTGAAATTCATAACACATTACAGACATGCATCAAGGAAAATATATATAGGTGGACAGTTGAAAGACATGCATTCAAATCAAATTTCCTTGACCTGCGTGTTTCAAACTGGTGGTGATGAACACATTATATACTTGGCACTACTCTTGTATTTTTAACCCCTAGGCTTTGGGTCACGTCATATGATATTTTGATCTTTTGCGGGCCTTTCTGAATAAAAAGGGTGGGACTGGCTAGATTATATTGCCAAGTACTTGTGTATCTTTCACTCACACATGGGAGAGCCTCCCAGTCTCTTCTCAGCTTTTGTGATGTAAGAATCTCGCCTCTGGACTTGACTCACTCCACCATGTGTTTTTATCTCCATCCCCCAAGCACATGTCTAGTATAATAATAAATTACTGGAGCAGTAATAATGATTTTAAATAGTAATAACATAGTAAAACAAGTGTCCTGTACCTCTTATTACCAATATATTAGTGTTGTTTACTTCCTACTGTTGCGTCACACACACACACCACTTCACAAACATTCTCGACTCTTCGTAGCCTGTGCTGCCAACTTGTGGTAAGGACATGCATTTATTTCCATTTTATATCATGCTTGTCCACTTTGTAAGACTATAATTGTTTTCATTTGTTCTTTAAATGTTCCCAAACTTACCTGCATGGGGGGAGGGCTGGGTGCCGACCATAGCCTGAAGCCCAGGGGTTAATATCATGCATTATTACTACACAAGACTGTTAAATTATGTAGTACTGTATAATTATCGTTGTATTCTTATTTAGACCAGTATGTGATTAGTGTTTGATTAAATTTCTATAATATTTATATACAGTATAGACTGCATTTACGCGGATTTTGTTTACTCGTTTGGTCATTTACGCGGCACCTTACCAGAATGAAAATTTTAAGTTACGCGGTTCATTCCATCATTTACGCGGAAAGCGGCGCCTGGAAGGTGCGCATTAGGTCGCTCTTACGTTATCGCTGACATCATATGACGTATCGGACTGTGATTGGGCCACGCATCCTTACCACCCACGCATTCCCTCCTCCGCTAGCTGTGATTGGTCTAATGTAACATGACGTGCCCTGCCACCAGAGGGAAGAAGTTGCTGACCTAGCCGGGCCAGTCTCATTGTTCTCAATTCTCCGCGTATACTGTTCTCTCTTGTGCCCGCTATTCCCCTCGATGGCTTCCGCTGGACCCCCACCACCCCCGAGAAACCTTGAACTACCTGGACCAAACCATGGTTATGTGAAGGAAATCATCGAGTTGGGGGAGAAAATCAAGCTCATCCTTGACACAGTCAAGCATCGGTATGAAGTGTCCAATAACCTTCTGTCGAAAATTATGGAGCCCGCAACCCACCACAACCACAGCCAGCCCAAGTCAGTGATAGTGACAGGATATGGACTTTGAGGGGTTTGTCAGGGAGGCCCTGCAAACCTCTGAGTTGTGATAGTGATTCACCGGAGGGCCACTAATCTGCCCTCTGCCTTGGAACCAGCTGCCATCCACGTGTGCCGACCCATCTCTTCTACTAACGTAACTGTTAAACACCTTTATATTTGTAGTTTTTTTCTATTTAGATATTATGTGTGTGTGTCAATACCATCATAAAATTATGATGTTATTTTTACTACAAGGTACGTATTGTGTCGGAAAAAGTGGAGTTTGGGAGTTGGCCCAGTCTCTATTTCAATTAATCCCATATGTTCTGTTATTTCGTTTACTCGTTTCTCGTTTTACGAGGACCTCCACGGGTTCAATTGACCGCGTAAATGCAGACTATACTGTATTTTTTCTAAGTACTGTAGAGTCTATGAAAATTCAGGGACGCATTTGAATTATAGATCGTGTTGTTACTTTGAAATTTGCTCATGCATTTATATCAGAAATATTATGTCAATAAAATTTTCACAGTTCACTCTTTTATCCTATCTTTGTGCCCTTGAATTTGCAAATTTTTCTCCTAGAACATGTTTGTGCTTGTAAACCAAATTTATTATACATTAGATTTAACAATATTCATAGACTTAAATGTAGTTTATTATTATTATTATTATTACAGTATTACCCTGCTTTACACGATTTCACTTTCTGCGATTTCTCATTTACGCGAGGTACCAGAACCGGACTTTCACTTTCCGCGGTGCATCTACTCATATACGCGTGAAGTATAATTTTTTTTTTTTTTATAGCTCATAAAATTCATACAAATTACCCGGCCAGAATATAATTTACATTGCTGGAATTCTTACAATATGATGATCATTTTGAATATAAACATCATGGATTTTGCATTAGACATACAAATTTTAGATCTAATGTAAAAATTTGGTTTACACAAAGCAAGTATTTTATCTTGTGTGCAAAATATATGAAGTTTACATTCAAAATATTCCCTGACCTGCAAGGAATCCAGAAATGTCAATTATATTATCCTAACTTTAGTCTGAGGTATTATTTATTACTAAACGTTAAAATCTAGTGTTTCACCCAATCATTTCTCAGAGAGGTAGGGGCCAGTGAGCTGGAAAGAGGGGGGGGGGGGGAATTTGAGTCCATTATTTGAATGGACATTAACCTGGCAACTGTATTTCTCTTAAATATTAATTGTGTGAGCATACCATCATAAAGTTTAGATGTTATTTTTACTACAACATAGGTATTGTGTCGGAAAAAGTGGAGTGGAATTTGGGGGTCGGGCCAGTCTCTATTGGAATTAATCCCATATGTTCTGTTGTTCACTTTACGCGGTTTTCACTTTCCGCGGTACCCTGTGGGTTCAATTGACCTCTGTCTAGTGCCATTAAGTTTGATAAAAGAAATAGTTTACATTTGCTTTATGCATTGTCCTAAACTGCAAGAACCTTTTGCCCTATAAATACCCCAAGGTTTTGAGGAGTTGAAATGGGGCTTGGAGACATTTTCAATAAGATACCGTGTAGGAAATGTAACTGTTTTGAAATGTTATTATTTTATGAAGTCTTGCTAGGGTTAAAGTTCAAAATATTGTATCACAAAATGATTGTTCTTGGCTTGTAGTTTCTTTATTTTTATCACTAGTTAGAGAAGTCTGCATAAAGAATTTCATAATGATTTCCACAAACAGCTTCAGAAAAATCTGGCATTTCCATACTGTATCAACTAATTGAAGTTTGAAAAGTTTGACTCCTTATATAAGTTGAGATGCATTCCTATGGAAATTTAACACAAGCACATATATGAATGGAAATAGGCACATATGACTCATTCATGATGCAACATGACAATAAATGCACACAACACTTGAAAATAACATAGCAAAAATGATGTTAAGTGCTGCAGGAGGTGGTGAGGTGAGGAGTTACTGTGAGTAACCTCCTTAAAACATTTTTATAGTCCAACATAATTCCTTTATGAAATCTTTTATCACCACTACTTTAAATTGAACTTGATGGTCTTTTTCCACTCATCTTGAATAAGGGTACACAGTAACACTATGCATAACTGAACACAACCTGGGGAAAGAATTCAAACTGAGCAGCACCATTGTTGTGGTGGTTGCTAGCAGCTGGAGGGGTGAGCTGCCTTCCAGCCATCATGTAGCTACCACCAGAATCCACACCAAATAAATTTTATAATCCGTGAATTTTCTTGTTTCACAATTTTTGTTAGAATTTTTTTTTAATATACCCAAATTCCATAGGGGTGAGTTTTTTGTCCGTTTCGTATCGCAAATTTTTTGGTCATAATTTCAAAATCCGTAACGGTGAACTTCTGTAACCCGGGATTCCGCATCGCAGTGGTTGCTTGTACAGTACTATAATCGTTTTCTGATAATCTCTGTGTAAACTTAAATAATTTTCCTTGCAACATGAGTTAACTGTCTTCAGTACACAGATCCACTTTGGGAGCATACTTCCATAGTCACAAATTTGGTTTGGATTTTGATGCATCATGCATCTTAGGTCTTTGAGATGGGTTGGTTCTGAATCAGGATATAGTAGTGTACTACACCTGCCTTGAAGCTAGTGAAAAGGTATAGATCTCCTTTATTTCCTTGGGATTTCTTACGACTTCGCTTTGGAAATGTCACCAGGTTGTAGTTTATGAATGTGAAAAGTGGGTCCTATAGGCATGACTGTTCTTTAGGGATAGTGTGGATACAGCTCACTGTATATTAAGCCTTCGGTACACATTTAGTATACAGTGTGCTGTATCCACACTGTCCCTAATGAACAGTCATGCCTATGGAACCCACTTTTCACCTATGAATGTAGTGATGTACAAAAGGAAGAAAAAAGATTTCTAAATTTTGAACCTTTTTCTAGGACATTGGAAAGTTATTGCAGAATCGTGGAGCTGAATTTGGAGTGACTACTGGGAGGCCAAGACGATGTGGCTGGTTAGATGTAGTGCTGCTGAGACATACCAATATGGTGAATGGTTATACTGCTATTGCTCTTACCAAGCTGGATATATTAGATGTATTGAAAGGTATGAATACTGGGGTTTCATTTATATATATATATATATATATATATATATATATATATATATATATATATATATATATATATATATATATATATATATATATATATATATATATATATATATATATATATATATATATATATATATATATATATATATATATATATATATATATATATATATATATATATATATATATATATATATATATATATATATATATATATATATATATATATATATATATATATATATATATATATATATATATATGTTTATTTATTTATTTATTTATTTATTTATTATGGGCATCATGCTGACCTCCTATTATGTCAAAGTATAATCAATTCCAGACTGGTTGTTGTTTCCAGGGGTTGTGCCTCTTAACTAAGGGCCTCCTCATGTTCCCAAGCAAGCTGTAAAATATCTGTGGTCATTTCTTTGGACCTGTCTGTTGCAGATGAAAGACTGAAGCATGAAATCCCATTTTAGGACTGAAAGAGCGGAATTTGTCATTGATTCTCTCCATCCCAAGAAAAGGGTTCTAGACTGAACGAGAAGTGAAATTATAAGGCCTCGCCAGTCATGGTGATAACAATCAGTCTGGAATTAATTTTACTTTGATTTGATGGGGGTAGCATGGAGTACATGTTTTGTCCATAGGAATAATGTGCCCCTGCTATGACTCACTTTTTAGACAATGGCAATCTGTGCCTAGGGGTGTTAATGGTAGGATCTGACAGGGCACACATTTTGTTCCCTCAGCCATAAAATCGAATTTCTGTATTTTTTGGTTTATTTGGCAAAATAATTTCATGGTACAGTATCTTATAAATTTTTCACTATGGACCAAGTACAGTATTATTGAATAAACAATTTTATATAATTGCTTGAACTTTATGAATTTAGCATTCATTGTTGTTTTTTGTTTAACTGTAATGGTGTTGCAGAAATCAAGATTGGTGTTGGCTACTTGAAAAGAAATGGAGAGAAAATGGAACATTTTCCAGCAAACATGGGTGAGCTGGAGGACATAAAAGTAAGTCTTTTATAATTGTTTATATTGAATAATGGGTGATCAGAAAATGTTAAACATAAGATTGATATGCCCAGTCCTTCTGTTGGTGAGGGGGTGAATAAAATTGAGGAAATGCCTTGCATAGAGTATTTTTTAAATGCTTTTTTAGTTTTTCTGTTTAGTGTAGGGTGGATGCAAACCAGCAAATACATGCGCATATTTTGCTAATATTCATTGTAATTCATTTATTCTTACCATTGTAAAAGATGTGTTCTGCTATGGTACTCTCATTTCTCAACAAGGCCCCAAATTTGGTTTATGCTAATTGATTGACACATGCCACCTTCATCCATTAGCAGCATGCCCTCCAGAAATGACTAATGTTGTGTTTTCCAACCTTTCATGCACAAAGCTGCTTTCTGGATGCCAATGCCCTTATTCCTAATATGTCCTTCACCCCTTCCATCTGTTTCCTTGGTCTTCCCCTGTCCCTTTTATCGTGCACTTATAAAGTGTACACTATTTCTATCAGTCTTTCACTTCCCATTCTTTCTGTATGTCCATACCACTGTTGCTGACTCTTGATTCCTTCTCTGCCCACTACACCTGTCACTTCCACTTCAAATTTATCTTACTCTCATTCTCTTCATTCTATTTACAACACATTTCACTCAGACATGTCATATCTGTTGCTTCAAATTTGTTTTTCTTTTGAATCTCATTATAATGTTGACTCGACCATACCTTCATGCATCCCATCTTAACCACCATCCATCTAATGTTTTTTCTTCTGCTACACTATGATTTGTCACTCATCATTCCATTTGTAGACAATTCCACTCGTATATCTGAAATACTGTACTTGTTATCGGCCATTGCATCCCCCCATTTAATCTTAACGTTTATTTCCTTTCTTTACTAACTTTCATCGGTTTTGTTCACGTTTACCTTCAGCTTTCTCCATAGACACACAAACCCAAACTCATATAGTAATATTTGTAAGTTTTCTTCGAAATAATCCATTAAAACAGTGTTATCTCAAATAGTAACCAACTCGCTTATCATATGCTATATATCCCATAATACTCACCAAACTTGTATCTCTCGAGAATGAAGAGGCAATGCTCTCTGTTCTTCCTATTCTTTACAAAAAATTTACAGATGTGTTGGATCACATTCAGGTGGGCTGGGTATGATTAGGTTTCAAACGTAATATTGACCACAAACGAGTGATAACATTGTCCACAAATGAATTAAAAACATTGTCTACACCCAACATGTCAATAGCTAGGGGTTTCATAAGTACAGTAGAAGATAAGATTGATTTTGAGTTGGTATGGGTGACAAACAGGAAATACTAGAGGTAAGAGAGCAGGAGGATAAATACCTACTGTAGAAGAACATGAAAAACATGGTCTTTTTCCAGAGCCCATCATTATTATTATTATTATCATCATTATTATTATTACAGGCAGTCCTCACTTAGCATCAAGGCTCAATTCTTGAAAACTGTGATGTTAATCAAAAAGACTTAATTGAAACTGATAATCCCATGTACTTAATGTTATAGGTAGGTGTTATGAGCAAAGGATGTTTACAGGTCTTGGGATGGGTAATTAAGAAATTAAAGAAATCCTTTATTAAATCATGCCAATACAAGTACTGTAGTCTACAATCAGAGCAAGGGTTCCATTCCTAAAAACCCTTGGGATATGCAAAACAAATTTTTTACAAAACCAGCTGGGTGGTGGGGGGGGGGGTGTACTTGGCCCATACAAAAACTTCCAAGTCAATGAAAAATACATGAAATACGTAGATATATATGAAATACATTATAATGTATACTGTAGTAAAATGCAATTGAGAAGCTTTATGCATACTCTTCATTTCATGATTGTCACTTGGCCACCTGCCACCACAGTCCACTTATATCAGGTAGCCACTATCTACAGGTAGCCACTATCTACACCCATATTTGCCACTCTTATGACATTAAATCAATAAGCATATAATAAGTGCAATAATGTATAAAAGAATTATCTAATATGTGGTAACAATTGAGTTGGGGTAATGAGTGATGTTCTGTATTGAGAAGTGCGTACTGTATCCTGTTCCCTCCCCCGTGGATGTTGCTCCTTCACCAAACTCACCGTTTAAGAATGTCTAATTATTCCTCGAAAATGGTACTCATTTTCACAGTTTTTTTTTATTCAAGTTGCAAAGCATACCATCAGTGTACATGACTGACCGTAAAACGTGCTTACGGGAAATGGTGGGTTGTGTGAAGTGTCGTGTAAATTAGTTAAGTGTTTTGGGCTTTACTATAGAAATGGCATGCCATAGCATAAAAGAACATATCTACCCTTCTTTATAATAAGGAAAGTTTTGAAATGAAAGTGTTAGAAATGGGTACTTATGCCTTTAATGTTTAATGAATTTTCCATGTTCAATTTTAGTTGTTGTCAATAATAATTTTATCATTGTTTTTGTGTATTTGTCCATAATTTATCTAACCTACTTTTTGCAAGGTTGAGTATATCATCATGCCAGGATGGCAGCAAGATACTGCTCAGTGCCGAACTTATGAAGAGCTTCCACAAAATGCACGTAATTATGTTGAAAAAATTGAGGAACTTGTCTGTGTACCAGGTATGTACAATGCTGTATATAGTAGATTTTTAAATGCTGACACTTAATTCCTTGGTGTTATTGATAACTCATACCAGGTATGGGCAACCCGTGGCCTGGACCATGTCTTTGTGTGGCCTGTGGAGTGATTGAGAAATTCTATTTATTGTGGCCCAAGGTTCATGTAGATGTAACCAGTTTATGGTGAGTAAAGCAATATTTATTAAAAGAATAACCTTCACACACAATTCGTTACCATTTCATCACCTAAGGGCAAGTAACTACGAAACTAACAGTGAAATTCAGTAAGTATATACGTATAGTCAATATAAAATTTTAATTTGTGAAAGTTTACTGACCAAGTTCAGTGTGGTCTGTTTGATGGATTAGCTGCCATGTGGCATTGGGTCACATGGGAATTAGCTAAGGTTGGGTAAGTCCAATGGGGTCACGGGCAGTGGTCACACAGGACTTGACTAATTAAGTACTGTACTTCCAGAATAACACAAAAACACCTAAATTGCACCTCGGTAACCCACAGTTGGCGAGTAATTAGCATTGAAAAAATTTAATTAAAATTTTCCAAGCATCATTATGGCCACTAATTACCCTGCAATCAAATCTTGGACCATAGTGTCAGAATCAGGCTGCTCAGGAGTACCTAAACTGAGATTTTAAACAAAATCAAATTTTTGGCCGAAACCGTCAAAATATTAAGCCTTATATGCCTTCATAATTTTTTGACTGAAATATACTTTTTTCTTGAAATTGGAATTTAAAGGATTTAACAAATTAAGTACTTCCAAAATAACACAAAAACACCAAAATCACACCTCGGAAACCCATAGTTGGCGAATAATTAGCGTTGAAATAATGTAATTAAAATCTTCCAAGCATCATTACGACCACTAATTACCTTGCAAATTGAATTGTGGACCATAGATTCAGAATCAGCATGATCAGGAGTACCTAAACTTAGATTTTCAACAAAATCTAATTTTTGGCCAAAACTGCCAATTTTATTGAGAGAGAGAGAGAGAGAGGGAGAGAGAGAGAGAGAGAGAGAGAGAGAGAGAGAGGTTGTTTCATTGTAGTTCGTCATGCCAATATTAACATTGACATTATTCTGGTGGGTGTGTCTCACAAGTAAGAAACATGCTGTAACTGTAGGAAAAATCAACTTATTAACAATACTGCTTCTCATCTTCTGTTAAATGCCAAGAAACATTAACATATTACTTCAAAATTATCATGATGGATTTGTTTCATAAATGGGAAAAGACTGTGGTTGTAAACTGAAAATATCGTAAGGTGGCCATGACGATAAACTGTTAGGTAGGATATAAATTTTGGTGGGTTGACCTGCAGAAAAATACCTAAATCGTAATGCGGCCCATGACTGAGGAAAGGTTGCCCATGCCTGACTTATACCAATGAGTGCTGGACTTAAAAGTATGTTTCAGATGTGTCCACAGCACTTCAAAGAAATTTGCTGAATTTATGATTTCTATAGATGCCTGCAGCTTGTCTCGAACATCTCAAGCCATGGAAAAAAAATTGTGTGGTGGTTTCTCTTGTCCATAAAGTACACTAAGGTGTCAGAGGGAGGCTACTTAAGTAATGGCAAAAGCTACTTTTAGTACTGTTTTTAACCATTTATAATTTTTGGTTGTAAATAGTACAGTACTGTATTATAAGGACACTACAACTTTATTCAGGCCCTTTTTTTTCAAAACTAATTATCCTTCAAGAGGAGGGAATTATGACACCTGCATTGCTTACAGTTAAGTTGAAGCTAACTTTATGTACAGTACTGTATTGTTATTTACTTGTTATATTACCTGTACAGTATTTTGATGTATTATACTGTAGGTGTTTTTTAACAGATAGATAAAGCCATTTTTTTTTTATAATATTTCCTACTTTGAAGCTCTGTTTAAAGAGTTAAAGGATATTAGTTAGATAGTCGTTATTATTGAACTTTCCATTTAGTGTTTGTAAATATTCGAAAATATAATATATACATATCATTATTTCAGTCAAGTGGATTGGTGTTGGAAAATCACGAGCCTCCATGATTACCATCTTCTAGGAGTTGAAGTCTTGTAGAAAGAAAGTTGGAAATAAGAGTCCCCCACAGAGGGCCTGCAGTGTTAGTGAAGTTGAGACAGATAGTTTTATGTATGTTCAACAGAAAAGTTCACCTACGAATTGAAGATAAAACTCGGAATTAAATTAACGTGTTCAAGATTTTGGCAGTTTCATTTAAAACTGTGTCACTTGGGAGAGAATTTCACACACACACACACACACACACAAAAACACACACATACAAGATATAGACACTCATTTTCTGATTTTATTTTATTTATTATTTTTTATTTATATTTTTTGAGAATCTTAACATCTTAGTACTGGTATGCTTTTTTTTATAGAAAATTTGAATTAGATGTCCATATTGTAAATATTGAAGACTTTTTTATTTAAGTCGAAGGAAGTTGTTTGACATTCTTGCTGTAGTGTTGTGTACAGGAACTAGGTCCTGCATGACATTTTCTCAAGTGATGCTTTTTGACTGCTGGGTTTCGTCTGGCTACAACTTGCTGGCAAAGATAACTTAATATAATTCTTGATTTGTGTTCTTGGCAATTTTTTCTTTTTGTAACTTAACCATGAATCAAAACATTTTGAAGTACAGTAAATTGTTATATTGTTATACATTTCTCAGAGGAAGCAAAGGTGAACAACAATTGTTATGAAAATCAAATTAATGGCAGAGCAGTAACAAAACAACATATCAAAGCAGCCTAGGCCTGGGGGCAAAATATAATAATAATAATAATAATAATAATAATAATAATAATAATACCATGTACCTGTGCTGACTAAATAGAATTTAACACATGGTAGAGATTTCAGAAGAGATTGTTTGTAGAGCTGCTCAAAGAAGTGATGGTAGTGTGTGAGTATTGAGTTTTTGACCAAAAACTTATCAATTTGAAACCCCAATTTAAATTGGAATTTTCCCTAATACATCTGTGATGTATAAATGAAACGACATTATTAGGAGGAACATGAAGAGGATTTACTGTATAAAATTGTGAGAAATATATAAAAGGATAGATAGTGAGTGGCGCGCAGTACCCAATAAAGAAAATTTATCAAAAAATATGGTTATAATTTTTTTATGGTTTTATATAAAAATTTATTGGACTTATGATCACCATTCCTGAACTATTATATATGAAAATATTGTATGGCATGTAATGAGTGTGTGTGTGTGTGTGTATATATATATATATATGTGTATATATATATATATATGTGTATATATATATATATATATATATATATATATATATATATATATATATATATATATATATATATATATATATATATATATATATATATATATATATATATATATATATATATATATATAAATTACTTTTTCTTTTTATCCTGGGTTTGATAGGTGCTAATAACTTATGTAAAGATTATAAAAAAATTTCTGTTCATTGTAAATTATGTGAAAATATCAGTCGGTATAGTTTTCTCGTAATTCCCTCGTTTCCATTTTGGGCTTGCATTTCGTAGAAAATTTGGGGACAAGCAATAAGGATGTTTCTTCAAACCCTGGTGCTTCTAACATCCTTACATAGATACGTACAGTCATATGCATGCTTGTGTATTAAATAATTTTCTAAATGATACTGTGTATATTAGAGACCCTCAGTTTTGTAAATTCAGATCGAATCCCTTTAATATGGCACCCAGTGGTCTCGCATGATTTTCAAATTGGTGTCTAGGCATTACAGTAGTTGGTAATAGTTTTGTGTCCCATGCTTCTACAAATATTTTTTTTACAACTGCCAGTCCAGGCTCTTATTGTTCTGTTCTCTGGTTTAATTTAGTTCTAGTTTACCCATTAATATGGCTTTAAAAAGACCAGCAAGTGGTAAGCTACATTGGGCTTACATATACACTAATATTCCCCCTCAGCATATTGTACAGTAGTAAAATACTGTTCATATATTTCACTACAAACCCACCAGGTATTAAGATATTTAAATGAAAATTTCTCTTGTAGGTGGGTTTAGTGTTGGGCAGATTAGTACTGTATTAATTACTCTATTTTGTTGATTATTGTTACATTATTTTGAGGAAATGGTAATATTTTTTGTCAGCAGGAATGCATCTTCGGTCTTTACCTGTTTTACTTTTTATAAACCTGTACTGTATTTCTATTTTACGAATCAGTACAGTAGAAGATTTTTTTCACGAGACTTCAGCTGACCACCTGTGGTTCAGAAATTTAAATGGTTGAGCACCAGTCAGATTC
>NW_024737042.1:9538338-9917527 GCF_018991925.1 Homarus americanus
CATTGCTAATGTTAAAACTTAGTCTTACAAAGGGTAGTTAAATTAAGATCTTTATATTCCTGGAGAAGGAACTTAATATTTGTGGTTCTATCACTCATGAATTGGATAATTGTTTGATTAAAGTTTTGACAGAAACATTAAATGTGCTTTGTTTTATAGTTTCAGTGGATAAGATTTGTTAATGTTATTTTAATGGAGAAAAATTTTTGGACCTAAATTAACATTAGGTTTTATTTAATCATTCATGTGTCTACAAGATGTACAGTACTTACAGTCACTCCAAAAACTATCTCTTCTTTGGGGGGAGGGGGGGGGAGGGTCGATGAATTTCAGAATGAACACTACGACTTCTGGTGTCTCGGTAGGGTTGTTAAAATCCTTAGTCCGTTGTCATATTTTCTTGACACAAATTTGTATAGATAATTTTTTGAGTAACTGTACAAGTACGTGTATACAGGTATGTCTGTGAAGAGTATATTATGAGTAAAGGTAGCAGTGCATACTCATTCCTGGATATGAATAAACATCCCAGAAGTTCACATGAATTTGGTGAAATTATATGATGTCACATCCCCAGCCATACTCTGAGACTGAAGACTTCCTAGATATATCCAGTTGAGTAAAAATTAAGTGTGTTTTGTATTTTAATATTTGGTTGTGAGTTCTTATAAATATGGTACTTTGATGACCAAAATGGACATGTGCAACTGATGTGGGAATTCAGCTTTTAAGTATCATGAATATGTAGTCTCGCTCAAGATTCTTCAAACACTGTTGGAGACAGCTGGCAACTCGAGGCCGTTTGTTTACTGTAGTACGTAGTATAATATAATACAAAACAACAAAGCCCTACCATTAAATTAAGCAACGGAGAACTAAGTAGTGAATCACCAATCACTACATTTATTCATAGCTTTTTCTACGTACTATAGTAAACAAACGACCTTGAGTTGCCAGCTGTCTTCAACAGAGTTTGAAGAATCTTGACCGAGACTACATAATGTTCTATCTATAATATTGTTTAGGTTATAACACTTGTCTTTTATTCATCACTGCAAAAGCAACAATGGATGACTGGGAGCATTTAATTAGCAGTTTTTAACATAACATTACAGTATAGCGGTCATTTCAAATATTGATAATGAAGTACACACCTACAGTATAATTTATTTATTGTGGTGTTTTCCTTTAACCCTTAAAGCTCGGGCAATGTAAGTCCCGCCGAGCCCCCAATGCGGGCATAGTTTGGACCCCCAAAAAAAAGAAATCCATTGTCATTTTATAAATGAGTTAATTAATACAGTACAGTATACAAAAAAGACCAGGAGAATGAACTTGCATTCAACTTTCATTGTAGCATGGTTGGAGAGTTGTGTGGGGTGTTGATGAGCAGTATTGAGTGATGAAAGAGGTCTTGTTTGAAGCTATTGCACTCAGCCCAGAGCGAGCGGGAAGTGATGTTGACACTTGCAACACAATTCTTACTTGAAGGCACTTTTGTATCATATTTCTATCTTACAGCTACAGTACTACAAAACACAAATTATTTCTATTTTCCTCCAAAGAACTAAAATACTGAACAGTAGGAATATCCAGGCAGCACAAAACTTATCACAATTTTCAAACATATACACTATTTACATGTACGTCTACTGAATTTAGAACTTCTTGAATGCGTGGAAGTCTTTGTAACAGTATGCACAAGGCAACTTCACACTCCTTGCACCAAGTCGTCACATCTTTGTGCCGTGGTTCATGGTGGCTGGGAGGGGGAGAGAGTACCATTGTCTGTATCACTATTATCCTCACTGCTAGCTACGTCGTCAAACTAGACATCATCTGGGTCTGTTTCCTCCTCATCATTGTCTTCATCACCCGATACTATATCGATGCCACTTGAATCAAGCAACTCTTGACGAATAGCACTACCGTTGAGCAAGCCCCTTTCGCTTGGGTGTGGAGGAGTGAGGATATTTACGGGAGGTAGAAGGAAGTGCATCCGTCACGATATCTGGCAGGACCATGAGTCTTGAGACAATGATTATGTGCAAGTTGAGCTGCTAATTAAATCAATTTCCAATACAAATTATTTTGTCCCGCCTGGACATTCAAAAAATATGCTTAAAAAATTAAGAAAGTTAGGCAACATTACCCTGGGTCACCCAGTCAATGTGGAGGAACATCACCCGGGCTTCAAGGGTTAAAGATATCTGCTCAGCAAGTACATTCATGTTGAAATAAATGTGCCTTTTGTTGAGAGAATATAATTGCTCTTGAATGGACTGATAATGCTAGCTATGTCTTACTCTTTGGTACTTTTTCAGTGCTGTGATACTTTTATTTCAGTATTAGGTATTGTCATAAAATAATGCCAAAGCCTTTTAAGAATAAATGGTAGACTCTTAGAATGTACACAGTATGTATTTATTAAAATTATTTATTTTGTTAATATAACTGATGTATTGCAGTCACTAAAGCTATTATCTGTTAGAACTCAATAGAAATCATACATCATGCTTATGTAATTTTGAATTACTGTATTGTATCTTAATTTCTAGGCTGTGGGTCGAGTTTTAGTGGGTGGATTTTTTTAACAACAGGACTGTTCACAATTCATTTACAAATGTTACAAGTAATAGAATGTGCCATTATTTCTTTCCTATTTATCTTAGTTTTGGCAGTGAGATATCAAACGGAGAACAAAGGTTAGTTTTTTCTGGACGTTGTCAGTTATCAATGGAAGTAGGTCTAGAAGTTGGTCATGCGGAAGAGGGGTTAGTCATCATGAAGAATGTTAAGGTGTATATTGTTTAGTAAATCAAAATTGCATATAAGGAAATATTTTAAGAACAAATACAGTACCACAGTATTTAAATAATTTGATGAAAAGGTGTGTGTGTGTGTGCAAGGAATGTAATTAAAGCAATTAACAATAAAATTAAGATGCTTCTACTTATCTATGAACCTTCCTTTATTTTCAGCTTAACCTTACCTGGTGCAGGTGTCTGGCATCGGTATCTATTGCAGTATGTAAAGGGGTGAGTGATAATTGAGTGTTAAGCTCTGGCGACCATTATGGCAAGAATATCATAGAACCCAATTTAATTTTTTTTTGTTATTATTATATCTATATGAACAGTTATTGTTGCCTGGTTTTCACATTTTATATATGTCAAATAATACAACTATAGTTACAGGCATATCCTATTGCCCTTGTCTCCTTGTTACTAGTAAATGAATTTCCAGTGACAGCATAACTATGAGTGCAAATCTGTTATCTGGTTATCAGAATATGTACAGGGAGGGGGGGCTGGATGTATTTGAAAATGAACACAATAACACGTGCACAGCAGTCTCGGTTCAGTTTGTTTTTCTGATTGCGAGTTGCACCTTTTGTTATTTCTTCTTGCACCTGATAATCACCATGATATCTGCAGTATACCACCTATTCTCTACATAATGTAATGAAATAGGATGAATTGTGATACCATATGCAAAACCAATAATGTCATGAGTAACCTGCTGATTTATGCACCTTAGATACTATTTCAGCCCCAGGGAATGTGTTGCCAAATAGGAATATAACATCACTGTTTTCATGAACTGAGGTTACAATGGAATCACTTCAAACGGAATTTGAAACGCTATGATCCGATATTACATTCATTTGTCATATCAAATTACAATTACATTGTGATTTACTGCATTTCAATATTATTTCTACCTCAATTGATGAGGTAATATAACGTATCATCTCATGATTCGCGCTGGCAACATAACATTATCTGATACACACTATGAGACGATGTCGTTGAGTCCTCCCATAGTCACTATGGAGACATCAAAGGCTGCACGAGGGGGTGGATATACTAAATATTGATAGGTAGAAACTAATACAGTATAGTCTGGATTTACGCGGTTTTTGTTTAAGCGTTTGGTCATTTACGCAGTGCCTTGCCAGAATGAAATGTTTTAATTACGCGGTAAATTTCATCATTTACGTGGCGAGCGACTGGAGAGGTCCAGACGCACCGCACCATTTTTTTACTCACGCGGTCTATTCTTGACCATACGCAGGAAGCGGCGCGGTGAGGGGTGCGCATTAGGTCGCTCTTACGTTATCGCTGACGTCATATGAAGTGTCGGATTGTGATTGGGACACGCATCCTTACCACCCACGCATTCCCTCCGCCGCTAGCTGTGATTGGTCTAATGTAACATGACGTGCCCTGCCACCAGAAGTCGCTGACCTAGCCAGGCCAGTCTCATTGTTCTCAGTCCGCGTATGCAGTTCTCTATTGTGCCCGCTATTCCCCTCACAATGGCTTCCTGTACTTGGGTTGACTTGGTTTAATTAGACATTGGTGATGACGACCAGACTTGTTCTTAATGATGTGGTGAGTGTTGTTTAATTGTTTTGTACAGGTAGTAGTATTTTTTTTTATGATACACGCGAGTGTTCCAACTGGCCAGGAACCTAACTCCATTGTAAATAGGGGGATACCTGTATATTATTTTGTTTTTGACTATGTAGGCGTTGTTATTCTCTTAAGACCAGTTTATTTGAAAATGGGGAGGTTTAAGATAAACATATGATGATTATGATTTTATTCTTTTCCTCCATTACAATAAATGTTTAAATTTGAAAAATGACAAGGATGTAGACATAATCTGATGTCCAAGCACAAAATATCACAGTTGGGGATCAAACTTTCAATAGTAACTGAAGACACAAGTTTTCCCACAGTTACTTTTTAGCAATTTGAGCAATCACAGTACAGTGAAATGAGTTACATTACAATAGAGGTAGCACATAAAACACTTAGGATTAATGTCACATCAAAGTTGTCAAAAAAAAAAATGCAACAAATAAACTATACAGAATATACCCTGCCTCTTTTATCTTTTGCCGATTAAAAGATAATTATATATCCTCCACTAGTTGAGCCAATTGCCAGTGAAAGAGGAAAAAAATTCCCCTACATGGAAAAGCAATTGGATACCTGTAGTCTAAAACGTTCTGATATAACTGTGACCAGCTCAGAGTATGCCTATAATATAAATCTGAGGGCCTTAGTTGTGACAATAACACAAAATTGGTACAAATCACTTACAACTACTTCCCCTTCTGGTAAAGAAAAATAATGGGAATACAATAATTGTTTCCTAACTCTTGATAATACTGATAAATATGTTAAACATATATCAAAAGGAAACCATATGAACTCTGCATGTTAGTTTCATTTCATGTCCCGGAGTACACCTATCAGTTGATCTCAGGTTACAGCAAAGCATGAACCTGGATTTAATAAAATAAAATGTCAAAGCATTCAACAGTGATCTTTTGGCCAATGTGCTGCCATGACCATGTTGATAGAAAAAAAGTTAACATGCTTATCATAATAATTTCCTGTGCGTGAAAATATGTTCATTCCATTTGTCATCATAAAAGTTGTCACAGCAGATTCCACTGAAACCACTAAATACTGTACTGTATTCCTGAAAGAGACATACAGTACAAGGTGAATTCTTGGTACAATTCTAAGTTAAATGTCGATATGACAAAATATTGGAATCTGCATAGTTTTTTAGGTACAGCAGTTGAAAAAAAAAGAGATTAAAAATGTAATGATAGTGAGGTTGGATTGAAACGACCATAGATGTTTGTCTCATTTCATGCACATAACTGATATTTATTTATTTATTTATTTATTTTTTTACGGGGATTAGCCCACCCGGGCACAGGTCACTGACCCACATCCGGGCCTGGGGGGACGAAAATGTAATAATAATAATTAGTTCATAGTAATAAAATTTATAAAAAAAAATAATAATAATAACAATAATACTGTAATAATAACAACACTGATGATGATGATGATGGTAATAATAATAATAATAATAATAAAGAAAAAAAAAGAAAAAAAAAAGATCAAAAGTGAGAAACGATATACGGTACCCGGTATGTGTGTTATGTTCTCAAAGTAAAAAATTGCGTGTAAATGTGGCAGAAAGTCAGATCAGCAACCTGGGGCTTGGGTCACAATTTTCGTGATGCCATATGGCAGCAGGGTCTACCATTAAACAACACATTATGCTTCCAATATCTTCCCAGGTGGTAGTACCTCCCTGTTTGATAGCTGCATACTACCTACTGTGTTATAGCAGTATATGTTCAAAATTCCCACCCTCTGCTTCTGTATCACATTGTGTGGTTATGTGAATAAACTTACACAAATATCTATGGTTGTTTCTCTCCAACCATTATGTCAATATCTTTTTCAACTGCTGTACCTAGATTACATCATTTTGTCATATGGACATTTGGCTTAGAATTCACTCTGGAATTTACTGTACACAACTGAGAATCACCCTGTATAGTATCTAGAATAAAAAAAACAAAAACAAGAGTTCAAGTAAATGAATGAAGCTACTGCATTAAAAACATACTAGGTAAGTACTGTATACATTAGGTCAGAATCATGCTTTTTGGTTACTGGGTATACAGTACATATATAACTTCCTTTGAGGGCAAATACCTCTGCAGTATCACTAAAACAATAGTCATGGATTATGAACCTTAAAATTAAAATCCCCTTCAACATGAAACAATTACAGTTCATACCATAATCATAATGATGAACAATTTTAAATATAGGTACAGTACATATATTGTACTGTAACTTTACAGTGAATTATTTTCTACATTATTAATGTAAGGAAGTATATTGTATTACCATACCAACTTCAACTCTATAAATGTAGTACAGTACTGTATTGTACAAGTAAAAACTATTATGTTGCTGTAGTGAACTGACAAATTTCCATAATAAATTTTACTACTTATTTCAATAATAAGTTTGATAAGATTTTAGGCAAATAATGTTACAAGAAGAAAATCTCAGAACATTTATAAAGATGCTTTGATAATGAGAGACAAACTGCTGATGCCGATTAGGAGATTGTAATTTCTTTATCAAAGATTTCGGATTTGGGTAATGCTGTACAGTACTGTCCTAATTTTACTTGTAGTCAGATGTACTGTACATAAATCTAGAGCACTTACTACTTGGGTAGATGCTGTAGATTAACATGAAGGCCGGTGTCTTTTAAGTTCCTGATAAATATGATAGTACTGTACACAGTTTCACATGAACATCTACAACCTTCAGATGTCAATTTTTGATGTCTATATATTGTTCAAGAGTAGAAATTATTGTCTTGTAATTTTTCTACAATCTAAAATGTTGTCTGCAAATGACTATGCATGCATAACCAAGAACAGTGTCTAAAAAAGTATCTGTCCACACAATGTGTGAAACATTATGAGACCACAGATGACAGATATTGGGAAATGCATTTACTTTGGTATACTGTATAGTTTAACACAAGTTCAGTAAGTCTTCGTTTAACGTTGCCCATGACAACGTTGTTTCGTTATAATGTCGCTACTCTTTAGATACCAATGATTCAGACGTCCCGCTGATTCGGTATAACCTCGTCACGGACTAGTTTGTATGGCGCATCACCCTCTCTCACCTAGTCAGAGCGGGAGGAGGAGCCACCCTCTGGGTCTCGGTGACTCACCACCCTCCTCTTCACTACCCACCACATACTCGCTCCACCTCCGCCCATCAGTGAGTACAATACAAAATGATTTAGTTTTTTATATAAACCATTTTCTTTAAAAATTCCATCAAATTTATGGATATGTAATGTATTTTATGGGGCAAAGGAAGGCTGGGGAACGTAACTCCCGTATTTTATCTATTTCTTACGGGGAAATTTGATTCCATTAACGTTGTTTCCGTTTACATCGCGGTTTTCAGGAACGGAACCACGACGTTAAGCGAGGACTTACTGTAATGCAATGTGTATTTATTTTGGCATAATTAATATGATGTTCGGTTACCAAATGTAGGAAGATCAGTATGCCACAGAGGCACCCATAACCACCCTCTTGGGACATTACGAGTTACATGTAGCATTTCGGAAGTCATCAGACCCATCCTAGCAGATACATTTTTGAGATACTGTACATAGGCATAAAAGATAGTGTAGATTTTTTTTTTATTGCAATTGGAGCCAGATTATTACCGAATAAAAAAAATTAATTACTCATTAGGGACTCGTTCAGCGTGCTGATTGACTACCGGTAAGCTATGGATACATCACCTTGTTCCATCCAATTGGTCTACTGTGAATGCTCGATTCTGAAAGTGATCAAGAAAATATAATTTTAATGCCTTTAGACTTTTGTTTGACTCTTTTATTTTTACTGCTTTAATTCCTGAATTTTACACTTTCCTTTTAATACAATCTTAATTTTCCATTGTCGGAAAAATCCTCAAATTTGATCGTTTTCATAGTATACTGTATAATTCGTAAAGTAATTTTTGGATACAGTACAGTATTTTATAATACAAATACTGTACAGTATATTGAATATATATAAAAAAAATCCACTTTATTACATTTCTTAATGTAAATGTGTATCAGAAAAACGATCTCATAACAATGCTTATGTATTCTGGAAGCCAGATGAGTAATGGGTCAAGGCCAAGTAAAAAAAAGTTGCCAACTAGGATTTTCACCGAACCCACATGGTGCTAATTCTCCTACGTAGGTACTGTACCTTAAGCATAGCCTTGTTGTTTGCTTTATTTAGAGAACCTTTACAGTATAGTACTGTATGTCATTACTGTTCTCTGAAACATAAATTAGTTGGTTTGAGATACTATGTATAGGACACTTCCTCCCAATACAGTAGACCCTTGCCATTTGCGGGTTTGCATTTCGCAATTTTGATGATTAGCGGTAAGCAGATGGTAGCAAGCTTGTGGGCCTTTTCCCGCAACACAATGAGTCGCCCCGTGCGCCCGCAGTGTCTCCTCTCCCTCTGTTTGCGCTCAACCATTGCCTGTGATGCAGCATCTTATGTTGTTCTCTCAAAACTGTAGTCTAAAAGACTGCCTAGTGTCAGTGCTAGTGATACTGTTGGAGTGAAATGTAAAAGGCAGAAGTCAGTGATGGCCCTGACAAAGAAAGTTGAATTATTAGATAAGTTAAAAGAGGGGATGAATGCTGCCGTGACTGGTCGGTTGTTTGGTATAGGTGTACTGTAGTGAAAGGGTTTAATGTACTTCAGTTTTCAAAATTACCATTTCTGACTAATAATTTAGTCTACATGATACAGGTTGGCCAATATTCATTTGACAGTGAATCAAACATCTATTATCAAAATATTATGTTAATGTTAATTCTGTATTTGATAGCTTGTACTATGAAACAGAAGAAACAAACACTGTGCATATTAAGAATTTCATAATATAATCTGTATTACCACTTCTATCCAAATAAAGTTCAGTTTTCTTTGTTAAGAGATGGAGAAAATAGCAAATTTCATGGAAATAAGGAATTCATGTATTTTTTTGTCATTAACTCCCATACATGTGGACAGCCAAAATGAGGTGTGTCAAATCTACATTGAACAGTAATTCAAACTCCTTCTAATTGCAGGTTCTTGGAAACAATGTATACAATAAATATGAAAATTGAATAAGTGGCAATCCAGGCCTAAGCTTGGGAGTCCAGTAATGGACAGACAGCAGTTATTGTCTCGGATATGGAGAAAATAATGTTTCCAGACCTGAGAACACTGTATATTGATATGTGCATGGAGTGAGTGAATACACATATGAATATTAGTAAGATAGATAAAAATAAACCAAAACACAAGACCAGCTGCTACCATACATAACTTTCCTACTCTAAAAAGTGTTTGTGAAAATACCACAAATACGGTAATGTATATACAGTATACAATAGTCCCTCGCTAATGGCGAATTTTCCATCTGCGGATTTTGAGTATCCAGGGTTTTTGCTCGATACCATTTCAAGCATGGCGTTGAATTTTGAGTATCCATGGTTTAGCACGGCGTCATTTTCCCTTCGTGTTCTAATGTATTCATTCGCTCAATGTCCAGCCTCCCGCCAGTGCTGTCTCAGTGTTGTGATCTCGTACAGTGTAGACATATTTTACTGCTCCATACACTGGATATTTATTATGTATTTTCTACCATAATAACAATGATTTTGCCTTTAACTACAGCCCCTAAGCATGCATTGAGTGTTAGTGATAAAGGTGAGAAGAAAGTGAAGAGGGGCAAGGAATGTAATGACTCTAGAAAAGAAAGTGGAAGTGCTCGAAAGACTAACGGGTGGCTACGATATGGGCATGTCATCCTCATCCACCATCATTCTCTATGAAGGTAAATACCCCTTATACTGTTAAATTTATATTACTATTTAATTTATATTATGCTGTTTTATATGTATTTGACTCAAATTTAATGAAATGTGTAATACAGGTATTGTTTTGCGAAGGAACAGGCAACTTAGTTAGGCTTTGGCGAGTGTTATCGGTGACTGTGGAACCTAATCCCTTAAGCTTTTAATCTTGCCAACTGTGGAAATACCAACCACATGATTTTTCAAGAGCCCGCGGTTGGCAAAGGACTACCGGTACTGTATTGTTAAGTATTAAGTATCACAGTGCAGTACAGTATATGTAATACAGTGTCAGTACAGTACAGTATATGTAATACAGTGTCAGTACAGTACAGTATATGTAATACAGTGTATCTGAATGTTAAGTGAATAAAAAAAAAATATTCTGCGAAAGGATGGCATTAACACCCAGTTGTCTCAAGAGCCACTCTATGTTACCTAATAATTATGACACTGAAACACTGTGAGGGCTGTTTAAATGTGTAAGCACAACAAAACTAATGAATATTTTAAGGGTTTTTACATAATCTGACATTATTTAAGAATACAGTAGTTTTTTTTTCAACATGTAATGGTATGTCTAGGATTATCATATTCATTGGAGGGGTTAAACACTGAAATGATTGAGAGGTTCTCCTTCAGGTAATAATTCCAATAAAAAGTTCAGAACAGTAGTTGATTCTCTACAGAACATCTTTTTTTTTATCATAAAAGGATAGTGATAGATAATATACTTTACATAGGTAAAGGAAAAATATTGCAAAGTAATGCAAATGCTTTCAGACTGAGGAGAAGAGTATGAGTGGATCATCAGTTATGATGCGGTATTGGAGAGTTGAGGCATTAGTGTTAACACATCTTGCAATATGAAGAATGACTCATAACACAAATTTTAATCATTCTTATTTTTTAACTGTAGCCATATTATGCAAACTAACTAAATTAAGGGGGTTATTTCTTACATGTAGCTACCCTAATATTAATTGAACAGAATAACCAATATCTAAATTTAATTTATATATATCTTACAACAATATACTTTCTCAATATTACCCAGAATACCACGTCTTTGTTTATTAATGTGGTTGTGAACTGTTTGTTATTAAAGAGGTTACAGTATTGGACTATCTATGAATACTAAGGAAAAAAATATTTGTATTCTACTATCTACTTAGTTATTAATCTTTTGCAAATTCAGGATTGTAAAACTGAACTTGAAATACCAAATTTAAATATCTGGTCACTAGAATGAACTAGTATTGTTACATAAAGCTATAAATATTTTATATCTTCCTTAATATTATTCTTAGAATTTCTAACCTGAATTTTGCTGACCATTTCAAACAAAATGACATACAGTATATATATATATACACCAGATGATTGCATATTTGAAGGCCTACACAAACAAACTTTGCAAATCCAAAATACCTTACTTGATTTCATGACAATTACAGTACAGCACTGTATTTGTAATTGATTACCTGAACATTTGAAATTCAAACATGTTTTCACCATTTTTGTCATAAATATGACTGAATAATTACAGCTTCTGTTCCACCTCTCATGATTAACTAAGCTATAGCATGGCAGGTTGTTACCATGCTGGCTTATCAAATTTGTTCATCTTTTCATTTTATTTACGGAAAATTTTTGCTCTTACACTTTATCCTTGGTTCTAAAACTGGCATGCTCAGTGTACAGTATATTCATATTTTCTGTAAGTTCGTTTAGTAAACAAAGGGGAACTTCCATATACGTATTCTTAAAACAGCCATTCTGTAAGACCTCAGGAATGGTTCCCTGTGGATATACAGACTTAAACTGTACAGAAAAATATCTGATAAAAATCTTAAATAAACTAGCAGTTTAGGAATAATAATAATAATAAATACAAACAAATGATAAGGGCTACGTAATGATCTATATTTTAGAGAGAATGTAAGTTCTGAACTTCTTTTGAGAGATGGAACCTGGTTTCAATGAGTTTATGACAGAATTTCTTAAGAGTACAGTAGTTGGCTTACACGTAGATGTCTTGACTAATTCCGAAGACTTCCACACATGAAACCAAGTTTAAAGAAAAAGTATATAACAATGAGGAACAGAAATCACACCTCTTCACATGAACAATAGTGCAAATACTGTACAGTATTCTGAATTGGATTAATACTAAAACAATCCAAAAGTTTATAAAAGAAAAATTTAAGCTTTAATTTCAAATCAAACTGGTATATGTGTGCAGCTTATGAAGACAGCACAAATACACATCCTGATAGTGCTTTGAGCCTTTTCCAAGATCCTCTAATCCTAATTACTATATGCTGGTGTCTGTATACACTACTGATGAAGCTTAATCAACTAAGATACAAGCATACAGTACTCTTTATTGGGATCAAAATACACTGTATACCAAAAAATAATTGTATCCATTTTTTTTTTTTAAGTTACAGACATCAATTACAGTAGAGTATTTGATATCTTAAGACAATACCGTAATACAATTCCTTTAGTAAAATATAGCTGTAGGTGTAATTTGTGAGCATATTTTTTTTTTTACACTTACTGTATTTGCATTATGTTTTAAGCAAATCTAATGAAATAAATAACTATTTACATTAAAGCTTTGCTTCCAACATTGTCCATAAGTTATATCTGACATGAATAGCATTCTACAGGTATGGGATTATCCCATGCACAGCAAGATATGTAAACAGTACAGTACACGAGTTTGGAATATAATGGACAAGATATCACATGCCAAATATTCCAAACAGTACAGTACTGTACTGCACATATATGATATAGTGAATCCTGAGGACATAAAACACTGAGCTAATAGCTATAAGATTCTATTCAATTCATATTATAACATTATGACGTGCAGATATATAGAAGCATGTGAACTCCACAGCCTATATAAGAAACATAAACATAATATTTGACCTAGCATATCCTCAAGGATTTTAAAATATTGTGATAGTGCCACTACAAAATTCCAGTAAATGAGATGTTTCCAGTTCAGAAAGATATTCAACTTTTACAGTTAAAAACATCAGATTCTAGTGTTTGACAGAAAAATGCTTGAATGTGTACTCTTGTATTTCCTTCTCATTTTTGAACTCCACCTTATCAATTCGAGAACTTGGGCTTCCAGTTTTCTGCAGCCAATTTTTCCTAGAGAAAAACATAAAACAATTAGTAATATATATCTAATAAATTATGAAACTGTTAGTTAATATTTTACATTCTATTTATACAGAAATAGTTAGTCTGAAAATTTTTCATTAGCATACAGTACTGGAATTGCTTACCATTTTACAAATGGTTTGCTCCTTATAATTATGTAGTAGTACTGTACATGTTTTTAGGACTTTCTAAAAATGATAATATTACTACAATAACAGAAGTAGATTAATGATAAAGGATTTTATTATCTAGTCATATGACCTATTAATGACAAAAAAGGGTAAAATCAAGAAAGTCACTTCTTTCATGAAAAGGGGAAAAAATTTCAAACTATACGTACATAATTTTTCATGGAAGGGGATAATTTATATACTGTATATATTTTTGGGGGTGGGGGGGTGATTTTTAACAAAGGCTAACCATCTTTATGCATAACAACAAACATGCACATCATATAGTATACAGTCAATCCTCACTTTACGCGGTTAATTCAACCCACAGGGTACCGCGGAAAGTGAGAAACGCGTAAAGTGAACAACATAACATATGGGATTAATTGAAATAGAGGCCGGGCCGACCCCCAAACTCCACTTTTTGACGACACACAACTATGTTGTAGTAAAAATATTATCTTAACTTTATGATGGTATGCACACACAATTATTAAGAGAAATATCAATAATATTAGGTTTTTTAACACTTACATTAGTAGAAAAGATGGCTAGGCAGAGGGCAGATTATTGGCCCTCACCTGTATCACTTGTATCAATTGTATCACTATCCACCACAGAGGCTTGCAGGGCCTCTTTGTCAAACCCCTCAAAGTCCATATACGTAAGTCCATATCCTCACTATAATTATCACTCACTGACTTGGGCCGGCTGTGGTGGGTGGCGGGTGAAGAACTCGGTAATGTTTTGATGACTGGGCGACCTTGTGCGCACCATGCTCGCGCCGCTTACACAACATGGCAGATGGCGGGAGGTTTGGATCCAAAAATGGCGCGGCTCGCCAGCCGCTCTCCGGGTAAAGGGGTACACGCACCGCGGAATGTGAGCATTCCTGTTTCGGCAGGGTACCGCGTAAACGTGAGAAACGCGGAATGTGGGACCGCGTAAAGCGAGGGTTGACTGTATTAATTAATCATATACTACAGGTAGAGTATATACTAAATTTTGGTGATTACTAACACACAAATTTTAATAAAATAAAGTAAACGGTGTAACCTTAATGACTCTAAGTAGCTGGACCCCAATCTTGAAAAGATGACTACCGCACAGGTCTAATGTTAGTTTAAGTGCAAAAAGCATAAATATTCTAACGTACATTGGAAACATGAAAACATATACCGTACAGTAAAAGTCCAAAAATCCGGACCACCCAAGAATCCAGACTTGTATGTGCGCATGTGGGAGCGCCACAGCAACAACAAGCAACCACGTGGTCGCCACTTTAAAACGAGCAATCAAACTGTGACAACATATGTAATTTTGAGTCCTACTCTTTCCATTTACAGAGTACTATACAAGCCCATAATAATGGCTCCTAAAGTAGATAAACTTTGTTTTGTGAAGAGAAAGAAGAACACGTTGAAATTGAGTGACAAACTTGAAATAATTAAGAAACTAAAACGTTGTGTGAGCAATACTGTTCTAATGGAAACGTACGACGTTGGAAAGTCTACAATTTATGATATAAAAAAGGCAAAGAATAAAATTCTAGAATTCAGAGTTTTTCTTTAAAACTGCTAGTTTTGATAAATGAAGCATGCTATATTTGCTAATGAATAAACTATCAAAATGTACCTGTTCATCTCTTCTTTATTCCTCTTTAAATTTGAATTTTAAAGGTACTGCCTGAGAATCCGAAAATCCGGACCGACCCAATCCCCAAGCAGTCCGGATTTTTGGACTTTTACTGTACACCCAAATCCAAAGATGACCCTTCTTGAATAGCAAAATCAATGGCTCTGAATTTGATACCAAAATTTTTATGATCTACAGATTATTAAAGTGGCCTATTAGGTCTATACTATTAAATCATCCCTTCTAGAACCAACCTTTGCCAGATGGATTTGACATATTTAACAGCAAGATGCACAATCTAAATAGACAATGTTAGATAATGTTTTGCCGCAAGCAACCTTCTCGTTTCAGTATACTTGGTCAAAACTTACACAGTTAAAACCCATTCAGACATAAAAGGAAGTTCATATCCTGCTGTCTTAGTTGCTGCTAATCTCACCAAATCAAGTGAAATTTAATTTTTGACCTTCATTCAACTAGGGTATGCCGCTTGTAGCACAATCTCTATCAAACACTGTTCATCTGGATAGTATATACTTCTTGTACCTGTATATATAACTGTACCCTGCATTGAGGGTTAGTATTTATGAAAGTGGGATAGGGGGGCCAGTAAAGCCATTTGATCAATGGCCCAATTTACTCCACAGTCTGGAAAAGGAATTTCAGTGCTATATAATCCCAATAGCATCACACACGAACAGGAGGAAACACATTACAATAATGTAGGAAAACGTATTTCTCAGTGCTGCTGGGAAAGGTAGCGATAGGGGGTTACTATGCAGGCTTAAAAAAAAATAATAATAAAAAAAAATTCATATACAGCTCCTCCCCGACTTACAATGGGGTTAGAGACCCAAATCCAGGTCGTAAGTCGGAAATGCTTAAATAATACATAGAAAATCTAAAATGGGTGTCTCTTTTTCTTCTCAGCACCACAAAACTCTCACTTTTAAGCTTGCCAGCCATTTTAAAGTGAATTACAAACGAAAATTTTGTCTGTGTACTGACTTTGGGACTCAAAAAATACGTAATTTGACCAAATTTTGGTAAGACTGAGGCAGGTCGGAAGTGCGGGTGGTCGTAAGTCGAGTAGGTCGTAACTTAATAAAAATGTAGTGGTTTCTTTGCAAGTCACCCTGTAACCTAATTGCCATGTTTTGACAGTAAATCAACCAGTTTTTGAGCTTTGATGAAAACTTGCTTTGACCTCAAACCTATAACCCTAATCTCTGACACACTACTCCAAAAGCAGTTCAGTCCCATGTGGACCAACAACAAATTTACCTGCCACGTTCACCAAAGTCAAGCAAGCCCCCCCCCTTCTCCCTCTCTCTTTCTCTCTCAATACAAATCAGGTCTGGGTAAAAAGTAACAAAATCTATTGGTTAATAATTCTTTGGATTATATCTTAAATAAGATAAAAAAAAATCAATTTATCTAATGTAAAAGGCTCAAATAAGTGGTAACCATCATCATGCAACAAGCGAGCATCAAACATTACTGGGTTGGCAGGGACATGTGCCATAATAAAGGCATGGAATATTTTACTAAAAAGCATCTGGTGTGCGTATTTTATACTTATGGGCCATAAATGAACAAATGTGCAAGTACTGGGCATTCTCATATAATGAAATATTATACCTGTACTAGAGATCTGTGCCAAAATACAAATTGTAGGAAATAAGATGTATCTTGATAAATAAACATAACTATAATGCTTGAAAGTAGTACAGTATCTGGTTACACTTCCCTCAATTTAAAATTACTAAGGAGAAAGCAATAGATTGTATAACTGGTCAAAAGCACATCTCTAAATGTTTGTTAATTAAACTTTTTTCCAGTAATATGACTATTTTCTAGCTCATCCTGCATTAAGGCTACATTTGTATACAAAAGTTATTTCAAGTGAGACAAAAGAATATGCATATCATTATGAAACTAAACTGATAAGAATTTAGAATAATCATGAGAATGAACAAATGTTACCTTACTTAAAGAGTTCCAAAAGTTACATTTGAGTACTGCACTGTAAAGGGACCGCATTCTCAAAACGCCTCATCAGTTACATACAGTACCAGAGATACGTACTTTAAGCATCATTAATGATGATGGAATTATGTTTGAGTAATACTTGAGGACAATGGTTAACCAATGGCCAAAATAATCGTATATAATAAGAGTGGTAAAATTGCATAAGAGTGGCATCGCATGTTTTCTTACAAAAAGTGTTTTTTCAAAGGTTTTTGGTTTAATACAATCAGTAGTCAGTTTTTTTTTTGGCTGCAAAATTAGTGTAATGTACCTTACCCCAATGTAACCTTACCTAACATAATCTAATCTAACCTAACCTAACCTTTACCTAACCTAATCTAACAAACTTTGCCTTACCTAATCTTTGCCAAACCTAATCTTTGTCTAATCCAACCTTTACCTTACCAAACCTAACTTTACCTAACCTAACTTTAACTAACAAAACCTTTACCTAACCATACCTTACATAACATTACCTAACTTTCAACTAACCTAACCTTAACCAAACCTTTACTTAACCTAATCTTTACCTAACCTATCCTAAATTTACCTTACCTTCTTACCTAACCTAACCTTTCCCTTTTTATAATCCATTTGCAAAGATAATCAAAGGTTAAAATGCATAATAGTAGCATCCTAAGTTACGTTTATATATCATCAACAGGTTTATAGATATGTTGGAGAAATGATTATAAAAAAGTTTACCTCTGCAAATGTATTTTTTTTTTTAAGAAATTTAAATTTTTCAAGAAAACTTAATTGCTTGTCATGTGCATTGCAGCTTTCTTAGGTTAGGTTAGATAGGGTAATGTTAGGTTAGGTTAGGTTAGGTTAGATAAGGTAAGGTAAGATTAGGTAATGTTAGATTTTGTGAGGGTAAAACACATTTCACTAATTTTGCAGCAAAAAAATCACTACTGAATGTATTATATGAAAAACCTATAAACAATTCTTTTTCTAAGAAAAAAAAATTACTATGCCACTGTTAATTTTAAGCCACTTTTTTATTAGGTTTGATGAACTTAGATTGGGTTAGGTATTACTTATCAATGAGTCATGGGTACTTCTTGGATACTTGGCAGAATAGCTTGTTATAACTTGGTCCTAGCCATACCAAGAAGGCGGTGTCTAGGCAAAAATGTTCACTTGACCTCGTATTTGGCTTTCATTAATGACAGATATCTACGGCTATACCACATTAATAAGGTCTATCTGCAAGTTTATTCAGTCATAAAAAATATTTGTACTATAAATGTGAACAATACAAAAAATCTATTTTGGTACAAATTACTTGAAAAGTTGTAGTAAGAAGACAAAAGACGCGTCTCTTCCATTCCGTGACAAATAGAAACACACTTCAACCTCTTCTTTTCGTAAAAATTAACTAAAAAGACACACTGTAATATCGTATTTTGGTAGGTTAATGTACAAAACATTTTCTTCATTATTCTATTATAAAACAAGTCTAACAAGCATTATTACAACATATACAGTATTATTAATTTTTGCTATGCAATCAGGAAATAGCAACTTACTATATCCGGGTTGACCATGTTACAGTAGCTAAGGAGGTCCTGTAAGTTACGGTCTCAAATACGGACTCGCTTACGAAGTCCACTGCCAAATATTTGTTTTGAGAATACCGATCGGAACCTGTAACTCCAGTTACGGGGTAAACAAAGAGATACAGTCCAGGTAAATGCTTTTGAGAATGCAGCCCCAGAAAAGCATTTAAGATTCACACAGGTAAATCAACACTCAAACATGCTAATATCGAGTTTAAAATGAGACGGGGATGTTTTATGATGTCTCACTCTAGCGCAACGTGCACAGTGTTAAAACGTACATTAGCATAACCATCTCCCGAGGTCCCTCCACCTGCCCCATCACTGTACCATGGTATGTATTCATGCACCAGCCGCGTACACCTAACTTGATCCCCTGGTCTTGAGTGTACTGTTGGGTCAAACAAGTAAACTTTTATACTCTAGAATAATATCATCTTCCTTGCATGGAACACTGCTGGAGTTCATATTTTGTAAGTAAATTGGAAACTAATTTCAGCATTCATACTTCTTACCATGCACAGCCAACCATGAGACACTACTTAAGGCATAAGTTTCCAATCATGGGCACTGCATCTGATAATGATCCAAATGATGAGCTAAGCAGAGAGAAGTAAAAGTTCTATTATACAGTATATGTACTATAATTCATGCTGAAAGTGAAGTTGGGGGAAGTGTATATGCTGAAACAGAAATAAAAACATTAGTTTATTAGAAAAGAGAATATTAATCCCTGAAGTACTGTACTATATCGAATGAGGAGGAAAAAAGCAGCTTGTATGCTGAAGTCCTTCATACTTAGGCTCCAGTAATCTAAGCAATACACAATCCCAATAGGTAAGAAATTACACTGTAGCTCATTACTTTCTTGAAGACAGTATTCATGGTACAGTATTAGGGGTTACAAATTTCTCTATACAGTATTTGAGAGGACTGTAACAATTGAAAATTTATAAAACTTTAAACTGTATATGGGTGAATATAGTACAGTACAGGTATCCTTGATATACGAACATTTGAGATACGAAAATTTGCTTAAACAAATTTCCTAAATTTACACCATTATTTCAAGACACGAAAGGTTCCCCTGCTTATGTGAATTTGGGTCCGGGCAAAATTTCAAGTTTCGCACGCCGGGGGTAAGCTGGTGCGGCCATCTTTGGGAGACATGCACAGAGACATATTCTCGCTCACTGATCATAACCCCTTCCCTCCTTCAATGTACCTCCTACAAGCTCGCGTCTTTCCTTCTGCTATTTGTTGTGTGTGTGAAGTGATCTCTATATCTGTGTGTATTTGTGCCATCCTTTCATTATGGCATCCAAGCGTTCTGCTGAACTTTCGGCTACCCGTACTACACCAAAGAAATTGCGAAAAGCTGTAACTTTTGAGACAGCTGGAATTAATTAAGCGTCATGAATGCAGTGATGGCCCTACCAAGATTGGGAAAGATCTTGGTGTGGTTGCTTCTACTGTGGCCACAATTTACAAGTATGCTGAGGACTGTGTTGTCCTTGGCAGACAGCAGTGATGAGGTGGACAACCCTCCTCATCTCTGTGAGTAAGGCCCCTGCTCACCCCTTTGTGGTGGTGAGCCCAGACTGCCCTCCCATAAGGTAATGTACCTGTACTGAAGTTATTTTTCATGTGTTAGGTAGTAAATTAGAGTGGTTGTGTATTATTTATCATTAGTTAGGTAGGTTTTGTTCTTGTTTGTGAACCGATTTCTTGTTTTTGGGGGTACTGTATGATATTGGTGTATTTTTGTCATTGGGGAACTGAACCTTATTTTTCCCATATGCTCTTTCATTCGGTGTGAAAATTCACTTAATGAATGATTTTTGTTGGGGGAACCTAACCCATTCATATATTGAAGGATACCTGTATTCTGTACTAAGACACCATGAGAGTTGGTAACACCAATTTAAACCCCAAAACAAAACTTCAAGTTCAGGTCCAGTCTAGGTTATCAGGGCATTATTTACTATGGTATGTATAGAACTGGCTACTCTAGTATATACTGTGATGATTACGATGCTGACCATTCTCACATGGGACATGCAATCTTATGAAAGTGAAAATTAGAAAGAGCAGTTTTCTAGTTACATTATGCTATATGTATTATGGTTCTTAAAAAAAAAAAAAAAAGGAAAACCGCTTTGAACAGGGTAGGTGTGCTATGTAACTACTGTACATGTACTGTATTTGATATATTATAGGTAGAATCCTACTGTAATAAGATAACAGGACTTGGTCATAAACTGCATTAAAATTTTTATCAGTGAGTGAGTGAATTATGACTGGTACTCATAGAACTGAGAGACAGTTAAAGAGGTTGTGAATGCAGAGAAGCACCTGGGCTGATTAATGTTCTTAATCGTATAAAGAATAACATTACAGGGTATATTGATGTCAGCAATATAAGATACAGAAGAGGAAATAAAATTGTCTGAGTTCAGCTAAGACATAGTCAAGCTATATATTAACTACACGCTAAACTGATCAACAGGTGATGTGTATAAAGGAAAACTATATTTAATATCTGTGGGTATTCTAGAACCTACAGTATACTTGTAAAATATGACAGACTCAAGATGATTAAGGAGATTTACACCCAGAGTTTTAATCACTCTTCCATTGATGGGGGTCATCATGTTTACAACCAGTTTAAAAAATTTTGAGTTGCAAAGGACACTGCACTACAGTGTTTGACAGGGAAGTGTGGTGGTAAAATGAACTCATTCCAATATTATAAGTTAATTTTATTGCCACACCTCCTTGTCAACCAAAGTAGTGTGGTGTCCTTCGCGACTCAATTTTCTTAAAACGCTGGTTGTACAGTAAATACAAAGACCCTCATCAATGGAAAGGGGCGCTTAAACTCAGTGCATTAAGACTTAAAAATGTGTTTAATATGGAGCAGGCCTTACAGATGATACCTAGCTTGGGCACCTAAAGTACTGTACTGTACAGTATAGTAAAACAAGTCTATGGATTGACATCCCAGGGTTCCTAGGATCCCTGACATTGTTGACTGGAACTGATTAAAAAATTTAGTGACCTTCCCATCACATTCTTATCCTTTACTAAAGAGAGGTTTGGTAGGCAATGATTACTACCTACTCAAGACTAAAGGCTAGAAGTCTTCACTGTCACACTAACATGCTCTTCTCGACCCTCAAAGGCTCTGCTATGAAGTGTCATTTCATGAATGAATCCCTCATTTCCAGTCAACTTGAGCTGACTAGGCAGATGATACTGCTTTGTTCCAGTCCTAATGGAACATAATCAGTAGTACCATAATACTTTGGTAATATTTCCACGTGCTTTACTCAAATTTTGGTTGTGGCCATCCGGTCCTGATAGTACAGTATGAATTAAAATTGTGTATGCTGTACTGGTAACATGTTGCAAGTGTCAGTTCACACAGCCTTCCCAATTCACCTTAAAAGTGGGTGGCAACATAGTTGTGGGCCACTCTGCTTAAATTGTACAATGTGTAGCTCTGCCCGTCTTATGATTCTTTTAATCCAGATGCTGGTGCCTGGCCTGAGGCTTTTAAAAGTACATATTTTGGTGTGTTTTGGGAGTAACTTCCATTTTTTTTACTCCAATTGTCAGTTGGAAAAACACTTTTTAGCCTCCCTTTGGGATTAGTCGGTTACATTCGTATGTTCATTTGAGAATTGAGAATCTATTTTGGTATGTGCGTCTGTGTGTCCAAATTTAGACATAATGGAAACATTTGCCCCTTTTACCCAGTAAGTCTTAGCTATAAACAGAATATTGTAAATATGTCTTTGGTTACCTCAGGGAGGTATGACCCTGCCTTGCCACTCTGTAGGTTGGCATGAGGAACATAATCATAAACTTTGCTTCAACATGCCTGATGGTAACAGGGTCATCAAAGCTGTGCCCATCCTCTGGCGCATTTTCTAAGCTGGTGCCCTGAATTTACTGTGGTGAGCATTCTGGTTTTACCCAACAGCTGCTATTGGGTAATCTTGCCTAACCATGCAATTATGAGAAATGGCTGTAAACTGTTGATCATGATGAAGTTGTCCTTCCCAGCCTAAATAGGTATTTATGCTGAATGGACTTGCTTTACCCATCTAAATTTAAAAGTCATTGACTTTCCAATTCCTATAGAGTATTTAATGTACTTACTATCTTGCTAGCATTGATAATTTATCCTTAAGAGTTTCAGTCATTGCCAGGATGACATTCAGAAACTCAACCTAATGAGAGTGGTACAAATTATTATACAGTGACCCCTCGTTTAACGAACGCCTCGGTTAACGAAATTTCGGTTAACGAACTGCCTTCCATATGGATCTTCAATTCGGTTAACGAACAAAAATTCGGTTAACGAATTTCTTACGAACCGACCTCAACATGTTTTTGCTTGCACTGGCCGGGCAACCAGCTTTAGTATCAGTCCGCCAATACATTAATCGGTTCTAGGGCTTAAATTCCTTACTATTTTAGTAAACATCAAGAAGTTTATACTATTCAATAATTTTAAAAGTTTAATATTCAATTTTTTAGTCATTTTAACAATTATTGAACATAATTGAAGGTAAAGTGACTAGTTTAATGCGCGGCATCCAGCCTCTTAACACAGCAAACAGGCGTTAGTCTCTCTCTGTTTTCACTGGAGGTAACATCTTGCTTGAGACTCTCTTCAACTAAACGCTTTTTTTCTGTGATTCCAAGCAAATTATTGGTCATTTTGAAATATATTTTACATATTGACAATATATAATGCAGTGCAGTGTTGATTTAAAGAAAATAATCTTGACTTACACCAAGAGAACTAAAATTTTATGGGTGAAATGGTGCCATGGGGTGACTTCTCTTCCACCCCAATGCCTTCTCTTCTTCCTTCTCCTCCACCCCCATTCTAATTCCCATCACCATCATCCAGGAGCCTTCTACATACACACCTCAAAGTAAGTGAACTTTTCTACCATTTTTGTTGAATTTAGGAAATTTTCGGTGAGCTGGAACCAATTACCCAAAAACCCATTGAAACAATGGTTTCGGTTAACGAACGACCTTCTGGAACGGATTGAGTTCGTTAACCGAGGGGGTCACTGTATTGGAGAGGTAACATAATGGGACTCTTTTTGATGTTCTAGTTCTTTTAATATTATGTATGATAATTTTATTAGATAAAAATTATTGTTTCTGCCAACCTACTGTGTATTCTCATTTGTCATAAAAACATATACAGTACTGTACAGTGGTCCTTCGGTTAACGAACACAATTCGTTCCAGAAGGTCGTTCGTTAACCGAATCCATTGTTTCAATGGGATACTGGGTAATTGGTTCCAGCTCATTGAAAAGTACATACAAAGTAAAAAAAAAAAATGCAGTAAAGTACACTTACTTTGAGGTGTGTATGTAGAAGGCTCCTGGTTGATGATGATGATGATGGGAATTAGAAGTGGGGGTGGAGGAGAAGGGCAAAGAGAAGGAAGTGGGGATGGAGGAGAAATCACCTTTCAGGGGACCCATGCTTGATGCAGTAATTTCACCAATAAAATTTAAGTTCACTTGGTGTAATTCAAGATTATTTTCTTTAAATCAACACTGCACTGTGTTATATATTATCAATATGTTAACTAAAGTTCAGAATGACCAATAATTTCAATGAAAAATGCAAAAATATTCAAGACACCAACAAAATGGCTGCTCTCTCGACAGTAAACAAAGCCAGACTGAGCCTGTACTGCATATATTATCAATATGCTAAATAAATGTTAAAATGGCTGGTTGGAAGAGGGGGGAGGCAAGGTGGGGTACTTTGATTGACAGATAGTGTCATGAAGAATATTTTTTTTTTTTATTAACTGAAGATATTTGTTTTAGCTCATAAAATTCATACAAATTACCCGGCCAGAATATAATTTACATTGCTGAAATTCTTACAATTTGATGATCATTTTGAATATAAACATCATAGATTTTGCATTAGACATACAAATTTTAGATGTAATGTTAACTCTGAGTAAATATGTTATCTTTTGTGAAAAATATATGACATTTATATTCAAAATATTCCTGGTCTTACAAGGAATCCAGCAATGTCAATTATATTATCCTAACTTTAGTTTGAGGTATTATTTATTACTATACCTGGTTTTCCCCCCAAAATTTCTCAGAGGGAAGAGCCAGCGAGTGTAGTGTGAGAAGAGGGGGAGGGAGTTGAGTCCATTATTTGAATGGACATTAGCTTGGCGACTGTATTTCTCTATTTCTCTTAAGTATTAATTGTGTGCATGTACCATCATAAAATTAAGATGTTATTTTTACTAGAACATAGGTATTGTGTTGGAAAAAGTGGAGTTTGGGGGTCAGCTGGTCTCTATTTCATTTAATCCCATATGTTATGTTATTCACTTTACGCGTTTCTCACTTTCCGCGGTACCCTGTGGGTTACATTAACCATTTAAGCTCCTCTACGGTTGTGTTGGTGTGGGGATTAGTGGATGTCATCATTATGACCTGACCTCATGTTTTTAGGTCACTTTAAGCCTCTCTCTGTCCATGTAATCTAGTTGCCTCTGAAGATGTCTTGAATAAAGACGAAAGCTAAGGCGGTACCCTGTGGGTTACATTATATATATATATATGTATATGTATATAGATATATAAGGAAAGAAGAAACACGAAGTTCCCAAGCTGTAACTCACATCTTCAGGGTGAGTACACGAAAGCTTGGGAACTTCGTGGTTTCTTCTTTCCTGTGGTTATCAGCATATACCAGATCACCTACAGTGATTTGTATATATATATATATATATATATATATATATATATATATATATATATATATATATATATATATATATATATATATATATATATATATATATATATATATATATATATATATATATATATATATATATATATATATATATATACATAGGGCTGAGTCCCCACCAAACAATAAGCATGGAATTTCAGAACAGTACAAGCAGGAACAAAGAATATACACGCCAGTTTAACATCAGTGTTTATCAGAAATGTGAATGGCTCTGTGGTTGTGACGAGGCAAATACTTTATTCTGCTTTCCATGCTTATTGTTTGGTGGGGACTCGGTGTGAGGCTTGCAGTCCCTCCATTTTATTTTTCATGAGCCGCCACTGCGCGCGCGCGCACACGCACGCGCACACGCACACACACACGCACACACACACACACACTATATATATATCCCAGCCACGAAAATGACAGCAACTTTAAAACTACCCATAGTCATTCTTGGGTACATCCAGTGTCATCCACAAATAATTGAGGACCGCGAAATAAAAATCCGCAAATTTGAGGGGGGCCCTGTACTTGATTCTACCCAATCTAGGCTCAGCTGTTAAAGGAGACCTTAAAATCAATCACTTACAGTATTTACAACAAGTTATGTATACTCCAAGCTGGCGGAAGACTCATTCCAAATGAGGCTTAGTACAGTTCAGAGTATAACTGTACTTGCCATATTTTCTTGCCTCTACTCCATTTCCAAATGACAAAATTATTTTGAAAGTCTCAACAAATTTTAATATGTAAATGCTACAGATTAATTATAACTGATGCATGACAAACAGTCAAACCTTGCCATTCTGTTTACTTACAATAACTTTAAAACCCACTATACTGTACTGTAGAGTAGTATACCTGTACTTCTGACTTGTTTCTTTACCAAGTACTTATGAGTCACCTTTAAGTAATTTATGTGCAAATGGGAAAAAAATTAAATGTCTGCAATTTACTTATTCAAGCTTGCAACTTAACCTATCAAAGACTGTACCATATAATGGAGAAGAACGAAAAAGAAATACAGTAATTTATGACTAATAACTGACAAACAGTTGTAAGTGAATGTAATGCTCAGGTTTGACTGTTATTAGATTGTCACTGATATAGTTCCAAATAAGTCCTACATGGTTTCAACCCGGTCTCGCTGTCCCTCCAACAGGCCGCTGACAGTTCCTCCATTTGTATTCCTACACCATCCTCGCAATGCCAGTTCTTTCGCCTTCTTCTGTGTGTACTTTTGCAAAGAAAAAAAGCTAGTTGATGATTATCTTTTATGAACAGAGCTAAAAAATACTACACAACAATTTATTCAAGTTTACAATAAGGTCCTTATCCCTAAACCTCAAATTAATGGATTAATTATTTGGATAATTCTGGGTAAAAGAATTTAGTGGTTATTATCTAAGTACAGTACAGGGGGTACTATACTGTATACAATACTGCAATTATTATTCAGTGTTCCAAATTACAAACTACAGGGGGTCACCGGATTATGAATGGGTTCTGTTCCTGAGGACGTTCTTAAGTTGGAACACATGCTATATGCATACTGTACTTACAGAACAATGTTTAATATCCCACTATGTATATCATAGCCTAAGTCCTTATATACATCTAATATCACTTAATTTAAGACAAAATAAGAAATAGAATAACAAAATAAAGTAAATGAAAGTAAAAAATAAGTCATCACGCAAAAATATATACGTACTGTACTGTACCGTATACAAAATATATACAGTGGTGCCTCGGTTAACGAACTCAATTCGTTCCATGAGGTCGTTCATTAACCAAAAATTTCGTTAACCGAAACCATTGTTTCAATGGGATATTGGGTAATTGGTTCCAGCTCACAGAAAAGTATATACAAAGTAAAGGAAAAAATGCATAAAGTCACATGTTCTCCTAAAATTCCCCTAAATCGCCATTAATTCACTATACTGTATATATATACGTACATTTACACTAGAACTCTTAAATCACTACTGTAATGTGATACAGGTGATTAATTTTATCTCGTACAAAATATATGACGTTTATGTTCAAATTATTCGCTGTCTTGCAAGGATTCCAGCAATGCAAATTATATTCTCCTAACTTTAGTCTGAGATACAATATAAGATAAAAACTTAAAGCCTACTGAAAACCCCCAAACCTTTCTTGGGAAGGTGGGGGTGACAGTGACATGTTTGACAGTTGGCGCCGAGGTGTGAAGTATTTAATTGTTTATTTATGTCCTTTAGATTGAGTTTTTGTTTTTTGCTTATAAAATTTAATAGAAGTGACAGGGGAGAATTTAATTTGCATTGCTGGAATTCTTATAAGATAGTGATTAATTTGAATGTAAACATGCCATAGTTTGTACTAGACAAAAATTTTAGTTATCATTTTGTTCATTATTCTGAGTAAATGTACAGTTCAGCTTTGCCCTTAGGACAGTGTGTGCAGGTAAATGAGTTTCAATAAATTAATAAAGTTACATATATCGAGCCAAAAATAATACTTGAAAAACTTTATGTAGACAGAGCTTGGATGGCTACATTTTAGAATGACCAATAATTTTAATACTGTATAAAAAATGCACAAATATTAAAGAGCACAATTTTCTTGATATTTACTCCATTGGAAACGAATGTAAACATAGAAGAGATGACTGAATTGGCTGAGTACCTCCTCAGCTTATCAGCTGATGTTCAAAACAAAACGTGATTTTCGTAAGGATTTCGCTAATCATTTTTTTCATTGACTTCTGAAATACAACTTGCAAACTCGTAATGTCCAGGGAGAGTTGGCATACGTGGCTCTGTGGCATACTGATCTTACTAGTACATCTGGTAACCAAACATCATATTAAATATGCCGAAATAAATTCACATTGCATTACTTATGTTAAACTTTACAGGGCAGGAACGCACATATCCCAATATCTATCATTCATGGTCTCATAATGTTTCACACAGTGTGGACAGATACTTTTTGAGATACGTACTGTACATATTTTGAAAGTTTTCATTAAATCTACCCAAACCTTTAATAATGTATCCATTAAAAAGTGAAGATTGAATTGTGACATTATTTTATAATCATAAGAAGAGGAGTAACCGTTAAGATTTCAACAACCACATGGATTTCTAAAAGCTTCCATTTCCAGGGAGCTTTATCTCTCAAGCAGCAGTTACACTGTCGTTATGAATCTGTTTATATTGCTGGAGCAGCTCCCCACCCATTGGACATACGGTAAGTCAATATGTGCTTTGAACTCCTTCCTACCCATACGGCTGCCTTAGATTATTGATCAAAGTACACCACTGAAGCTCTACCATAAGGTCTCATGAAAATGGACTACAGTATTACCCCGCTTTACACGGTTTCACTTTCCGTGATTTCTCATTTTCTCATTTACGCGGTACCTTGCCAGAACCAGACTTTCACTTAACGCGGTGCATCTACTCATATACACAGTGAAGTATATATATATTTTTTTTTTTTAGCTCATAAAATTCATACAAATTACCCGGCCAGAATATAATTTACATTGCTGGAATTCTTACAATTTGATGATCATTTTGAATATAAACATCATTGATTTTGCATTAGACATACAAATTTTAGATCTAATGTAATAATTTGGTTTACACAAAGCAAATATTTTATCTTTTGTGCAAAATATATGAAGTTTACATTCAAAATATTCCCTGACCTGCAAGGAATCCAGAAATGTCAATTATATTATCCTAACTTTAGTCTGAGGTATTATTTATTACTAAACGTTAAAATCTAGTGTTTTCACCCAAACATTTCTCAGAGAGGTAGGAGCTAGTGAGCTGGGAAGAGGGGGGGGGGGGATTTGAGTCCATTATTTGAATGGTCATTAACCTTGCAACTGTATTTCTCTTAAATATTAATTGTGTGAGCATACCATCATAAAATTAAGATGTTATTTTTACTACAACATAGGTATTGAGTCGGAAAAAGTGGAGTTTGGGGGTCGGGCCAGTCTCTATTGGAATTAATCCCGTATGTTCTGTTGTTCACTTTACGCGGTTTTCACTTTCCTCGGTACCCTGTGGGTTCAATTGACCGTAAATTGGGGTAATACTGTACTTTAATTTCTAAAAGCTATTTTTAAGGTGTCATTCAATCATTTGACTGCTAGACAGAAAAACACTCTCCAGGAGAATTACTGATTTACTTTTACTTCTTACTTTTATCCTCTTTGCCACTGATCGGCTCGTTAGCCGCTTGGAAATTCAGTTACGTCTCTGTTATGCACTGTTGGCAAGTACTGGGCATGTACTGGCTCCAGGATGTATCTGTACCCACACCAGTGTTAGTCAAGTCTGGTTTTGAAAGAGCTCACACTCGGTGCTGTCACAACACTCTCTGGCAGATTATTCCAAGATTTTCTGGATTAGTGGCTTCTTCAACCTCTAGTGGCAGGCATCTGCCAGCTCCAGGTATGGACACTCGACTGAGTACAGCAGTGTCTTCGGAGATGTTTGGAAACTTCAATTAAGTCAACCCTTGCTCGTCTATAGTACAGTATTAGCTAGGCAGTTGCAGGCGTTGTAATCTCTCTGGGTACCCGTGTCATATTGTATCACGCCGTAAGGGTGCCGAATAATTTTTTAGTGGGTGTACAATGCTGGCCAATAATTAATTGTGGAGCCATGTGATAGCGAGTTTACGATTGACAAAGAACCAAACACGGCTGTAGCGCGCGGGTTGGCCGTGTGGCGGCACATGGGTAGGCTTACAAGTGAAGGTAGAGACACGTTATGCATAGGGTTCAATATTGTTTCCTTATAAAATGTCACTGACTTGTCATAGAAAAATTTAATTTACATTGCTGGAATTCTTGCAAGACAGTGAATTAATTTGAGTAATACATACAGCCCATAGTTTGCATTATAGATAAAAAATTTCCAGCCAATGGCTATCGATGGCTATTCAATGGATATCGTTAAAACGAGTTATTTTGATTGTGCTACAGTATATAGCGGAATATCGTTTCTTGGGATATTGTATCTCGAGGTTTACCTGTACAGTACTGCCAAAGTCGGAAAGGATTTAATCCAATAACTGCACCATTTGGGAAATCAAGGATACCCCACAAAAAAAAGAAAAAAAAATGACATGAAGGTTTTTCTCATGAAACTGAAGATATAAAATTTCGAAGCCATAAAAACTTTGCACTGAACTCATCATGGGTGGCAAATTATGAATCAATGAAGTGAGGCAGAGTAACTAGCAGCTGCTGAGCCCTGATTGTTGTTATGATGCAAGAAAGAGGTGGTTGTGATGACAAATGGCATGGCATGGTTGTGGTATGCAGCGGTGGGTTTTTGTGGTGCAGAGTGGGTGGTGAGCCAGGCTGTGAAGAGGGTGAGGGGCCACTGAGGACAGGATGATGATAGTAAGTAGATCTGAGGCTCCAACAGCCTTGTGTCTCACTCTAAAGTGTCTACCAATCATCAAGTCTCCATTCTTCGTATGATTTTAGGCACACAACTTTAAATTCATGGCACCAAACAGGGCTGGTTCTAGACCTCAAATCTGACCGATACAATCTTTCAGTTTTTGCAGTTGCGGCTTGGCCAGATTTCAAAAAGTTTTTTGAATTTTTACACCTCATTTAACCTGATTTAACCAATACTGGATACAATATGTTTGTTTTTTTTAACGGTTGCACCTCATGTACGAGGATGGCCAACCCTTGGGCCACCTAGGCGTGAATTTGTTTAAGATGTAGAAGCTGTCGCCAACACAACAACCACACCCTAAGTTAACCAGATGCATGACCCAGTGTCAGGAATAATCTGAGAAGACAAGACAACTCACCAACTGCACTGGCTAACCATCACTCTGAAACATGACCCGCAAACCGATTTACAACCAGGTCCCCAATTACTGCTGGGTAGAAGAGGCAAATGGTATAAAGAAACTTAGTCATAGTTACACCCTGCCCGGGAATTGAACCTGGGTCCACTTGCTTGCGAGGCGAGAATGCTAACCATTACACCACCTGTATGTGGCCTCGTCTGCCATAATTGTTGCTGCTAGGTCTAGTCTGCGACATTTTATAAGATAAAAACTTTAAGCCAAAACTGCCTTTACCCTGGCTGTGAGGAAGGGGGGCAGGGGGTGACGTGTTGACAGCTGTCAAGAGGGGAGATAACAGAGTGTAGTTATCAAATAACAGGAGGAGTTGTGGTTTTTCCTTAAAAAATGTCACTGAATTGACTTAAACTTAACTTTTTAAACTTAAATTCTCTTCACCATTGATCGGCTCGTTAGCCGCTTGGGCTATCGGTCACGTCAAGGATTACTTTTCCTTTTCTTTTATCCTCTTCATCAAAAGATCAGCTCGTTAGCCGCTTGGTCGATCGGTCACGTCTGTTACGCACTGTTGGCAAGTACTGGGCATGCACCGGCTTCTGAATGTACCTGAACACGCTCCACTGTTGGTCAAGTCTTGTCTTGAAAGAGCTCACACTCGGTGCCGTCACAACACTCTCTGATAGATTGTTCCAAGAGTTCACAACCCTCACTCCGAAAAAGTTTGCCCTCACAGTTTTCTGGACTTGCGGCTTCTTCAATCTTGAGCTGTGACCCCTTGTGGGGCGAGCGTCCGCCAGCTCCAATTAAGGACACTCAACTGAGTAGCGCCCCTTGAGATGCTTATACACCTCAACTAAGTCACCCCTTGCCCGTCTGTAGTATAAGCTCCAATCTCTCAGGGTAGCTGAGGTGCCGAAGTGCAGGCACCAGTCTGGTGGCTCCTTTGAACATTTTCAACCAACCGACAGTCCCTGGCATATCTTAGGGACCAGACAGGGTGACAGTACTCCAGATGGGGAAGCACTTCACTCTTGAAGATCGTTACGAGGGACGGACCGTCTAGATAACTGAATGACCTTATAAGACCCAATAATTTATTTGCCTGATTTACCTTCTTCTCTCAATGGCCCGAGAACTTCAGCTCATTGTCAATATACACACCTAGGTCCTTTTCACATTCAGTCTCAAATAGTGCTGTTTCTTCATCCCGTTGAGACATATGAAATGCCTCCTTACCGTTGGTACACCCCAGGTGCATCCTCTTACACTTCGTGACATTGAATCTCAGCAGTCATTTCTTCGACCATTCTTGGAGCCCACAGAGGTCTTTCTGCAGCTCTTCACAGTCTGCTTGGTTCTTGATTTCCCAAAATAACTTTGCCTCATCGGCAAACATTTGTATGGAGGAGTGTACAACGTCAGGCATGTCATTTATGAAACAAACAAACAACAGCGGGCCCAATACACTGCCCTGTGGTACCCCACTTGTGACAGATATGGATGATGAGTTCATGCCATTAACCACCACACACACTGCTTGCGGTCATGTAGAAAGTCTTCTATCCACGCTAGGACATTTCCCCGAATTCCGTACCCTTCCAGTTTGATTTTCAGCCTTTCGTGGGGTACACTGTCGAAAGCCTTGGCAAAATCTAGGTAAATAATGTCGATACTACCACCCCGTTCCAGAATATGGGTCCAAATATCCAATACCTTGAGCAATTGTGTTAAGCAGGAGCGCCCCAGCATAAAACCGTGTTGGTAATCCTTTACAAGGTTGTTTCGTAGTAGAAATTCCATTGTGGCATCTCTGATAATACTCTCAAATAATTTACATATTATGCTGGTCAGGCTCACCGGTCTATGGTTGTTCGTGGAGTGACGATCGCCCTTCTTGAAGATAGGACTCACATAAGCCACTTTTCATTCACTGGGGACCTTTTGTTCATTCAGGCATTTCCAAAACAGGATCGTCAGGGGCTCGGTTAGCTCGTTGCAGAACTCTCTTAGCAATCTAGGATGCACCATGTCAGGGCCGGGACGCTTATGTGAACAGAATGTGGGTCAGTGCTGTGTTGAACCGTCTGTCCTCAAACGCAGGAAGGTTAATTGCATCCTCTCTTGTGAACACCGAGGAAAAGAAGCTGCTCAATGCCTCAGCTTTATCCTGGTCAGAATCTGCGTAACTACCATCTTCAAGCCTCAGGTTTGATACTCCTGCTCGCGTTTTTAATTTCGACTTTGCATAGCGGTAAAATGCCTTTGGGTTTGATTTGACCTCGCTTGCAACCAGCCTCTGGAACTCTTTTTCAGCCCTTCTATACTCTATCTTTGCTTGGTTTCTGGCTCTTGCATACATCCTCCTGTCCTGCTCATCGTTTGACCCAACCCATGTCTTGAATTTCTAGGTTTTCTTCTTAACTCTGTCGACCGCCACATGGTTCATGTGTAGGGATCCCCTCGTATTCCTAGAGGCACTGGGTTTGGTCTTGGGTATATATTTATTGATCAAATGGGTCACTTTACTACCGTAGTTATGATATTCAGCTTAGTGTCTGCGTTCTTGTGCCTTAATGAGTCAGGCCAGTTGATACCTCTCATCTCTTCCCTCATCCCATTGTAATTTCCCTTGTAATATTTGCACCTTGGCCTGGCCTTATCCTGAACTAGGTAACAGTTAAATCTGAATGACAACACTATATGGTGACTGGTGCCAACTGGGGCAAGGTGTTCCAGTTTGGCCACCATACCCTCCTTGTGTGTTATGATGAGGTCAAGTGGCTTGGGTGTTTGCTCCCCTCAGCAGTATATAATTTGCCTTGCTGTAATTTTTGTAAGATAGTGATTAATTTGAGTACAGTATAAACATCACATAGTTTGCACTAAACATAAAATTTTTAGTAATTAATTTATTACAGGTTTACCCTTAGGACAATTATTTCTTTAAATTTTTCACAATATATATTTAGGATGGTATGTGCGTGTAAATGAGTAAAAATAAATGAAGAAAGTTACGTATATCTTCCCGAAAATATGAGTTACAAAACTTGTACACAAATATACTACACAAGACTAAAATTTCTATCTCTTGTGCAAACTATGTGAAGTTTTTACTCAAATTAATCACTATCTTACAAGGATTCCAGCAATGCAATTTATATTTTGCCAAGTCTAGTTAGCTAAATTTATAAGATAAAAACTTTAAGCCTAAAACTAGCTTCACCCAGGCTGGGAGGGAAGTTAAGTGCCCCCTCGTAATTTTGTCCGGACTAAAGGAGGTGCCGGACCATCAGTTCCCGGATAATTAGTGGTGTACCTGTACTAGCATCACCAGTGGCATCATCTCTATCACTTCAGAGTGCAATGTTCTGCTTTCCACGCAGTATTACAGTCTTAACCATAGACACTATCTTTTTTTTTCTTTCTTTTTTTAAGCAACTCGTGCACTCTGCTGATACAATCTGCCCATGCACTGGCTGTATCTTCCTCTCCTGAAGAGAGCAAAAACCACGAGCAATTATTAGAGACTGACAGTGTAATTCTGACTTTGTACTACATTCTGCCAGTTTTGTTGTTGCTGAAACCCAGTTGGTGAGTGGAGACTGGTAAAGTTTGTTGAGCTTACTGCTGTTGCGACCTCCTCCTACACCAAACAACACACATGGCAAGCAGAAAGATCCATCAGTTGATAGCTTGTACACAAGCCACAGGTATAGTTACAGCCACTCACTATTGAATCTTCTGTTAGCTTTTTGATAGTTGTAGATGGGAACTTCTATCCCTGTGTGGTATCCAGTGCTGGGTCAACAGTTCTTACTGTATTTTCTGTTGTCTGAGAGCTCATCAATACTATGAATATACAAGGCAAAGTCACTGTTGATGTTTTGCTTGTATTTGTCCCAAATCTGAGTCTCTATGTGAAGTTACTATATATGACAAAAATAACTTCAGTTAGTTATTATCTATGCAAACATATATTTGCTGCCTCGTGTGTGCAGTGCCAAAAGGAACTTTGCAGTTTCCTTCTTTTCTTATGTTCTGTGTACAAGGTACACACAGATCAATAGTTACATTTGCAATATGAGGCACCTAGAATGGGAGTGGCATAAGCACCCAAAATTATGATTGAGAGATATGGCCACAGGCATGTTCACTGGCCTTTGTTCTACATGATCAAGCCTGACTGAGAATCGCTTACGCCGCTGCAAGGTTGAAAATTCCATTGGAAGAGCACGTAACTAATATACCCAGTTTCATGAAAATTTGGTGATATTTATTTATTTATTTTTTTTTTTAGGGGGGGGGGGGCGTTTGGGGATGTGGCAACATCCCTTTTACGGTCCAACTTTTGTGGAAAGTTTCATTGATTTCCATGCAGTAGTTTCTATGGTACATAAACTTTAAATGCAATTTACTCAAAACAGGCATTTTGGAGATATGCCATTCCCATTCTAGGCACCACATATGAGGTAAGTGTCTCTTCTTCACTGTCATATTCTTGTTTATGTTTCAGTCACTGGATTACTGGTAGACACAGACTTGCATTGATGTTCGTTGTACAGTACATAAAAAATTTCCGAATATCCATTATGAAATTCAAAAAGCACTCTTCACCATGCACGAAACTATAAATACCAGTAGATGTTAGGGTAAAAAAAATGCAATGTCGCCCTCCTCAGCAAAGGACTGGTACAATCATCACTACAAAAACTCCTTATATCTGTATGCATGATTTCCCCTCACAGAAGTTTACACTCACATCACCTGACCTGATTGTGAGAAAGATTTAGGGGTAATGATAAGTAGGAATCTTAAACAAAGACAACGATGTGTACTTGCTCAAAACAAGGCTAACAAGGTACTTGGGTTCATATGAAGGATATTGAATCCCTAAAAAACATTCAGAGGAAGATGACAAGACTAAACCCAGGCATTAGGAACCTTGAGTATAGACAAGATTAAAGCATCTGAATTTGCATGCCTTCGTGACGTAAAATGAGGGGCGATATGATCGAGATGTATAAATGGAAGTCGGGATTAAACAACGGTGACATAACAAAGGTACTTAAACCATCCAACCAGTAGCGATCTCATAGCAATGGTTTTAAATTAGACAAATTCAGATTTCTGTGTGAGATAGGTAAACACTGGTTTGAAAATACCTGTAGAGTAGTGGATGAGTGGACAAGTTACCGGACATCACCATTAACTCAAACATGCTGGGAAGCTTCAAATATAGGTTGGACAGATATACGAATGATAGGAGTTGGGGTGTAAACGGGGCTGCCTAATATGGGCCAATAGTTCTGCTGCAGTTTCCTCCATTCTTATATTCTTATTCTCCCTTGAGGCATTGAATCCCAGATGGAGTTTAGGTAATATGGGTGAGGTGGTAATGTGAGTGTAACCTTACCTGTGACCTTACCTCACCCCTAGGCTCCCCCTGCTACGATTATCCCATCCCTGGGAACGGTTTGTCAAACCTATCACTCGGGTAGGGAAAGTGACCAATTCAGTCAGAAGTTGGTGGGCCACGCAGGTCAACATTGACAATGAGATCATGTTATTGATAAGTTAAGTATTTGACTGATTGTATAATGATACCTTTGCACTGGTCAGAATTTTCTGAGCGATGCAAGAGCATTGGCTGCATCAGCCTGGATCCGGCCCTGCCAAATGCCAATTGTCTTAAGACGACAATTGCACAATTTCGGTAAGTTGGCTGAAGATTAGGATAGCAGTTAAAGGGTTAAGTGAGGGATGTTTTGTAAAGAAAGGCAAGAAGAAATTGGAATAGAAGTTTGGTAAATCGGCAAAATAAAGAAAATTCAAGAAACAGGGTTGACTAAAAGGAAATCTGGAAGTACCAGACCTAAGAGTGTTTCCACCCAAGATATTATAGACTGCAGCTACAGACTGTCAGTTTGTTTCTACTGTACAGGATTGACTGGGCACACACTTATCTAAGAAAAATAATAATGCTGAACACTGTACAGTATTTACTTATATATGACTGAATTACAGTAGTACCGGTAAATAAAAACCGGGGTTACAATACTTTTATCCTCTTCACCACTGATTGCCACCATTGAAAATGTCACTTGGGATTTGTTTCATGAAAACATTCAATTCACAAAATCTTGTATGGTACTGTGCATCTATTTATGGACATTTAATTAATCAATTTATCCAATTCATTAACTGGAACAGATGATACTACATACTATAAGATGTAAATACTGTACTGTACATGTTTACCATATGTGATGCAAGAAAATTACAGAAGAGTATAACTAACAGATTTCTTTTGCATATACAGTATCTTGCAGTATGTATTATTATTAGACATTTTCAATTTATATACTGTAAGAGGATATATGGAGCCTTTTTATGTGTTACTAATACCATAGTTATGATGATAATGAAAATATAGTTTCAACATATGCTTACAACTATCACAACTGCTTATTGCCAAATGGGGTGTGTGCTGGTTTCTGGCAGAGATTTTCTAGATGCTATATGTTACCAGTATATGACAATTGCCAGATGCACAATGTAGTACCTGAGGCCTTAGCTCTTCAAAATGTTCCACTAAAGATGTATCAAAGTGATTTTAAGGGGTTCAGCTGGTCTGGTAGGAACAGGTTAAATGTCATGGGTTGAAGCATGGAGTTCATAGATATGGTTGTTAACTGTCAATGTTCCAAGTGGAGTGAATTTTCCTGGTGTATCTGTGGCTTCACTGACTCTCAAAGTAACCATGGAACTAGGAGAATAAAGTAGTAAAGTAATTTGACAGGTCTGCATTAATCCATAAGGGCAATCAATGTAACCTACCTCAAGAGAGTCAAGAGGCTCCTGAAAAAGATGGACTCTACCAGGAGTGTTCTAGTTGGCAAAATCTCACTGTTTACTCATCAATGATTCTCAGGTTATAAAAGGATACTCGTGGTTAATCTGCAAGAGCCGTTATTAAAGTGTGCATTTAAATACATATGGAGTGAAATTCATACCTAAACTGATCACACAGTGTCCAATATTAGTACACTGGAACAGGGAAATGTATTGTTTGTCAAGCTTAAAAGGAGCATGAACAGAAAAAAAAAAATGGTGAGATAATATGTAAGTCCCATCCTGAGATAACTGAATGTGGACCATTCAAGGTGTCACACCTATTGAAAAGTAAATCATATTTCAAGATAATAGTCTGAATATAAATACACTCAAGTAGTTTCTGATTTTCTTCTTCAGACCTGCAGTGAAGTATGTGCACAGGAAAATTTTTAATGACAAAGATAAATTTTCTGGGCGTGCCTTCTCACTGGTCCTAGTGTGCATTTATTCTTATAGTTTAGGTACAGTATTACAGTTCTGTACGTAGAAAATCCAAGAATCCTTATAAAATCTACAGTACAGTATTTACAATACACACTGATCTATAAAATCTTTTAAATCTTACCTTCCGAAAGAAGACACCTGAAATGAAAAGGAACAGTAATTATTACATACTGAGTCTTCATCAAGAACACACTCAAGAATAAGTGTACAGTATAACTAATAAACAGTCAAGGATATTTGAGAAAATCAAACTCTAGTAGTAAAGAAAATGGCATTCTAGTGGATACATTACAGAAAGCAGACGAGTACTGTATGTATATTATGTATCCTGTATGTATATTATGTATGTGCTCCATTTATATACACTATTTATTCAGCCTAGCTAACAGCATGTGGCAATGTATTTACCATGTCCCACACGCTTAATTAATGTGCCTGGCGACATATGGAAGCTGCTAATGTATCACTTACCACATGTCACCCGAAAGGCTAGTTGACCCCCAGACAGAGTAAGAGCGCCACCTCCCTTGTGTATCGGTTTATCCAGGAAATAGAACCTACGAAAACTCTACAGGTGTTTGTGTTCGCTCCTGTAGATAGAACTTGATACCCAGAACACATGCAAGTACCTCATACTTTACAGTATACTAGTACTGTAAATATACAGTAATGCACTGTACTTAGGCATTCAAAAGCAAATCCCAAGGCATCAATGCAAATAGTATACAGCACCATACCTGTACAGTATAAAATAAATACAAATAAACTAACAAAGCTTCAGCAAAAAGCATGATATATACACTATTAAAGAGGAACTCAATTTTTTTTTCAAGCTATAAAAGCTCAATATGACCACCTTTTTAAGTTTCTGGAGATATCAAGGTGATATTTTGTTTCTTTCCATACATTTTGTAGCATATCATACTGAGCTTCTCAAGTATCCTTTCATTCAAATTTTCCAAAGTTGTTGGCCCTGGTGGAATATAAACTTCATTTGTGACATAAACCCAAAGGAAAACATCAAGGAGGCTTCAATCAGGAGAATGAGTTAGTCAACAAATTGCCCCCCCAAGACTGAGCCAATTTTTTTGGTTTTCTTTTTTACGGGGATTACCCCACTGGGCACAGGTCACTGACCTACATCAGGGCCTGGGGGCAAAAATATAATAAAGTAAAAGAAACAATTGAGACCCTGCAATTGTGTGTCGATGAGGCAGAAAGTCAGATCAGCAACCTGGGACCTGGTCACAATTTTTGTGGTGCCATATGGCAGCAGGGTCTACCATTAGACAATACAGTACAGAATGTATACTGTATTATACTTCTGATTAGTCAATTATTCATTCAGAAATATTTAACTCAATAAGTATTAAAAATAAAATTTTCCTTAAAATTCTTTATAAGTACAGTACAGTATATCATGGTTTTCACTATAGATTTGTTAGGTTTTCATAATAATAATAATAATAATAATAATAATAATACTGTATAGTACAAATAATTGTTTTCATCATCCAGTTAAAATATACTAATCAGTACAGTACCTTAAATACTATATATATACTATATATATAAACTGTAAAAAACAAATTATAAAATATGAGAACAAATAATACTGGCACTGTACTGTAGGCAAACCCCGTTATTCATAGTCTTGGTATTCGTAACCCCGTTTATCCGCAATCAATTTATTATTACCCATTTCCACTATTCGCAATGGTTGCCCCGTTTATTCGCAAACTCTTACGGCGCGCCTCAACCGTAGCGTAGGACAGCGTGTGTACGTATTCCTCCGCCATACGCTCCCGCTCGCCTCAGTCTCACATGGGCTGGCGTGTATTTTGTGTGATCTCGCAGTTGTGTTTTGTGTGCTCTCGCAATGTCCAAGCGACCAGCTACTAAAACTCCCAGCAATTTTGCCAAGAGATCACGTGTGGCAGTTACGTTGGATGTGAAATTGGATATTGTAAAAAGACATGAATACGGAGAAGGAACATCAGTGATTGGGCTAATGCAATGCTTGGCTCCCTCTACGGTGCATTCTATAGTTAAAAGCGCTGACAAGATCAAGGAGATGGCCGGGTCTGCAACACCACTTGCAACAGAAGAAGATTAGGGTCCATTTCTAATGCCATATCCATCGCCATCTCAAATGAAGAATTCAGCTTCCTTAGGTTCTGTACAGTGAGGAGTTGTGTTGGAGTTTCATCTGCTTCTTCTGTTGCAAGTGGCATTTCTTCTTGTTGAAACCTCTCCAGTTCTATCGGGTCTTTATTGGTAAGTTCTTCATTGTGAGTCGAGGAGGTCTTCTAAGTCAGCGTCACCCACTTCATCGAATCCAGCCTTCTTTGCAAGTCACAATAGTCTTCCTTATTGCAGGCACTGAAGGGAAACCAATGAAGTTGTGCACACACTCGGGCCACAGCTTACGCCACACACTATTCATGCTCTGTTGTGTTATTGCCTCCCATGAATCACTGATGTTTTTATGGCTTTCCTGATGTTGTGTTTTTTCCAAAACTCCCGGATTGTAGGTTTCCCTTCTCCATCGGTCCCCTCAACCAGCTGCTCCATGATACGCTAAGTGTAGAGCGCCTTGAATGTAGAGATGATGCCCTGGTCTATGGGTTGCAGCAAAGCCGTGGTGTTGGGAGGCAAAAACACAACTTTAATGTTCTTACACCAGTCAACCATAGCTGGTGGATGACCTGGTGCATTGTCGATCACCATCAGAGCTTTATCATCAAAATTATTTTCCTTATTATAGCGACTAATGCGACCGGACACATAGTTGAACATGTAGTCGTGCATCACAGACCCTGTCACCCACGCCTTACGGTTTGAACGCCAGACGACGGGAAGTTGTCCCTTCATAGCCCCCCTCAGAACATGGGGTGTTTCAGACCGGTACACAAGGAGAGGCTTTAACTTCAGGTCACCCTCAGCATTTCCACCAATCAATAGAGTGAGGCGGTCCTTGGCAACTTTGAATCCCGGTGCGGTCTTTTTCTCCTTAGATATGTAGGTCCATGGAGGCATTTTCTTCCAGAAGAGTCTGGTCTCGTCCAAGTTGAAGACTTGCTTAGGACTGTACCCACCCTCCTTAATTATGGTTGTGAGAAACGGTGGGAACTTCTCTGCTGCTTCATGGTCGGCGCTAGCTGATTCTCCTTGTATTTTTAGGTTGTGGATTGATATATGTTTCCCAAATCTATCAAACCATCCACGGCTGGCACTGAACTCAGGTACGTTGGGTTTATCTTTAGTTATATCTTTCCACAGCGATCTTGCCTTCTGTTGAATCATGCATTGTGATAAAGGTGTTTTAAGGTGCTGGGTCTGGTCATCAATCCAAGTGCTCAACATCTGCTCCATACTCTCCATCTCAGCATCACGGAACCTCGTCACCTTCGTAGCTGTCAGTGGTGTTGCAGACCCGGCTATCTCCTTGATCTTGTCGGCACTTTTAACTACAGTACGTATAGAATGCACCATAGAGGGAGCCAAGCCGTGCACGCGCCCAATCACCGACGTTCCTTCTCCGTGTTCATGTCTTTTTACGATATCCAATTTCACGTTCAACTTAACTGCCACACTTGATCTCTTAGCAACATTGCTGGGAGTTTTAGTAGCTGGTCGCTTAGGCATTGCGAGATCACACAAAACACACGCCAGCACGTGTGAGACTGCGGCGAGCGGGAGCGTATGGTAGAGGAATACGTACACACGCTGTCCTACGCTACGGTTGAGGCGCGCGATTCAAAATTTTTGCTCGTAAGAATTTGCGAATAAACGGGGCAACCATTGCGAATAGTGGAAATGAGTAACAATAAATTGATTGCGGATAAACGGGGTCACAAATTCCGAGGCTATGAATAACAGAGTTTGCCTGTACTTGTTATATTCATTAACAAATTTTCACTTTTATTCGTGAAGATTTACTATTATTGTATCTGTATACTGTGCTAATGTAATGAGTAACCAACCAAAGGCCCCTACTGGATATAACCATCTGATGGTTTTGTTGGGCTATACTCCATTGAACTGCCTTAATGTTTACCAATGTTTGTACTGTACTGTATACCCAGTCTAGGCACATTGGTAATTGTATACCTGTACTTGCATGGACTATGTACTGTACACTATACAGTATTGTACTATATTATATTGAACCAATGGTAAACTTATGTGATGATTTTACTGTTAAATAAATATCTGTATCTATCTGGATGCATCCTCTAGTAAGAACAGTACTGTAGTAATATTAAAGTACCTGTACATAAAGATTTATCATATACAGCATACATTGTATTTCCTTGTTAATTCATGTACCAGGAGTACAATACATAACTGATTATATTAATGAAATTTCATTTCCAAACCTTCACGAGTCATCTGGTATCAGCTGTAAGAGTCTTCTAGAAGCATGACTCACTAATTATCAAAAGTTTCATATCATCATACTAAGCCATCTCTCTCTCTCTCACACACACACACACACACACACAGATTTGTTTGCTTCTTCATATAGAGTAATGTATAACTATACCACAAACATGTAGTATATGGTATACCCTGTAGTTATACACTACTGTATACTGTATATGCCTCCATATACAGTAGTTATTTAATTTTCATATTTCTAATCAATTATTTTTTTTCACTTCATTTGCAGCACAGGTATTTTCTATCGACTGTGAGAGAAATAAAGGAATACCTGTACATGTATAGCCTACTACATACTAACACACATTCTCCCAATATTCTTCATCAGCTTCATTCAGTTAGGATAAAATAAAGGCTGATAAGAAAGATATTCTTATTAAATAAAATGTATTACAGTATTCTCAAGCAATCTGAAGCTCTATTTAACCACTAAAACTTAAATTCATTATTATAATTGACTACATAAACAGGTCCATCAAGAAATGGAAAATAGTTTGGTTAAGTCTTATCACATTTTTTCTGCCTTTGTCCCCGAAACCAAAATTTTCAAGAGGGGAGAGCATGTCGCCATGTTCCCCTCTTGAACTTCTCATTTCTTTTTAAAAAATCCTAAAAGAATCAGGGCATAAGTGTCAGCACTGGTTGCAGGATGAAGATCCGAAATGGTGGTAGTCTACAGCTTGCCCCCACCACTTCAAAAAAGTCCTGTGGGTATGGATGCTAAATGATTGAAGATCAACCTTTAACTTAATTGCTATGATCTTATAAAACTTCCCAGGGTGTCATATGACCCTTAAGGATCTACATAACTGGCTTGATAAAGTAATTTGGAAATTATATATGATTTGCCCAAATAACTTAAAAATCTTCCTCAATTATTTGTGAAACATTATAAGGTTGCCTAAGAATAGGTAGCATAATAGCTTGCAAACACAAATAGGAAGTAATATTCAGGGTAATGTCTGAGAACAGCACTACCACCAGAAGTTGTTTGACTTCATTCATTTTGTCCACAGATGTTCTTTGGATGATAGTAAGCAATAAAATTATGAAAATGCAAAGAACCTAATAGAACCTGACCATACCAACCAAAGAATCTGACCTAACGTTACCTAACTTCTAAGCCGGGGGCCCCACAACCACATTAAGGAGAAAGTACTTATTTTAATATCTGGTAACAATAAAAGCAGCTTTGTTGAAGCATCATGGTGTAAATTTATATTTTTGGTTGACGTGAGAGTACGCTCAGACCGAGCGGGTTCATTGTAAACACAAACGACACGTGGTGACAAGGCAGATTTTTGGAGAAGTATTTACAGTAAATAATTAATTTCTTCATGTACAAAGCATCCAGACATCATTTTAGTCATACACCTGTACTGTAATCAGTTTTCACATTTTTTACCCAACAATTTCCCTCATCCTTCATACCCTGCCCACTACAAGTGATTTATGATCGTGGAAAAAAAAAATAAAAAATAAAATAAAAAGTTGTCACCTTTTTTTAAAATACAGTACAGGGGTACTTACTATAATGGTATGAACACCTGTGGAAAAATTAACAAAATCAAATACCCTGTAACCCCTTCTGGTGGTAGAGCTGTTCTCATTAATTACCATATTCAGGTAATGTATATACAGTACATCAGTGTTATCACAATCTATAGGGTTTGTGGAAACAGCTGTGAAGCCTAACTTGGCCCTACTAATTGCAAGACCTAGAAAAAGATTAAAATATAATATTCTGAGAATACTGTATATAATATACTGTATCTTAAACTTAATTTAAGATAAATTATATTTTACTATTAAAACTACTATTATAAAGTTTAGAAATATTAGCTTTCCATTTATATGAACCAAACCACATTACACCAATTGACAAACACGAGCACTTGTGTTCCATTCTTACATACTGTAAAGGCTCTGATAAAAGACACTAACTAACTGACGGTTCGTAATTATGTTTTAATCCATTATTACTAAAACCTTACTGAAACCTTCCTCAGGGAACCATACTCCGCAGTTTACATTACCCTTACTCCCATACGCCCGATGCCGCTAGTTAATTATCAGAACCTAAAAATTTTAAAGGCTAAACAAAAATAAGTGAACATTCTCTACAGGAGTGACAAAGTAGCATTACCCTGCACAATGCCGAACACTTCAAAGTCGACAGAGATGAGTGGTTGAGCAGCCATGGTGGTTACCTCCGTGACAGTCTCGGGGACTACTGTTTCCTGAGGAGGAAAGTCACTAGCTTTTAAAAGTAATTTTTCAACCAAAGTTGAATAAAATTAAACCTTTTCTAACTCAAACCATATATTGACCTTAATCAGATGTAAATAATACTATTACAATCTTTCTTTTTTTAACGTTAGTTAGGTGATGTACCTTGCGGCACGAGGAACTAGCAGCGGCCACCTCAACAACAGTAACAGCTGAGCGTCGCGGCCGCCGCCTGGCTCACCTGTCTCCTCCACGACCATTGGTGGAGAGTATCGGCCTCGACCAACTACAGCTGTGGTCTTTAGTGACGTAAACAATATGGCAGCAATCATAGTGGAAACATCATCGTGAAAGTTCTGCGTTTTACTTAAACAGTTTACAACGCAAAAGTCATGTTGGTGTGAAGCGGAGCAGTTGTTGGGGCGTCTGGCGAGTGAAGATGGCGGTGGACGACTTTAACTTGGGCTACAAGCCTCAGAAACAAGTGATTTACAATAAGCTCCTGCCATACAAGGAACACATAGGCAAAGAAATTCTTGAACAGATCTGTGATATAAAGGAAAATTTATCAAAAGCTGTTATTCTTCGTGACATTAGACCAGGATGTATTCACTGGGTAGCCAAACTGTCAAGGTTAGTGAAGTGTACAAACTAGTACAGTACGTATTGGTGAATTTTGTTAAGATAACATACTGTAGGGCATTTTCTTAAAATTTTTGGTTAATATTCGTTTAATAACTGCGGCAAGATTTTCTTATTTGGTTGTTCTAGGATTATTAGGTTAGTTAGTTTTGGTTAGGTAAGGTAAGGTTAGGTTAGGCTTCAACTGTGATGTGAAAGTTGAAATTGTTATGAGATTCTGTACTTTTACTTTACTTTTTTTTACTTTTATCCTCTTCGCCACTGATCGGCTTGTTAGCGATCGGTCACGTCTCTTTTTCCTGCTTTTATCATTTTAGGAAAACTTGGGTAAATATTTGTTCAATGGCTGTGGCTCATTTTTGTTACGAGAATTTATTATTTTATTTTGTGTGTGTGTGTGTGTGTATTTTTGGGTGTTTTATTAAAATCTGACCTTCATTTCTTGTGCAAATAAATGAAATGGGTGAAAGGAATCAATAAAGGTGATATTGATAAAGTTCTTAAAATATCCGAGCAGGATAGGACTCGGAACAACGGATTCAAGTTGGATAAGTTTAGGTTTAGGAGGGAGATAGGAAGAAACTGGTTTACAAATAGGGTGGTGGACGAGTGGAACAAGCTTAGCAACTTTGTAGCAAGTGCTGGAACGCTGGAAAGTTTCAAAGGGAGGCTGGATAGATTCATGGATGATAGAGAGTGGTAGTAACTCTCGACAGGAGCTGCCATGCACAGGCCAACCGGCCTATTGCAGACTCCTTATTTTTTTATGTTCTTATGTTCTATTAAAAAAAAAAAAAAATTATTTTTCTTTTACAAAATGAGTTAATTTGCCCCAAAAAGGAAGGTCAGATTTGAGTAAAAAAAAAAAAAAAATCATAACAAAGAGGAGCCACAGCCATTAAACAAATATTTACCAAAGTTTTCCTAAAATGATAAAAGAATGAAAATGTGAACCTCGGTACAGAATCTATTTGTATTATTTTGCATCCATACCCAATATAGAAACAGAAAAGAGGAATTAACTAATTACAGTGTACAGTATTAGGTTCATTGGCAGTTATCTACTCTTATTTAATTCTCAGTGGAGGATACAGATTAAGTCGGCCCTTGGTGACTTCGGGCCAGTTGCAGCGGTGATCTCAGCCCATTTCAGTAATGTCGGCCCACATAGGAAGTAGGCCGAGGTCAACAATGATATTAACAGGCAGGATTTAAATATTTGGCTGTTTTTTCCAGTTAAATGGAAAGATAATCTATTTTTCATAGACGTCCCTTAATATACCATTATTGCATTTTCTGTGTTGCCATTCATTATGGAAGTCACACATTACGTAGCGCTTCTTGTCGGTTTCGAACTTGCAATTCACAAAATTCGAAGTTTACGTGTTTTAATGTTTCATGTAGATCCACAATGGAAACGTGAACATGATAAATCTCGATAAAATCACGCAAGAAAAGGGAAACAATGGAGCACCTTAACTTTTGTCTTTATTCAAGACATGTTCAGAGGCAACTGAATTTTTACAGGGACTGAGAGGCTTATACAGATTTTAGATTTTTTTTTTAGGTTGCCCCCAAGGGGGCTAGTTTATTGGGCACCCCCTTACATCCTGTGCAAGGTGAAGCGCAGAAGCGTTTACAGCACCCATCTGGGAAGCATGCGGAGTTCATGCTTGCCTTTATGACTCGTACATTAAGGGCGTAAAAGCCTGAAGGGTCATGGGTTTTGTCAGCAAGTTACATAAAGTGACAGAATGATGAATGTGTGGGGGGGAAAATTCCCGGTACAATTTATCTGTTTATGGCAAAGTGTGGCAGGTCCCTAATAATGTCAAGTGCCAGGCCTGTCACTAGGAGGAGGGATATCTGGTCAGGGAGGGTAGAGGTGTTGGTAACAGCTGGGGACCTGTAGGAGGAGGTCATTGGGCAAGTGAGGATGTAATGAGAGTCGGGTTGACCACAAAGTTTACAAACAGTGCGGCCAGGCTCAGGGTTGCCAATGTACTAAGCGTGGCGAAGTACAGTGGGGGTGGAGGTGATATGGTGCGGTGGGACAGGTACAGTAGCGGTGGAGGGAGGCACATAGGCATTGACAATGTTGAGGAACATACCTTTTAGTGTGATTGTGACGGCGTGTGCATCAACATGCTGGTGGGGTACAGGTAGTCTGAGGTATTATTTATTACTAAAAGTTAAAATCTAGTATTTTTACCCAAACATTTCTCTGGTAGGGAGGGAAGGTGGGGGGTGGGGGGGAGGGTTGGGACCGACTGACCCAGCTGGCGTGAGTGTGAGGGGGGGGAGGCAAGGTGGGGTACTTTGATTGACAGATAATGTCATGAAGAATATTTTTTTTTTATTAACTGAATTTATTTGTTTTAGCTCATAAAATTCATACAAATTACTCGACCAGAATATAATTTACATTGCTGGAATTCTTACAATATGATGATCATTTTGAATATAAACCATGGATTTTGCATTAGGCATACAAATTTTCGATCTAATGTAATAATTTGGTTTACACAAAGCAAATATTTTATCTTTTGTGCAAAATATATGAAGTTTACATTCAAAATATTCCCTGACTTGCAAGGAATCCAGAAATGTCAATTATATTATCCTAACTTTAGTCTGAGGTATTATTTATTACTAAACGTTAAAATCTAGTGTTTTCACCCAATCATTGCTCAGAGGTAGGAGCTAATGAGCTGAGAAGAAGGAGGGGGGGGATTTGAGTCCATTATTTGAATGGACATTAACCTCGCGACTGTATTTCTCTTAAATATTAATTGTGTGAGCATACCATCATAAAATTTAGATGTTATTTTTACTACAACATAGGTATTGTGTCGGAAAAAGTGGAGTTTGGGAGTCGGACCAGTCTCTATTGGAATTAATCCCATATGTTCTGTTGTTCACTTTACGCGGTTTTCACTTTCTGCAGTACCCTGTGGGTTCAATTGACCGCGTAATATCAGGGTACTACAGCAAAAAAAGTTATCATATGGCAGTAATTTCATATCTCCACCTGCTGTGTATGGGAAGAAATTAATTATTTATTGTAAGTATTTCGCCGATAATTCTCCTGTGGCGTGGCGTGTTTTGTGCACTGTTAAACCAAAATATTTTTAATCGGGTCTTTGCTTCCTTTCAAATAAACAATGGACCATCACATTGGGGGTTTTATTATTGTCTTGTTTTAAATTCTATAGGCTTCACTTTCTGGGTTATCATGTTTATAGCCAGAGCAATTTTTTATTTTATTTTATTTTTTTTTTTTTTTTCCACAATTGGTTGTTGAACTTGTTCTATGTATAAAGGCTTAGGTTTGGATACATTTCCAATTTCTTTCGAGTAGCATTGAATCATGACTTGCTAGTTTGGAGGACATTTTTTTGGTCTCATTTTGCTCAATATTTGATGCTTAATGCAATGGTGATACTGTAGTCTTTTGTGTGTGTGTGTGGGGAAGCACTAAATTTTTTTTTTCAACTTCCAAGTTGAGAATCAAGAAGTAAAAAAGCATGTTTTTTTATATTACTATCACCATTTTCCATTGAAAAGCAACAAATCATAATCTAACCTAAGCTTAGTCACGTGTTGTCATGTACAGTAGTAACGAGAACGATTCTCTCAAAGCTGAAAAAAAAAATCCCTCATCCCCGGAATTTTCTGGGAACCGGTAAAATTTTCCAGAAAATGTGTCCCTCAGCAAATCATTCCCAAACCTGGAATTTTCCAGAGAATTCTGGCTTTGGGAATGATTATCCGAGAAAATTTCAATTCCAGCTTTCGGAGAGTTCTGGTTAAGAGGGATTTCGGCTAGCGGAGATATTACTACTGTACTTATTGTTCTTCCTCAAGGAAGACTGAAGGAGAAAGACATGTTGGTTCTCAATGGCATTGTTACCGTCTCATGTTTGATATCATAACACAAGTTATCTTTGCTTGTGGAGGATGACAACTGTCTCCAAGAGTTCATCTGTCAACATGGACTGGTTGGTAAGATGTGCAAGTGTTCGAAATGCAACAGAGAACTGACAGTGAGGAAGAAATATGTGTTTCAGTGCAACAACCAAACCATCTGTACTCTTACATCCCCAAAAAACATAAAATTACACCATGGCATTTGAAGAAAGTGCTTTCATTGGTACCTGATATCAAAGTAAGTTCTTCTTGCTTATTTTACCGGGGATTTGCCAACCACGGGGTTTTTCAGCAACCTTACCCCTGCGGTTGGCGAGAGACTACTGTAGTAAGTTTTTGGAAACATTTATCTGGATAAAAAAAGTATTAGATTTTAACCTAGGTATTAGATCTCATTGCTGTAGCTAACTTTTGCCCAAAATCTTTGATATGTCATAATAGAGGTAGGACACTTAGCTTTTTTTGTAGCAAGTAAATAGTTTAAGGGAGGGCCAGTCTGTGGACTTTTGTTTAATAGCATTTGACTAAAAACTGAATAAAAAATGGCAGAACTAGTCCTGATTGCAGCATTAGAACCATAGCTTGTGACTTGAAGTGTGATGATAGGTCAGGCACTCTTGCTATAACATTTCCTTTCTGTAAAGGACAACTGTTGTACTTGATATCCCTGTACAGTACTGTATTGGGTAACTGGGTATAATTTGTTTACCCATATTGTTTAATACACTGTATTAACCTGGGTTAAATAAATAAAGGTTTAAGTACATTGAACTCCCAAGTTGGCAACCTTTATTATGAGAGGTGGTCTGCATGCATGTTCTGCCAGGAAAGGGGATTTCAGGATTAGTTTTCCCACAACTTGGCCAGACAGATTTTAGAAAATACGTACACACACACTGAGAGTGTTGACCAAGGTTAGACCAGGCCACACTAGGGTATCAGCATTAGCTATTATGATGTTAAAGCTGTCTGTGACAGATTAAATGAGGTCACTGACATGTCAGTGGCAGTGAGCAGAAACTTGGCACTGAGACCATTTGAAGGAGGACAGGGAGGGAAGTGCTATTATTATCATCATTCTTCTCAACTTTTTATCTTAATACTGTACAGTATACTTATTCCTAAACTTCTGAATTACCGTATATACAGTACAGTACTCTATTTACTGGGAATAAAATTAATATTATTTAGTAAATTTTAAAATAGTGTGTGCATGCGTGCGTTATGTTGCACTTGCCAGTTCCCTTTTCTTCATTGAAAATACTTTTCTACATTAAAACAAATACAGCGGGTCCTATATATGTGGAGGTTGCTTTCCAGAAAAGGTTTGCATAAATTGAAATTTCATGTGATGAACTATTACCGGTACTTCCTTGTAAAAAAAATAGGGAATGTAGTACTGTACTTCCACTTCTTCCATTATGCGAGCCTGACATAAAGATGGCACTGTAGCACAGAGATAGTGCACTAAATACACAAGAATCTTCCCAGTGAAAATTTTTACAGAATGATGTCAAGCCAAGCAACACACTGAGCTTAGGTTAAAGAAACTAATATTTTCTCTAAAGACATTTATTAAAAAACTTAATATTTTATAAATTATTATTTTCAGTAAACACAAATACAGTAATAGAAATCTGTACACTACAGTGTATTGATAGATGGGAAGTTGGTTTGTCTTTGACAGTAGCATAGGTACAGGTGACTTGGTACATGTGGCAACACTGCCATGATGGTCAAGGTATCCCAATTGGAGGACGTTCGGGACAATAGTCACAGTAAACCCTTAAACATCACAGGGATTAGGTTAATGAAGACCCAAAACTGCAATGTTCATCTACGGGGAGCCGAAATTGCCAAAAAATGAAAACAAAAAACACTCCATAACACATTTACTTTCCACATATGTTCTTTATATTTCTTATTTTATAGTTTTATATTATATTTTCCATATTTCTAAGTCACATAGAGTATTGCAATGATTTTTTCACAACTTTTATAGTTTCATTACGAGTAACAATATACGAGGCAGCTGGGCTGGCGAGTCGGCCACATAATTTATAGCCAAGGCCTTGGCTAGAACCGCCTCCATAGATACGCTTTCACTTCTCGCACATACACACCCATGCTCTTCATTTTTCTTATTTTATAGTTTTATATTAGTATACCTGTACTGCATTTTCTTTATTTCTAGAGTAGAATAATTGTAAAAGAAGTCCGTTTTCTAAGACACGTGCTAGGAGTCAGCTGCGATCTGCGAGATGGTGATACATGTTGCCATTGTTACATATAATGAAACTATAAAAGTTGTGGAAAAATCATTTCAATATGTGGCTTAGAAATATGGAAAATATAATATAAAACTTTAAAATAAGAAATATGAAGAGCATGGGGGTGTATTCTGTGTCTCTAAGATGCAGTGGGACTTTCCTGCTCCATCATAGAGACCCCTCGTGGCCAGTAGTGGAAGTTGTCAGATGCATGTATACAACCTCCCTTGCTCCCCATGCAACCAGTAGTGCAATCCACAAAGGGACGAGGGCTGCGTAGTTTAAGGGTTTACTGTACCCTGTACCCGTAATATCTAAAGGCCAATTAAATGTAAAGTCATAAATATACCCCCATTTGGGATTTAGGTGTTGACCATTATACAATTGATTGATGTACGATCAATCAGTTTTACGATGTTAAGAAATTTACAATACTGTAAATACTACTATGCAGTAGCTAAGATGAGATTAACGATGGTCGTTACCCAATTGCTACCCAAATGCTTTTCCTGCATTGTCACTGCTATAAAAAAGTGATGTGCAATAGTAACTCACAATATTCCAAGATATGATGGTGCAATCTTGGAATAGCGTAACATGTGCAACCCGTGCGAGATGTATGGGAGCCTCTGCTTGTCCCCTATGACTGCCACACTTAGCAGCTGAATGGATGGTTTGTGTGTGGAAGAAGCTATTCTTTGTACATAAAATATTTTATACCATACTGTACCAGTAAATGTACTAAATAAATAAAAATAATCATAATGAATAAAAGAAAAGAAAAAATATTTCATTGTCATTTGGCAATCATGTCACTACACACGGGACACGAGACAGAGAACAGCTGAGAACCCTACTTTGCCCATCCCTCTCCTGGTCTGTGTGATAACTCCTGTGCACGTAAGAAATGTTTATTCTCTATGTTTTTGGCCTTAAAATAATTTTTTTTCCACATTCTGTATGAAAAATTTTGTGCACGTAACAAAAGAAAAAAAATGAAGACAGTTACGTATGTTGACCTGAAATTACGAAAAATAACTGCTCTGATTGCTAACTCTGGCTCATCAGGGTCTCAGGAACAGAACCTATTTTTCCCCATAAGTTATTAATATCGATATACTGTACAGTACTTATGATCAATCACCTTATGATGGCTTTTCGAAGTCCCTAACCCTATCGTAAAATGATCAACACCTGTTCTATACTTGTACCTTGTTTCTGCAGCATTGCCACATGAATAAGTATCCGTCACTAACGGAATGGGTTAGATCCCTTTAAGACTATTCAGTAATCAAATTTTCGGATAGCGAACACAGTAACATAATACAGTACTGTAAATGGAAAGTATAATTAGTGTACAGTACTGTACTGTGTTTTGTATTTTCTTGTGATTTACACAATTACTGAAACATTATTTAGAGTGTTATACCTAAAAAAAAAACTAAGTAAAATACATAGCTATACTCTATACAGTTGTTACAATACATTACCTTAAATTGAGAATTCCCTCATTCCTGATGCTTGATTGTCTCAAGCTTGGTTTCAGTTATCACAGGCAGTGGATGCGGTAGCTGAGGAATCTTCTCTCTGCTTGGATACAATTGTGTACAGATTTACAAAAGGATGGCATAAATACAGATGGATCAAGAGACAACACTGCATATTTGATGACCATAGTGACCACCCCAGCTTATTCCTGGGATGTGCCTGGCATGCAATTAAAATTTTCGATCAGACCAACATTTGGATAAGTGAATACCAGCTTTGGATATCAAAAAAGAAGTGTAATAATATAATTTTCAGTTAGCAATCATTTGTGTAGTGAAGGATACCTGTGTGTAATAGGACTGTGTAGTTTTTGATTTGTTAAAATAGTTAGTGCTAAATTTTGTGGTTACCGGAACATAATTTTGTTCTTCTCTGGATATGAAATCACCTTTTCAGTTTGAGTTACAGTATAGTATATGCAATTCTGCAGTCCAACCTTCATCATAAAGTATTTGCTTTTATTCAGTATGCTTCACATTGCTGCCCCGTAGGCCAGGAATCCCATAAGGGATAGTGCAGATACAGCACAGTATTTAGTGTCAATACTTAAGGAATCAGTGTGGCCAGTTTTATGTTAAACTGCCTTTACTTTCCAAACTGTAAAATCAGGTACAGTACCACTGAATGTGAAATTAGGTACAGTACTACTGAATGTGAAATCAGGTACAGTACCACTGAATGTGAAATCAGGTACAGTACCACTGAATGTGAAATCAGGTACAGTACTACTGAATGTGAAATCAGGTACAGTACTACTGAATGTGAAATCAGGTACAGTACAGTACTACTGAATGTGAAATCAGGTACAGTACTACTGAATGTGAGGTACAGTACTACTGAATGTGAGGTACATCACTGAATGTGAAATCAGGTACAGTACCACTGAATGTGAAATGTGTACTACTGAATGTGAAATCAGGTACAGTACTACTGAATGTGAAATCAGGTACAGTACTACTGAATGTGAAATCAGGTACAGTACTACTGAATGTGAAATCAGGTACAGTACAGTACTACTGAATGTGAAATCAGGTACAGTACTACTGAATGTGAAATCAGGTACATTACTACTGAATGTGAAATCAGGTACAGTACTACTGAATGTGAAATCAGGTACAGTACTACTGAATGTGAAATCAGGTACAGTACTACTGAATGGTCTGATGTTGCCCTGGTCACATTTTAGTGACCCATAGAACAAAAGATGACCTCTATCTAATAATCCACTGCACATATTATCCCTAAGGTTTTAAGGTTGTCTGCTGCACATGGGTGCCATGATTGGGCACAGCTTTATCTTGTGGAGTAATTTGTTCATGTAAAAAGAGGCTCCAAAATAGGGTAGGCTAGTTACCCCTAACACTTAAAAAAAAATTGTGTTTATCTTGTGTCCAAGTAATGGAGGACAAGATATATTAATGCAATGGCTTAAACTTACTCAGAATTTAAGGTGTTGAGGTTTAATGGTTGGTACTGCAACATGGAAAGGGCACTTTGTTTTAATTTTATGCACCTGTCAATTTGCAGTTTTACATTGCTGTATTATGGTATGATAAAGAGTGTGTGTGTATGTTTTAGAATGTGATGTCATGTGTATTGTACCTTTGATAATTTTATTTTAGCATGTATTGCTCAAGGGAGTATATTCTCCTCATATTTGTGGAAAAATTAGGACATTCTTTTTCAGCTGGTGGTTGGTGTAATGGGTTCCTATTTGTGTGGTATACACTGTATATACGGTACAGTAAAGGTATTTTCTTCCCTTTTACATTTAGCTGTAGCATTAAAGTTTGATGTGATTATTAAATGGAATTTGATTGTGGCAACAGATAGAGGAAGTAATGTTTAAATTTTTCACTGCAGATTTGTGAAGCTCTATGGCATGTGTTTCTCCAAAGAGGACCACATATGTCTGGTGAAGCTCATGTACGAACTGGCTGTCACTCTCAACCAGGAGTTTTGGGTCATGGCCAAATTTGCCCAGATGCTCACTATCTTGTTAAAGTAAGTAACTCTCTCTCTTTCTCTCGCTCTCTCAGTGCATTGCATAGGCCTGATAGGCAGTTTTGCAGTGTGGATACAGCACACTATACTAAGCCTGCTGTACATGGAGGCAGAGTGGCCATCACTTTATTCAACCACTTTCACTTCCCCAATTGTAAAATCAGGTATCCATTCACAGCTGGGTGGACTTGAGTCGAGTGCCTTATGATGGTACAGCATACACCCCAGAATAAGTTTTTTGTTTTTACTCATTCTTGTATTACATTTTTTGGCCCCAAAAAATTTGCTTGGGAATGCATCTCAAATTATATAATGGTAGTCAATGGGAAAATTGGTCCTGAATTACGGGGGAAAAAAACGGAACCCTTCCGTAACGCGGGGGAGGCCTCTACCTGCTATAAAATTTGGACAGTTTTATTTTTTTCATGATTTGATAATTGTTAGCAAATGAATTGCAATAGTATTAATGAATGGTTGGTGTTTATCCAAACAGAAAGAAAGAGCTAATAGTTCCGGGTGAGCTGGTATTGGAGTGGCGCCCATTGTATGATTTATACAATAGCCTATTTTACAATTCCTACAACACCATTGGGATGCTGATGCTGCCATCGTAAGTTTTACATAGTTCTTCAGTTACTGTTGGGATTACATTTCATGTTCTTCATAAGTGACCCAGAGGCAGGCTGATCTCTTGGTAGTTCATAGTTCCTAATTCAATGAAGGTGCTGTAATCCCTCATGTTTATAAAAATCAAATCTTGATGTTTGGTAATTCATGGACATCTTATATGTAGTTTTAAAGATATATATATATATATATATATATATATATATATATATATATATATATATATATATATATATATATATATATATATATATATATATATATATATATATATATATATATATATATATATAGTTTCACAATCATGTGTACAGTATGACTGTAATAACTTCACCTCTGCTTTTGAATTACACTGAGCCAGAGAAGTCTGTTACCTCTTCCTGTAAATCTGAATCCCATTGCTATTCTCTTTTAAGAAGAAAATAGCCTTTTATTTATTTATTTATTTTTTTGTAGTTGGGAATTCTTTTTATTTTCACTGGATAGTTAAGTCTTGCCTATACTGTAATGTTTAAATATGTGTTCGTGATGAAGTTTAGGCTCCACCATCTATGTGTCCCCCCAAACCTTTTGTGTCCTGCTAGTTCATGTACAGTAATTGTGAGTGCATGTTACTCCCTTCTATATTTTTATATTTACTGTACTGTACTATATATTCAGTAAGGGTAGGACCAGTTTATAACAATAGAGGTGAGATAAATGTGCCTGATCTTGATTCTTGTCTGTGATGAGCACAGTTGTTACCAGCAACTGGATAGAAAGAATTATTATTTTTTTCATAAGTAGAAAGATTTCCAACTTTGACCTTAAGCCTTTGGCCGCTAATCTATCACTCAAAAGAAATTCTCAATCCATTGGTATAGAAATTTTAATATATATAGTAATAGATCATTTTTTTTCTCATCAGTGATAATCAGCATTGGTTGCACGGCCGTTAGAATTAGTATGTGTGATTCCAACTTTACCCGGTATATTCTGCCATTTCCTTGATGTTTGGGAGACTTTTCAATATCATCTTCAAATCTTGGTGTACTTTAATGCAACTCAACATTGTTTTTAAAGTTTTTGAGAATACTGTACTGTATCAATGTCAGTTTCAAAAATCTGTTTTATTAGATTTTGAATGGAGTTACTGTAACCATGTTTGTCATTTTCAATTTTTCTGAAATGACACATTTTGGAGACACTCAGATTATTTCAGATATTTAATTTTACTGCCAAAAGTTAAAATCAAGTGATAAGTTTGTCCTCACTAGTAAGGTGAACATTCTTTGTTTGAAGCTGAACATTTGAAATTTCTCTTGACCCAGTGCCATGAATGTCATAAGGGTTCTTCAGTAAGTCCTCGCTTAACGTCGGGGTTACGTTCCTAAAATCGCGATGTTATACGAAACAACATTAAGTGGACCAATTTTCCCCATAAGAAATAGATAAAGTATGGGAGTTACGTTCCTGAGCCTCCCTTTGCCCCATGAAATACATTACATATACCTGTACAGAAAATCATTGCCATTTCTATAGAAAATAGTACATGCATATACTGTACAACTATACCAAGTTTGTATGGATACTCACCGATGGGTGGAGGTGGTAGAACGAGTGTGTGGTGGGTAGTGAAGCGGATGGCGGGAGGGGAGAGGGGAGGAGGGTGGTAAGTCACTGAGACTGCGGCTGCCTCCTCCCCCTCCTGCGCTGACTGAGGTTCCTCCGCCGTTGCTTGCTCCTCTTCCGTTGATGTTTGCTCTTCTTCCATTGTTGTTTGCTCCTTCTCGGCTGCTGTTTGCTCCTCCTCGGCTGCTGTTTGCTCCTCCTCGGCTGCTGTTTGCTCCTCCTCGGCTGCTGTTTGCTCCTCCTCGGCTGCCAGCTGTTGTGAAGATACTGCTGCTGCTGCTTCTGCCGTCCCACAACGAAAAAATCAATTCAGCGTTGACTGCTTGGTGCGACTCTTCTTCTCCTTATACATCTCAGTGTAACAACCAAGACTGTCATCAATGCTGCGTTGAATCTTTGTGCTACGTTCTCTGTTTGGGTCGTCATCTACAAGGATTTGCATACCTTGCTGGATCATGTTGAACGCTTCTGCCATCCTCTTGGTAGTTAGCGTTCGTTGAAGTTCTACTTCATCGTTATCTTCAACATGACTGTGTTCTGTTAGTTGTTACAAATCCTCATTGGTGACCTCTTCTGTATGGGATGCAAGGACATCCTCAATATCCTCTGATTCCAGCTCATCAAAGCCTGCCTGTCTAGCCAAACTGAGGATATCCCTATTCACAGCTGGGACTAAGTCTGTGAATCCCGTAAAACTGTTGACGCACTCGGGCCACAATTTACGCCACACACCATTCAGGCAACTCTCTGAAACCTCTTCCCATGCCTTGCCAATGTTGTCAATTGCATGAAGAATGTTGAAGGCACGCCAATATTCTCGGATCGTAGGTTTGTTTTCTCCGTCTGTAGCGTTGAGCAGCTGGGCCATGGTACGGCGTAAATAATACGCCTTGAATGTGGCGATGACGCCTTGGTTCATAGGCTGCATTAGTGCTGTTGTGTTGGGAGGCAGGAATACAACTTTTACACTGTCATGCAAGTTGTTGTGATTGGGAGGATGAGCTGGAGCATTGTCAATGCTCAGAAGAATTTTGAAGTCAAGGTTCTCCTTGCCACAGTATTCCTTCATTGCAGGGACGGCGTACACGTTTAACCACTGGCTAAATATGGCGCCGGTTGTCCTTGCCTTCTTGTTTGCCTTGTAAATGACAGGAAGGTGATCCTTAGCCTTTCAAGGCCCGTGGGTTAGTAGCGCGAGAAATCAGCATAGGTTTCAGCTTGAAGTCGCCGGCAGCCTTCGCGCCAAGCAGCAGTTCAAGCGGTCTTTTGCCGCTTTAAAACCTGGCGCTCTTTTCTCCTCCTTGGAGATATAGGTCCTCTCAGGCATCCTCTTCCAAAAGAGACCATTCTCATCCACATTGAAGACTTGCTTCAATGAGTAGCCTCCTTCCTGGATAATCCTTTTGAATTCTGGCGGGAATGTCTCGGCAGCAACCGTATCTGAACTGGCAGCTTCACCAGTCATATTAATATTGTGGAAGTTATATGACGCTTAAATCGTTGAAACTATCCTCGGCTGGTCGTAAAGGTCTCTTCCTTCGATCCTTTACCCTCTTCTGCCTTTAAGTCATCAAACAAGGATCTGGCCTTATGTTGGATAACCATAAGGCTCACAGGTGCATTGCGTTGATTCTGGTCCTCTATCCACATTGCCAGTTTCTTTACCACCTTTTCTATCACAGTGCTTATAGTATGAGTTGTCTTAGTTGCACTCAGAGAAGAACCACTTCCAGCACTAACCTTAATCTTGTCAGCGTTGGTTCGGATAGTACACACCGTTGTGGGGGGTTAGACCAAGCACAGCGGCTATGTCCACATCGTGTTCCCCTTTTCAAAACTGGCTAATACATCCATTTTTGTAGCCAGGGTAAATGGTCTTACGTTGCCTCATGACTACACTAGCATTAGTAGCACTTGGAAGCTATTTCGAATGGTTAGAGTACAGTTTTAGAGCAAAAGCACTTAAGCACTCACGAATGATGTGAAGTCGTAACAAAGACCGGCTCGGCGTTGCTTGGGGACGCTGTGACATTCTGCGTGTGAGGGCAGTGCGAGGAGTGGCCAGACAAGAGCGGGTGATGTGTCGTAGAAAGTAGTCCGCGACGACGCAAAACGACATAGTATCGGATCACCGGGACGTTAAGCAAATTTTTGGTCTCTAAAGTTTAGCGACATAGTACCGGAACAACGTTAAGCGGGACGACTTTATACTAGGACTTGCTGTACTGAAGTGTATTATGTTACTCATGGCTTTCTTTTATTCTGTATGTACAGTATCTTTAAGTTGACTTTTCTCAAACAGTATTGGCCTTACTACAGTCATAAAACTTCACATGCACCTTAATGAGCACTACAGCGTCCCTGTCACCTGCATTTTTTGCTTTACACCATTTGCTAATTAGCTTTAATCATGACACCAACCAGTTGTGCAAGTTTAACATCTCATCTTGTCCCCACATGACAGCTGGGGGCTGATCTTATGATTGTCCACCCCTCTCCATCATTATCATCACCCTGCAAAGACAGTGATTAGAGACAGAGGTTGACCTTTGGTGTTATGAGGTGTAATTAGAGTTGAGGTAACTGGCTAATACCTCACATCCCTACTCCTGGTTGCCATTTTCTTTTTATAATATTACCAATCCATCATTATGCTTCCATCCCCAGATGACACTCACAGAGAACAGTCACACTTCCTTCACTCTGTTCTCTTCTGCTTCATAATAAAACAGTGTCTGCCCATTTTGGTACTTGAGGGATAGTTGTCAGGGTTGATACTGCAGTTTTAATAGTGTCCATAAACATATAAAAATATTTGTCTCTTTTTGTTTCATGTGGTTTATATGCTTGACTTATTCTTATCATGTGTGAGTTGGCATACTGGAAATACATGTTGTGTATGAACCAGCAGTAGGAACATGTGTGACCTTGTCCTATATTACTAGTGGTTAGGACTAGGCTCATACCCAATTTACCTGTGTTTGTATTGACAAGTAGCTTAAAAAAAGGGATTAACCAACTCTGGAACAACTCCCATGAGGTTTTAAGCAGTTTTGCACTTTAAATCCACCACCCCACATAATTTGGGGATTTTATATACAGTACTGTACTTAAGTATGATTTTCATAGTTACTCTAAACTAAGTGGTTCCCAACTTTGTCACATGATGCCTTCCCATTTGCTTTTTAACTAACCCTCACACCTCATTCCCTTCATTTTTTAAAAGAAATCTAATAAACTTTTAATCAATTTTACACCTTGTACAGTACTCGTATTTACGTTACTTTCAAGATCAAGTCCTGTAACTCGTAATTATTTTATCCATGTATCTTTTTCATAGGGGGAAGATTGAACTATACTAAGAAAATTATTTTATTACATAGTTTTGTTGAAAAATTATAAATAAAAAAAGATCAATATACATGTACTGTATCCTCGATAATCATGAGACCCGATAATCGCTGATCTGGCTTATCACGGTATCCTCACTTGTGACCATGCGTTCGTTTATCATTGATTGATCTGGGTTATCGCAGAATTTTCATGGGAGAGCGGGGGGTCTGCGAGAGCCAGTGGTAGCAACAACTGTCAAGAGATGGCAGCACGGCTCGTGGCTCCAGCTTCCAGGCAGTATTTAGGAAAAAAAAATTTTTTGGATTTTCCTCCTGTAGCCATAGTTTTCTTAAAATATTATATACAGTGCCAGTAAATGTGAGGAATAAATAAAAGCCACATGAAAGTTTAACACAGTCAACATTTGCATATACTCCCTGGTTTACCTTAGTAACGCAGACGCCACCTCTGCCGATTCCCTAGCAATGCTCTACCCCCCCCCTACACACTGTGGCCGTCTTCCCCTCCCTCACTCAGCCAGCTAACTCGTATGCAAAGACATTTGTATTCCCTTTGTGTTTACCATTAGGACAATTATTTCTTTTACTTTTTCACAATATGTACAGGCATCCCCCACGTTACGGAAGGGTTGCGTCCCTGGAAAATTGACCGTATCGCTAAATTCCGTAATGCGAAACCTATTTTCCCATTGACTTCTATTATAAAACTGGAGATGCGTTCCTAAGGAATTTTTTTGGGCCCCCAGAAAGTAATTCAAGCACTTTTATGAATGAAAATAAGCATTAATAAACACATACAATACAGTACATTAAATAATTTATGGTATAGTACATGTAATATGAAGAGAAATACAATTGGAATAAATAAAAATATTTTACTGTACTCACGGATTGTTCCCACTGTTGAAGTAGCAAGACCTAATGTTTTTGCAATCTGGCTAAGTTTTTCTCCAGCATCAAACCTTCTTACAACATCAAGTTTAATATCCAATGTAATGCCTTTGCGGCTTCTTTTTGCACTACTGCGGTCACTTCCACTTGATGGCCTTTTTCCAGTCATCTTGAATAAGGGTAATGCTCTGTACTGTACTTACTGTAGGTTTGTAAAAGTTAAATCCAACTGCTGGAGCGAGAAACATGCGTGCACACTGGATGTAAACAATGGAGTGATTCCGCGTGGCGACGCCACGCTTGGCGGTAGCAAACACCAAGAAATCCACACCAAACAAATTATAATTTAAAAAAATTTTTTTTTTTAATTTTATACAGTATAGTGATTTTTTTTTTTTTTTTTAATTAACATTTACCCCAATTTCCGAAAGGGCGGATTTACGGGCTGTATCGCGAAATTATTGGTCATAATTTACAAATTCTGTAAGAGCGAAATTCCGCAACCCTGGGTTCCGTAACGCGGGGGATGCCTGTATGTAGGATGGTGTGTGCATGTAACTGAGTAAAAATAAATGAAGAAAGTTACGTATATCTACCCAAAAATATGAGATGAATAACAACCATAACACCAGTAGCCTGTTTGTTACAATGATGAGTTAAACCTGGCTATAATGCTGTCAGCAATGTTAACAGATGCAAATGTGAAAAGAAAGTTAAACAGGTATGTAAATCTTCATTTGTATCAGGTGTTTGTAGATTTATAAATAAATGTTGTAGGTATGGCATTAATTGATTGTAATGTTTATTTAAGTAAGTGTAGATGATCTTTTCTGTATGCTAAATGATAATAGTACATGTAATGATAATATTTCTTCTATACTGACCTTTATGGTCCTCGTTCGGAGGATCTCGGAGATGACCTCATCGTCTCTTAGAGACAGTACAGTATAATGTTCATAGTTTTATGGACTAGTACTAATAGCTTAGTGAAGATTCCGGGATAACACCAAAGAATCTATACAATCAGGGAGAGATAGCGGGTCAGCCTATATTTTCAAATCATCCTCCATTTGCAGTTAGGAAAACATGTCCTTGGAACATTTAGTGCCTCTCCTTCCCACTACTCTAGCCGATTTGCTGTAATGAGACTTAGCAAGTGGCATCAAGCAAGGATTGATCCTGTTTTCTAGCTTAGCTTAGCCTATATCCAGGCAGAACAGGTACATTCCCTCCTCTAGGTTCATGGTTAGTCAACTTGAACTAAAACAATAAGATAGATTGGTTTTGAAATCAAAGATTGTTTCTCTGGGCAGTGGCACATGGTACTAGCTGAGTAGGTTATCTCTAATTAGACCTGCCTCCTCATTCTTTCCTTAAAATATTCCCCTTTGAGGCATCATGGTTGTGATGAAGAAGGGTGGTAGATCATAATCATTATGTTGGGGATCAAAGTGTGACCTCAAACCCACAATTGTTCAATACAGTACATTAATAAGAACCTTTTGGTCTCAGACTCATGAAAAAAGGAGATTGTGATCTATATATTGACACTTGGACTTGCTTATGTGCTTAAAGAGCCTTTTCATTTTTCTCCCTATAGGTGATTTACCTTTGTAGTCATAATACAGGGATAAGAAGCAATGTTTTAATGATTTCTAGTTTTCTTTAGTTATTCATTTGGATAAGAATCACATATTTATTTGTTTGAACCAATCTCTTTTGTGTCCAAACTAGTATCTTATTACATGAACTGACAGTTATAAACTGACAAACCTAATACAAATAAATATGTGTTCATCATAGACAAAGTTTTTCTGTTCAGTGACTAACTCCAGTGAACCTCTGTAATATTTTACTCTTTAGTTTATGTTTAATTATCCTAGCTTCATTCTATCTGTTAGTTAGATTATCATCATATCACAATAAGCTGTTTAGATTCCTACCAATATCCAAGGCACAAGCAGTTCAAAAGTTAAACACCATGTCCTCTTTAATGTTATTGAATTCAAACTTTTACTTATTGCACATCTATGTCAGTGACATAACAATATTGGCCAAGAGTATCCTGGCCAGAATCCTTCTGGCAGTAGTATGATCCCAGCAACTTAAGAACTGTTGGAGCTGTCAACATAGTAGTTTTTAAGGGCATATGAAATAATGTTTTCCCGTCAAAAATTCACGTGCCTTCTGGACATGAAAAAGAATAGGTTTGCCATCCTTCATGATTAATACAGTACATAGTAAAGAAATACTAGTTTTGCTTATTAATTTTGCTATACAGTACTATAGTGATAGTACTGTTGCTGATTTAAAGAATCAGGTGTTGGCAATAATATAAAGACATTTTGTATTGACTTTTGTTTTTCAGTTAACAAAGTGTCTCTCATACACATGTGAGTTGATATTATTGACTGAAGAAACCAGATATGGTAATTGGATTACAATATTTGAACTGAGTTTTTCCAGGAGTGATTGACTGATAATGTTAGAAGAAGAATAAATGGAAAGAAAAATAAGAGAGAGAACCAATGTATGTTGAGTCACAGGAAACTATTTGTGTTGCTCTTAGAGACCTTGATTTAGGTGTGTATACGATGGAGCATGATGACTTGACATCTTAAGGTTTTGCTTGTGATATTTGATTATATTGGGAGACAGCAATTCATTTGAATTCATATGAAAAGATTCTACATGTTACACAGTATGCTCTCTAGTAAGATGTATGTTCTTATGTATTGGAAGTTTTATTTAACCAAGTAATGTACTGGTACATGCATAGCAATTACCGGTATACACACTTGTCACCAAGGATAACCCCACATGTGTTATAAATTATAAAGGAAAATAAATTATTATGCCTTGAAACATTGAAAGGCATATCCCAATAAAATCACTAGCAACACATGAACTGAAACGTTGCTCTAAAAAAAATAACTTAGGGGTATAGAATATTGTGTTTTTCCTTCTTGTTTCATTCATTGCAATTACTATGAATAAGTCCTAGCATGGTAAAATATCTCAGTGAGGTAAGGTGAATATTACCATCCTGATTAGTTTAGTACAGACCAAGTCCATGTATGGAGGAAATTAGGCAGCAGAATAATATTTTTGATAGAAAATTTTATTTTTTGAAGACACGCATATTACCTGTCAATAGATGTTGATAGAATTTTTGTTTTTGTTTTTTCTAGGTAGTACAAAAAAAATATATATTGTCTGAATGGTTCACCCTGGATCCTCCACTCAGAGAATGAGACTCAAATTTTGGTGTGACTTATTGATTATGGTTAAGGATGTGTCCAACGTTATGCTTATTCTCAAAAACTTTACTTTTCTGTCATATATTCACTAACACATGCAAATGGTTCATACCAGATGTTTGTTTGGTTATCAACACATCAGCTGTTAACCTTATTTGTTGGTGTTTATGGGCACCAGCCTTTGAACCATTAAACAATTTCTTTCATGGTTCAACTCTTCATCTTCTTTAGCTCTAAAATGGTTCTATAACTCACTCTCTTCTCTTTTACTAGAATACCACAAATTGAAGTTAAATTTCATAAATAAGATTCAGTGTGTAGAAGCATGCAGATCAATTTTTAAGAGAAAGCAGCAGTTACTGTGTATACCTGCAACAATTTGATATATTGTACAGTGTTTCTGCATAGATTGATAAATGTACAGAACAGTATCACAGATGCAAAAGTAGGTGTACAGTATGTAGGTTTGCCAGGATAAAAAAATCCATTAATTATAAATGTGTACAGTATTAAGATTTCTTGGAACTGTGGTGATTGTTCTATGTCATTGTGAAGTCATTAACACTCTATTTTATTTGATAAACATGGTACTAATATCCCTAAGGGTAAGTTCTAATAAATGCACTTTTAGATGATGTCCTAAGCAACTGTTTGATATCCATTTCATTTGGGAACTTGTTGGTTGATATAATTTTCTCCACACAGAATAAAAAAAAAAAAAAAAATGCTATTAACCCAGACTGTTTGCTGGTGATGTTCAAGGTGGTAGGTATTCATAAGAAAACAGTCTTGTATTAAGTAACACTGTTAAAATTGAAAAGACATAGGAAATAGGTGCTTTCTATACTGTACATTTAAACATATTAATGAAAAAAGTAAAGTACTGTACTGTATATGAAAAAATATTCAGTCATGAGTCTACTGGTGTTCTGAAAGTACCTTATAAACTTATATCACAAGTTCTTTGTTTATTCTTTCTTTGTTAATTTCTCCATCCTTCCATTGTTAAATTCTAAATTCTCTATTCTTTCTTTAAGTTCTCTATTCTTGCATTGTTAAGTTCTCTATTCTTGCTTTAGTTATCTATTCTTTCTTTGTTAATTTCTCTACCCTGTATTCTTCCTTTGTTAAATTTTAAATTCTCAAATCTTTCTTTGTTAAGTTCTCTCTATTCTTGCTTTGTTAAGTTCTCTATTCTTACTTTGTTAAGTTCTCTATTTTTCCTTTGTTAATTTCTAAATTCTCAATTCTTTCTTTGTTAATTTCTAAATTCTCAATTCTTTCTTTGTTAATTTCTCTATTCTTGCTTTGTTAAGTTCTCTCTATTCTTACATTGTTAAGTTCTCTATTCTTTCTTTAAGTTTTCTCTATTCTTACTTTGTTAAGTTCTCTATTCTTTCTTTGTTAAGTTCTCTCTATTCTTACTTTGTTAAGTTCTCTATTCTTTCTTTGTTAAGTTCTCTCTATTCTTACTTTGTTAAGTTCTCTATTCTTTCTTTGTTAAGTTCTTTTTAATCTTGCTTTCTTAAATTCTCAAATCTTTCTCTTTTAAGTTTTTTCTATTCTTGCTTTGTTATGGTCTCTATTCTTGCTTTGTTTAGTTTTCTCTATTCTTACTTTGTTAAGTTCTCCCAATACTCTCGACTATTGTAGATAAAAATCTCAAGAGAAAAGGGAATTGGGTGCCTTGAAATATTTACTTTCTTAACAATGAGGTTTTGTCCGAGACCACACTGCAGAGTGATACTGTATAAGTATATGACTTGGTTCAACCATCAGTCCTTGTGTCACAGCTGCTGCACCTGATACATCAAGATCTCAGATGAGAGAATTAAAGTATCAGACATTGCTTTGTGTGACATGTGGGCCCAAACATTTGGGAAAATATGATAAGAAGTGAGTTACAGTATATCATTAAGTGTAACTAAAACAAGGTTGTATGGCTAATTTGGGAAGTTCTGATACAAGTGATTTCAGCTCTTATTTAATAACCCCAGCAGTAGATTGATTTACAGTACAGTGTGTATTGACATTTGGAATATAGTAGACAATTTACGTGTTTTCAAAGAATGTAGTTTTCAAAAGAAAAATGAAGTCGTAGAAATATCACAATTCAGTATTTTCCAAAACATGAAATTGATGGATTTCAGACATGAAAATTAGTAACCTCCTGGTGAACAATTTCAAAACTGCTCTGGCTCCAATTAAATTGTAATGAGCATTAATACTAGGCTATGGTAAATACTTTTAGTAAATTGTATTAAAAGATTTTCTATATGATGAGTACAAAGAGAAATGAAGTATGGTACTGAATTGTTTGAATTTGACATCCATTAGGAGAGTGACATAAAAAAAAATCACATTTGTATTTAAATACTGTAGTGTAGTATATTTGTTCCTGTTCCTTTATCAGTAACCCACAATTCTCTGTAGAAGTCAGTGAAACATAGCCATTTACAGTTCTAAGAAATTTGGCCTTTTACCTTATTCCTTTGTATAGCAGAGAGGGTCTTTTTGTACTTAAATTTCAAAATCATATTGCTGTATATCAACAAGATATGGTGTGCGTGGATTGTGCTGAAGTACTGCATGAGACTAAAACTCTTTGACATAATGGACAAATGGCATGTTAGTAAAGAGATGGCTTTTAGCAGGAGTTTCACAGAAGCAGAGGACTTAAAGCTCTGTCATCATAACATTTTCTGAACATACTAAGATTTCTCAGTGGTAGGATAGTAGTTGCTGTGTGCATAAATAGCGAAGTTGTTTAATATTTCACTTGCTGGGATGTAACACACTTGAATAATGTCATTAGTGTCTTTTAGGTTAATGTAGTGGTAATTTTACAAGCATTGGGTAGAAGGAGTATTTTCTAGTAAGGTGTGCTTCATATTTTCTTGTTTGTACAGTACAGGATTTATCTGTTACATTAATGAGTCTGGTTGCTTCATTACTTGTTATATCAGTTCTTAAGAAAAGGGCTGGTGTTAGATTGCTGTACTTAAATCTGTATTTCTCCCTTCAAGATACAGTTAGGTTTGTATCAGACTGGCTCTTAAAACCTTCTCAAGCCATTATTGTCTGATAATTGACCAATTCTCAAAAATTTGTTGAAGTCTGTTATTTTGAAATTTTCTGTGAATATTATCCCCAAGTATGTGTTCATATTTTGTAATTTTGTTTTTGTGTATATGTATGTTATGTTCATATGTGAAGTAGCCACTGTATAATTTCTCTCTTGTGCCGTACTGTACTGTATATGATTTGTTATTGGTGTTCATGTTGCTGAAAATTAAAAGAAAAATTCAGTAGTTATGTGATTTTTATATATTCTGTATATTTTTGTGAAGCTTGTCAGTCATGGCAATTTCATTGATGGTTGTTAATGAACTTGACATTTTAAGTGACAACAGACATTTAATTTGTCAACAGTAATGGCTTGCTTAATAAGCAGTTCATGACAGTGAATAGTGTTAAGATTTTTTATATTGTTTATATATACTGAGTATGGGATGTAGTATGACTTTCCATTCCAAATCTTGTTAAGCTGTTATATCGTGTTTCACCAAAATTGTATTCTTCACATAATATTTTATTTGTCTAAATAAAATAAATCTAAATCACATGATTGATTGTGAGCCTCACTCCTCTCTTACGACCCCACCGTCATGACTCCTTTCAGGCGGACCAGGAGGGCTGCCAGTCGTTTGTTTAGCCGTAAGAAGGGAGATACATCGTAAGTTACACGGAGCCGTCTCATTCTTCTTGCTATCAGTTGCCCTCTTGTTCCTTTTTAAATTGCCATTCTCCTCAACATTTTGGAGGCCTCTTATAATTGTAGTGTGAAGTGATCAGTGAATGTAAGATCTAAAGTTGTTCTAAGTTTTGAAACTTTTACATTTATACAATTTTGTGAATCGCATTTGGAATTTTTTAATTCTGTACTGAGCATCTCTTGTAAAGGCATAATTTTCAAAGGTCGAAATTCCTGATCTTGTCACCTGGTCTGTTTGATCCACTCCCAACAACCATGAGTCATTTATCAGAATTTCTTAAAATAAGCAAAATTATTTGCTCTCCAATAGTCAGAGGGAGATTTTAGTACTGTCACAGTATCGTCACATGTAATAATTTTGTTATGCAGTATTCTGTTTTTAAGTTTGCACTAAATGAAGTCCAACAGGGACACGGTTTTGGGTGTGTGACAGACAACAATTTACTGGTGTTGGTTTTTTAATTAAGGACTATATAAGCATCATGTAGCACACAGCACAATATTAATGTAGTTTTGCATGCTTCATATGAGTGTGAAGGTCTTGCACAAAGTCATATTATGGCCATTTTTCTGTTAAAGAAATAAATAAACTTCATTGTGTCAAAGAAGTTGTCTCTTCTGTAGTTTCATGGAGCTCATTTGAGTGGTAAAATTTGTAATCAAGTTGTTGTATTGCTAATGTGTGTTAAATTATATCTAACATTATTTAAGTCATTCGGTATACATATGTACTTTATAAATGATCTGTCAGCAACTTGGAAAAGTTTTTGGAAAAGTTATTGATTTCTAATATTACATAAATTGTTCTGGCCACATATGAAAGATTATATTAATTTTACAGTTTTGTTTCCAGTTAGACATTTTTTTTCTTTCCAAATGCTGTTTTCACCTAGGTAAATTTACAATGGCTGTCTCTCAATGCATAGAGTTACTGGTACGGAAGAAAACATTAATATTTAAGAGAACTTTAATAATCACAGAATTATCTTGTGGCTCTACAGGGTATTCAAGGATATACAGTATAGTCTGCATTTACGTGGTCAATTGAACCCATGGAGGTCTGCGTAAAACGAGAAACGTGTAAACGAAATAACAGAACATATGGGATTAATTGAAATAGAGACTGGACCGACCCCCAAACTCCACTTTTTCCGACACAATACGTACCTTGTAGTAAAAATAACATCTTAATTTTATGATGGTATGCACACACAATTAATATTTAAGAGAAATATCAATAATATTAGGTTTTTTAACACTTACGTTAGTAGAAAAGAGGGTCGGCACACGTGGATGGCGGCTGGTTCCGAGGCAGAGGGCAGATTAGTTGCCCTCCGGTGAATCACTTAAACTACTCGCTGAGGTTTGCAGGGCCTCCCAGACAAACCCCTCAAAGTCCATATCCTCACTGTCCTTATCACTATCACTGACTTGGGCTGGCTGAAGAAGTCCTTAATACTACGTTGGCGACTAGCATTGATGTTGTCGAGATAGATCTGGATATACAGCTCCATAACTTTCGTCAGATGGTTATTAGACTCTTCGTACCGATGCTTGTCTGGGTCGTTGTCAAGGATGAGCTTAATTTTCTCTCCCAACTCGATGATTTCCTTCACACAATCATGGCTTGGTCCAGGTAATTCAAGATTTTTCTGGGGTGGTGGGGGGTCCAGCGGAAGCCATTGTGAGGGGAATAGCGGGCACAAGAGAGAACTGAATAAGCGGACTGAGAACAATGAGACAGGCCTGGCTAGGTCAGCGACTTCTACCCTCTGGTGGCAGGGCACGTCATGTTACATTAGACCAATCACAGCTAGTGGCGGAGGTAATGCGTGGGTGGTAAGGATGCGTGGCCCAATCACAGTCCGAAACGTCATATGACATCAGCGATAACGTAAGAGCGGCCTAATGCGCACCCCTCACCGCGCCGCTTCCCACGTATGGTCAAGAATGGCGCGGCGGTCTGGACCTCTCCAGCCGCTCGCCACGTAAATGATGAAATTTACCACGTAATTAAAACATTTCATTCTGGCAAGGCACCGCGTAAATGACCAAACGCGTAAACAAAAACCGCATAAATCCAGACTATACTGTAGATGAAACACCTAACACTCGTGTAATAGTTGTCCATGGAATACTGTGTTGAAGTGTGAATGAGGGAAGTAGTTTGTGTATGAATGTTAAAACAAGATACAGTACTGTAGTTGTGTTGGACTTCACTTGTGAATTTTAGTGCAGTAAGTTTTATTCATGTCACATTTGATAAATTTTAGGTGCTGGACTTTAATGACTAAATTCTTTATATTCACGCATATCGAAAAATGTGACCCAAGGTGTGAAAATGGAGTTAGGTGCTCTGTCACTGATTAAATTCCTCATGACTACTGTATGCTGAAAACCTTGGACATACTGTAGTGATGAAGTAATGTTTGACTAGCAACCATCTTTAACAAGTACTGCACGTCTTTCAAAGTGATAAGTAGTACATTGACAAGAATTCTTTGAGATGAATGTGAGTGTTTGGTCAGTATAATGTTAAACAGGTTTTCTACATCAAACAGTGTACTGTACCTGTGCAGTATATCATAAGAATGGATGAATATGGGGTAGGGTGTTACACAGTGGATGTTATCATAGTTACTCTGAGTAGATTGTAACTTATTATCTGATGAGGCTCATAAAACAAGCTTGATCAAATAATAGTGGTAAGTTACAATTGATATAGTAAAGTGCTGGATGAGGATGTAGAAACTGATTGCATTTAAGGGTAAAGCTTTAGTCTTCAACAATTTTTTACTGTACTTTTATAGTGTTTGTTTCATTTAACATGGTTGGGAATGAGAAAACAGTACTGCATTAAGATTACAGGATGAGTTGGAATTATGTTGAGAACCAATAGTGAATGGGAAAAAATCAAGCATCAGAATGGCAAGAAAATTTCATGAAGTAATTGTTCCATTTCCTATTGGAAGAATTTAAATAACATAAACATATATATCAATGGCTATTTCTTTAGATTTTTCAATGAGTAGCAATGTATATCTGAACTTGAATATCTTGTTTTGACTGAAACATTGATATAATTAACTATACTGTAGTGCTAAAGAGTTTTCTTGGGATTTATTTTGGCTAACATCTTGGTTATGTGTGTATCTTCCTGTGTATGATGGTGACTATACTTCACATGCATTACCCCATAATAGTTTTAGAATATATTTTGACCTAAAGTCTCCTTGTTATTTTTTATGAATTTTTCAGAAATGCTGAGGGAGTTGTGGAGAGTATGATACGGGTGTGTCGACCTTATTTTCCACTTAGTTCCACATCTGAAATCTTAGAGGAAGTGCGACCAATGATGTGTCCATTTGACATGACAATGCAGCGAGCCATGGTGTATCTAGAGCTGTTTCTACCCACTTCCCTCCCTCCAGAAAAAGCAGATAATAGCTGGAAACTGTGGAAGGATGAGTTACTGGGTGAGAAATGTATATTTTGTTTAATGTAGAGTGTGTTCACATTTTCAGACAATATCTGTGAACTGAAAGGTCAGGGATATGTAGCAGTGATGCTGTGAGCCCCCCCATCCGTCGAAGACAAATTTATTTCTTCACAACTTTCCACCGACTCAATGGTTTGGCTTTGAATCAGACATGAATGTGCACAATTACGGATTCTTGTTTAGAGTTGTGCATGTCGCCAATCCAAGGAATATTAGAGTAATCGTTATATTTGGTCAGGGCATGTGTGACCCATTGATGTTATTGCTTAAGTCTTGATATCCCAAAGGTAAATAAATACTTTTCTTATATATTCCAGCATTTAATGTGGGTTGTTATGGATAATGAGTAAACCAGATAGGGAACTTGGGGCCATGTTGTGATAAGAGGATCACTATTGCAGAACACAAATTTTACAGTCATTAGAGACACCGAATGTTAGTGAATGAACGAAGAGTTGCCTTTAATTCCACCCATCATGCACCATAGTGGAGACAGGCTTACAGGAATGAAAAAAAAATAGACCTTTACCAAATTTCATTGGTATAAACAAATTTAGTAGAATGAATAATTCATGTACCCTGTAATTAACTTTTGGTTCTTTGACCTGCTTTGAAAGCTGCTGCATATAATTCATGTACACAGTGTAAATTGATATGTAGTGTTATGTTAATGATTCTTAATTTTAAATCAAGTACTGTACTACAGGATTTTTTTTTCTCTCTCCTCTCTTACCAGCAGTCACTTCTCAGATGATTTTAATCAGTAGTGTGATAACTTTTCAACAAGTTCTCCCTTATCCCTAAAATGCTGGTGACACACTGATAATCTATGGCTTTAACATAGCCAATACCAGCAGCACATGAGTGTGTTGTGTGTTTGAGATCTTAAAAGATCTATGTGCCTTCCATCTAAGTTGTACAAATCTCAGCCATTTCCTTGCAAACCAGTGCAATATTCCCAATGTCTAGACACGTTCGGCCTCCCATTTGCTTAGCATATTGGCTGGCCCTGGACCACAATCTCCTTTTTTTTTTCAAAATCAAAAAGATTTGTGGAATTTTGGCCCTCGGCAAATATCAAGGTCAGCTAGAAAAGTGAACAACAATGGTATTTCAAGTGAGGGTGAAGGAGAAAATACATCAAAAGAGAGCAGGAAGAGAAATTGAAAACCTGCAGAAGTCACTGGACTGCCTCAGCTTATTATGTCCCTTGAACTAGTTGACCTGTCTCACCTCCCAAACTGATTAAGCCAGCCACCCAGACCCACTTCTCTGCCTCCCCTGCCATCAAACAGTGATTAATTTGGAAATCTTTTAGCTATATTTTCACAAAGATTTCTTAATTCCAGTATGTAAACTTTGAAATCCAAGTATTTTGAATTTACATAGAAACTTGAGCATTACTATACTGCTATAGTGAAATGAGAAACATTTGGCTTGATATTCACTCCCAACAGTAAACAGATGGGGATCCAGTTGATGGTCAATACATTACCACTTCCCCGAGACAACCTTACACTTTCAACACCCTGTGCTTCAGTGACTACTGTACTGTACATGCTTTAGTCTGCTTCGTTTATAATTTTCATTAATGGCAAATATTTTTATTGGCTAATGCTGTGTTTACTAACCAGCTCTTTTTACTTTCCAGCTCACTTTAGTATAGTAAAAAAAAAATATGTCCAATCTGTGTGTGTTCACAGCACAGTACTGTATAGTTTAAGCTTTCAAGTGTATTGTTAAATGTATTTTTATGTGATGATGTACATTAACTGATTACCCTTGTTAAATTGCATATTTGTATTACATGTATTATAATATAAAACTTCAAAAAACAAGAGTACAGGAATCCCTCACTGTCTGAATGGATTAAGTTCTTTTAAAGCCCTTTGGTTATTGATTATTTGGATAGTGAATAATATGATATACTTTATAAGAAAACAGGGCTCAGTGATCATCAGACAGTAAAAACAATATATATTTTTTTTATTTTGCAACTAATCTTACTGTGTTTTGGTTTATATTTGTGCTTTACACAATTACCAAAACATTATTGAAGGTGATACATCTTAGAAAAAATAATAAACTTAATAAAATACATACATATATACAGTTAGTACAATGTCCCCCTCCCGGTCATAATAAACTTAATAAAATACATACATATATACAGTTAGTACAATGTCCCCCTCCTGGTCATAATAAACTTAATAAAATACATACATATATACAGTTAGTACAATGTCCCCCTCCCGGTCATAATAAACTTAATAAAATACATACATATATACAGTTAGTACAATGTCCCCCTCCTGGTCATAATAAACTTAATAAAATACATACATATATACAGTTAGTACAATGTCCCCCTCCTGGTCATAATAAACTTAATAAAATACATACATATATACAGTTAGTACAATGTCCCCCTCCCGGTCATAATAAACTTAATAAAATACATACATATATACAGTTAGTACAATGTCCCCCTCCTGGTCATAATAAACTTAATAAAATACATACATATATACAGTTAGTACAATGTCCCCCTCCTGGTCATAATAAACTTAATAAAATACATACATATATACAGTTAGTACAATGTCCCCCTCCTGGTCATAATAAACTTAATAAAATACATACATATATACAGTTAGTACAATGTCCCCCTCCTGGTCATAATAAACTTAATAAAATACATACATATATACAGTTAGTACAATGTCCCCCTCCTGGTCATAATAAACTTAATAAAATACATACATATATACAGTTAGTACAATGTCCCCCTCCTGGTCATAATAAACTTAATAAAATACATACATATATACAGTTAGTACAATGTCCCCCTCCTGGTCATAATAAACTTAATAAAATACATACATATATACAGTTAGTACAATGTCCCCCTCCTGGTCATAATAAACTTAATAAAATACATACATATATACAGTTAGTACAATGTCCCCCTCCTGGTCATAATAAACTTAATAAAATACATACATATATACAGTTAGTACATTGTCCCCCTCCCGGTCATAATAAACTTAATAAAATACATACATATATACAGTTAGTACAATGTCCCTCTCCCGGTCATGATGCTTGATTATTTCAAAATGGACGAGTTGACGGTGGGAATTTTTTCGTAAGATGGCAGGTCAATGGGTAAAGAAAACACTTGAATTCACTATGGTAATGATGTTTTTAAATAAATTGAGCCAAAAAATATAAAAAATAAGGGTTAAAGTTGCTAAAAAGTCATGTGACTGTGAAAACTCTGTGATTGGTTGTGACGTCACTGGTCAGGGTGAACTTCCCAGCGGGAGGCAGTCAGCTGTAGTTGTCCAACCTTCTCAGCTGATTGGCTAAGTAAATAAATATTATTAGATAATTAATTGTGCTTTATTGTGCAACAAATTAATACTATTTTGAATATATAAATATTATTGAGCACATACAACAAATTTCATAGTATAAACATTCCAAACAATATTTATATTATTTTGGTTTTAGTGATCCAGGGAACTTTAGGATTCTAACTATGGGATTAAGTACTTTAAACAATAAGACAAATTATCTCTACAGGATTTCTATCGTAAAACATTTTTCGATCGCATAAGAAAACACAGATCATAGGTTTGGTTAGGTTAGGGTATGAGGAGTTATAAGGTTAGCTTAACTTACATTGGTAAGGGGGGTAGTAACTCAAAACTAGTGATTTCCGATAGAAATGAAGGTCTAAATCGTTTATAACACATCGCAAACCATCAGAAAAAACATAGTCTACATGTCTAAGTACAGGGATGACTAAAACTTAAAATTTACCCAGTATAGCCTATCTGGAATCTAAACATCAAACTACTTATGGTAGTTGTAGTAAAATTTTACCCATTAATTAATATAAATGATGATATATCCCAGTGGTTCATTAGTGAATCGTCAAAACAATAACAGCACTATGTTGTCATGTTTAGCTAGCATTAGGCATTATCAAAACAAAAGTCCAGACAATGTCATTAGTACTTCTAAGTTTACTCGTATCTCCATCTAGTACTGATATACTCTGTAAATGCACCGAAATAAAAAGAGAAAGTCTACCAGGTAAGAGTACATGACAGCTGAGCTGGTGTGAACATGGGAGTTTATTATGTCCAAAAGAACATAAGAATGTAGGAAACTGCAGCGGGCAATACTGGGCAGTCTCATTTACACCCAACCCCTATTGCTCATATATCCATCCACCCTATGTTTGAAGCTGCTCTTTGTGGCACATTTCTTCACTTACGAAATGTCCATGACTTAGACCATAAAAAAAACCCACCCTTAAACTTACCTGAACGTGGCATATGGGGTCTGAAGAGGCCATCCTTTCCACTACCTACGACTGCAGCCCAGCGGTGTTTGAAATTAATGACTTCAGTGCAAATGGCGGTCCTGTTTCTAGAGAAATAAAGTTATCTCAACTATTATAGCAGGACTTTAAACTTTTATTACAAATTACTCTTGTATATATGCCGTATCACTCCATGAACTTGGCAGTGTGTATTTCTTGTGTTTGCCCAGAACCGTCAACTCATCCATTGGCTTTAAGCATCACAGGCTCATGGGATCTCTTGGCAATGGTGAGGTTATCATAAAAATTACCATTATACAGTACTTGGATGCCATTACAGACAGATTCACAGATGAATTATATGAATACAGAGATAAAGGGAGAGCACTTCACTTACAACAAACACAGAGTGAATGGGAGCACAGGAGGATGTTCCTATGTATATGGTGGAGCAAAATGATTTCAGGCAATGCCTGACACTATTTGAATTTTCGTTTGGACCAACATTCTGATAAGCAAATGACATTTTTGGATAGTGAGATAAGGTGTAAGAGCATTCAAATAAGCTAATATTCCAATAAAGATCGTTCGATTGGCAAGGAATAGCTACAATACTTGATTGTTTAGTTCTGTACCTGTATTGATTAACCTGTAATATAACAAAGCTTTTACTGTACTTACAAATGTTTATTATTTTATTTTATTTTTCAGGCATCTGGAATGCTTGCCACAATAGCCACTTCTGGTTTTGGGAAAACAGCATGTTCTGGTTATTCTCACGAATGGCTTGGCACAACATTGGCTATGTGGAATGGGAAGAACATCTACCAATGGTGTTCACTAAAGTATGTAATTTTCATTTCCTCCTCCAGGATTATGATTTATGGAATGAACATTTTTTTTATGTTGTCAACTAATACACAGTATATGACAGTTAAAAGATGTCCTTCTTCACCCTAGCTTGCTGGCCACTTTCAAATTTCCTTCCATAGAATACACTATTATTTAGGCTCCCAATTGGCTCAGCCATGTCAATATTATTATTAACCACTCTGTATCTGTTTTCTTTTTTATTTTTGTGGCGAAATAAACTTTCAATATCATTGTATGTAAGGATGACAACATTTCTTTCTTTGTATTTCAGAAGCTTACTTTTTTATTTCTATATACAGTAAATCCTCGCTTAACGTCGGGGTTACTTTCCTAAAAACGTGATGTTATACGAAACAACGTTAAGCGGATCAATTTCCCTCATAAGAAATAGATAAAGTATGGGTGTTACGTTCCTGAGCCTCCCTTTGCCCCATGAAATACATTACATATACAGAAAATCATCGTCATTTCAATAGAAAGTGCATACATATACAGCTACTAAGTTTGTGTTGGTACTCACCGATGGGCGGAGGTGGTAGAGCGAGTGTGTGGTGGGTAGTGAAGCTGAGGAGGCTGATGGCGGGAACGAAGGAGGAGAGTGGTGAATCACCGAGTCTCTGTGGCTGCCTCCTCCTGATCTGACTTGAGTTCGTCCGTTACTGTTTGCTCCTCCTCGCTTGCAGACTGTTGTGAAGAAGCTGCTTTTTCCGTCCCGGGACGAAAAAATTAATCCAGCGTTGAGTGCTTGGTGCTACTCATCTTTTTACCCTTGCAGATCTCAGTGTAACAGCCAAGACTTTCCTCAATGATGCGTTGAACCTTCTTTGAGCTACATTCTCTGTTTGGGTTGCCATCTACAAGGATTTGCATACTTTGCTGGATCATATTGATGCATCTGCCATCCTCTTTGCAATTAGCGTTCGTTGTGCAATTTCTTCATTGTTGTTGTCTTCAACGGGACTGTGTTCTGTTAGCAGTTGTATATCTTCATTAGTTAGCTCTTCTGTATGGGATGCCAGGACTTCCTCAATATCCTCTGATTCCAGCTCATCAAAGCCTGCATGTCTAGCCAAACTGAGGATATCCCTATTCACTGCTGGGACCAAGTCTGTGAGTCCCGTAAAACTGTTGACACACTCGGGCCGCAATTTATGCCACACACCATTCAGGCAACTTTCTGAAACGTCTTCCCATGCCTTGCCAATGTTGTCAATTGCGTGGAGAATGTTGAAGCCCCGCCAATATTCTCGGATCGTAGGTTATTTTCTCCGTCTGTAGCCTTGAGCAGCTGGGCCATGGTACGGCTTAAATAATACGCCTTGAATGCGGCGATGACCCCTTGGTTCATAGGCTGCATCAGTGCTGTCGTGTTGGGAGGCAGGAATACAACTTTTACACTGTCATGCAAGTCGTCAAGATTGGGAGGATGAGCTGGAGCATTGTCAACGATGAGAAGAATTTTGAAGTCAAGGTGCTCCTTGGCACAGTATTCCTTCATTGCAGGGACGGCATACACATTTAACCACTGGCTAAATATGGCGCCGGTTATCCATGCCTTCTTATTTGCCTTGTAGATTACAGGAAGGTGATCCTTAGAGTAACCATTCAAGGCCCGTAGGTTAGTAGCACGAGAAATCAACATCGGCTTCAGCTTGAAGTCGCTGGCAGCATTCGCTCCAAGCAGCAGCGTCAAGCGGTCTTTTGCCGCTTTAAAACCTGGCGCTCTTTTCTCCTCCTCAGAGATATAGGTCCTCTCAGGCATCCTCTTCCAAAAGAGACCAGTCTCATCCACATTGAAGACTTGCTTCGATGAGTAGCCTCCTTCCTGGATAATCTGTTTGAATTCTGGCGGGAAAGTCTCGGCAGCAACCGTATCTCAACTGGCAGCTTCACCAGTCATCTTTATGTTGTGAAAGTTATAACGACACTTAAATCATTGAAACCATCCTCGGCTGGCCATAAAGGTCTCTTCCTTCGATCCTTCACCCTCTGTTTCCTTCGTGTCGTCAATCAAGGATCTGGCTTTATGCTGGATAACCATAAGGCTCACAGGCACATTGTGTTGATTCTGGTCCTCCATCCACATAGCCAGCATCTTTTCTACTTTTTCTATCACAGTGCTTCTAGTACGAGTTGTTTTAATTGCACTCAGAATAGTACCACTTCCAGTACTAATTTTAATCTTGTCAGCATTGGTCCAGATAGTACGCACCATTGTGGGGGTTAGACCTAGCACAACACGTTCCCCTTTTTCAAAACGGGTTAATACATCCATTTTTGTAGCCAGGATAATGGTCTTACGTTGTTTCTTCACAACACTGGCATCAGTAGCACTTGATGGGTGCTTGGAAGCCATTTTGAAGGGTTTGAGTATAGTTTTTAGAGCAAAAGCACTTAAGCACTCACGAATGATGTGAAGTCGTAACAGAGACTGGCTTGGCGTCGCTTGGGGACACTGTGACGTTCCGTGAGTGAGAGGTGCATAGCGTGCCAAGCTGAGGGAGCTTAGCGCTGCCAGGTGAGAGCGGGTGATGCACCGTAAGAAGTAGTCCGTGATGACGCAAAACAGCGTTGTACTGAGTCATCGGGACTTTGAAATTTTTTTTGGGTATCTTAAGATTAGCGACGTAGTACCAAAACAACGTTAAGCAGGTCGACGTTATACGAGGACTTACTGTATCTCTATTGCTAGTAACTGTGGCTAACCCATGCAAGCATGGAAAGTGACCATAAAATGATGATAATTGTAATGTGGTTCATTGAATGTGTTGCATCCCATAAAGAAATTGATGCAGTAAGGTTGATGATCGGTGCAATAGTACCTTTATGCTGCAGTATGTTACCCCCTTTTCATATACTGTATAGTATAAAAAAGATTTAAGTTTTAAGCACAATTTTCTTTTTTTAATTGTTGACATATTATGACAAAAATTATATTACAGGTGCTTCGATCATTCCGTTTGCCAGTTTCATACAAGAAAGCTCATGTTGGTAAAGGAGATGGTCTGTCCCAGTTTGCATCTGCAATGTTCATTATTGCAAATTTGGTAGGTGTGGTTGTTGTTATTTTATAGCAGATGAGACCAATCCATATGACACAGTTGGGTTGCCTTTATAAAGCTCTACACTTGCTATGATTGTGCTACTCATTATTTTCTAACAGTACATTCCTCTTATCCACCTGATCCCACATCCGGATCTTTCATTTCTTCCATCAAGACGCACTATTTTACTACTGCACTTTCATTATTTTCCTCCTAATTCCTCCCTACTAATATTTTTATGAGATTTGTTAACTTGTACAGACACATCCTTCACCTTCTTCTGCAACTGTTTCATGTGAAGACCTAACAAATTTATGTATACCGGTACAGTAAAACCTCTGTAATCCAAATTGCTTGGGTGTAAAGAGGGATTTGGATTATGTACTCAGTATTTTTAATTGTTGAGAAAATGGTCATTCCTTTATAAGAGTACTTCTATTACCTTTAGTAATTACTTGAAGAAAACATAATAATGTACTGTACAGTGGTCCCTTGGTTAACGAACGGTTCGATTAACGAAATTTCGGTTAACAAATTAGCTCCCATAAGGATCGTCAATTCGGTTAATGAACAAAACTTCGGTTAATGAAATCCTTAAGACAAACACGTTTTTTTGTGAGCATCAGCTGATCGGCTAGTCCGCCAATACAGTAATCTGTTCTATGTTTACATTCATTTCCAGTGGCGTAAATATCAAGAAGGTTGTGTTCTTGAATATTTTTGCATTTTCTATATTAAAATTATTGGTCATTCTAAAATTTAGCCATCCAAGCTGTACACACAAAGTTTTTCGACTAATATTTTTGGCTCGATATATGTAACTTTATTCATTTATTGAAACTCATTTACATGCACACACTGTCCTAAGGGCAAAGCTGTACCATACATGTAATCAAAATAATGTACAAAATCATTACTAAAATTTTTGTCCAGTGCAAACTATGGCATGATTACATTCAAATTAATCACTTTCTTATAAGAATTCCAGTAATGTAAATTATATTCTCCCCGGTCACTTCTATGACATTTTATAAGCAAAAAACAAAAACTCAATCTAAAGGACATGAATAAACAAATAAATACTTCACTAGACCTTTGGCGCTAACTGTCAAACATGTCACTGTCACCCCTCCCTCCCAGCAAAGGTTTGGTGGTTACAGTAGGCTATAAGTTTTTATATTATATAATATCTCAGACTAAAGTTAGGAGAATATAATTTACATTGCTGGAATCCTTGCAAGACAGTGAATAATTTGAATATATACATCATATATTCTGCACAAGAGATAAAAACTTCAGTACATTAGTTTAGTACATTTTAGTAATGTAAAGTTTTTCAGCTGTATTTTTGGGTAGATTTACATAAATTTCTTCATTTATTTTTATTCATTTACATGCACACACCACACAAAAAGAAATGTAAATGAAATAAATGACCTAAGTGCAAACCTGTACTGTACATGTACTAAATGATCATGGTACTAAAATTGTTATGTCTAGTGCAAATTATAGCTTGTTTATATTCAAATTAATCACTATCTTACAAGAATCCCAGCAATGTAAATTATATTCTTCCCTTTCATTTCAGTGGCATTGTATAATAGAAAAGCTTAGTCACTCTTAAGGACTGATAAATAAACTTTATTGATATTTACTCCGCTGGAAACGAATGTAAACATAGAACAGATTACTGAATTAGCAGACTAGCCCATCAGCTGATGCTCACAACAAAACGTGATGTTCGTTAGGATTTCGTTAATCAAATTTTTGTTTGTTAACCGAATTGAAGATAATATATGGAAGGTAATTTGTTAACCGAACCGTTTGTTAACCAAGGAACCACTGTATAGTGATTTTAGGGCAATTTAGGGGAATTTTAGGAGTGTTTCTGACTTATGCGTTTTTGGCTTTACTTTGTATGTACTTTTCTGTGAGCTGGAACCAATTACCCAATATCCCATTGAAATAATGGATTTGGTTAACAAAATTTTCGGTTAACGAACGACTCTGTGGAACGAATTGTGTTCGTTAACCGAGGACCACTGTATAGCTATTTGCACATAGAATTCTTAATTGTTCTAGGACCAGACACTAGAACACCTTCAGATCTTTAGCATGAACAACTTTACAGAACATGATCTAACTGGTTAAATTTAGCATCTTTTAATACTTTTTCTTTTATCACCACTTTAACTTGAGTCAACTACTTGGTACTTGCAATGAAAGATATCAATTTGTCTGGTTATAAACAATACTTGCACCAATAATAATATTCTTTCATGATATCACTATGTAGCACCTTGTTCAGACTTGTGATTTTTTTTTTTTTTTTTTTTTATGTTCCATGCTTTCTTTTAGCTGTTTCACAACCACTTGAAGATTTACAGCATTACTAGTCACATTTTAATGTCGGATTACTTAAATTAATCAGATAATTAAAGATATTTACAGGAAAAAATATTGGCACAAAATATAGATTATGGTGGGTGAAGGACCGAGTCAGAAGGCTGGCCAAGGTTCTAACATCAATTTTATTGAATTATTGAAGTCAGGGTTATCAGGGTTTTATTGTAAATTGAATTCTGTAACTATTGAATTTTCCATAATACTGTACTGTACTCTGTTTTTAATAATTTTACCTTAATATTGATTACATATTTATATGTTGACATTTTCAATGGTAGGGAGGTGGTAACAAGACACAAGAACACTTGGATCGATTGTTCAAATCTCTGGAGTCTTACTACCATCCATCTAACTCTGGTCCATGGAGCCGCCACCTGCATGATTTCCTCAATAAACTGACACTTCTCTTCATAAGAAGATTACACAGGTGAGAACAGTGTGACCAAAGTTGTAAAAAGACAATTAGTCAATAATTTTGTGAAAATCTTAACTTGGATTTTCATATAATACACATAACTGACATACACTGACATACTGTAAATGTTGTTCCATCAACAGTTTTCATAATTGATAATGCACTGTAAACCTTCACCCAATTTTGTTAGTGAGTAGTAAATATGAGATACATTGTGGACCACAGGCTCCTCTTCTGTCCAACTGTTAGATAGGGTGGAATCAAAGGCATTTCATCTTATTAACTCCTCCTTTAGTTGATAGTCTTTCTTCCCTAGGGTGGAATCAAAGGCATTTCGTCTTATTAACTCTCCTCCTTTAGTTGATAGTCTTTCTTCCCTAGGGTGGAATCAAAGGCATTTCGTCTTATTAACTCTCCTCCTTTAGTTGATAGTCTTTCTCCCCTTGGGTGGAATCAAAGGCATTTCGTCTTATTAACTCTCCTCCTTTAGTTGATAGTCTTTCTTCCCTGGGTGGAATCAAAGGCATTTCGTCTTATTAACCTCCTTTAGTTGATAGTCTTTCTCCCTTGGGTGGAATCAAAGGCATTTCGTCTTATTAACTCTCCTCCTTTAGTTGATAGTCTTTCTCCCCTTGGGTGGAATCAAAGGCATTTCGTCTTATTAACTCTCCTCCTTTAGTTGATAGTCTTTCTTCCCTAGGGTGGAATCAAAGGCATTTCGTCTTATTAACTCTCCTCCTTTAGTTGATAGTCTTTCTCCCCTTGGGTGGAATCAAAGGCATTTCGTCTTATTAACTCTCCTCCTTTAGTTGATAGTCTTTCTCCCCTTGGGTGGAATCAAAGGCATTTCGTCTTATTAACTCTCCTCCTTTAGTTGATAGTCTTTCTTCCCTAGGGTGGAATCAAAGGCATTTCTTCTTATTAACTCTCCTCCTTTAGTTGATAGTCTTTCTTCCCTTTCTCTTTGCTTCACTCTCTCTCTTTTACAGGTACAGTAAAATCTTGTATTTTGCGAGTAATATTGACTGGAAAAATTGCACCAAATTCAAATTGTGCCAAATGCAAATACATAAACTAATGGGGAAAATAACAATATAGACTGGCCACTCTACATCAACCTCTGATTTTCCCATTTATAACCTACAAATGATACAAATTCTGCCTTTATTGACTTGATTGTGCTTTCCGGAAACTAGTTTTTAGGCCTTCCTCAAGTAATTTAATCACACGCTGCTTATCCTGCATCGAGTACTTGGCAAACTTAACTCCTTTATGATAGTCCTGCTTCTCCTTTTTCTTATTTGGCCGCTTAGGTGGGTCTGTCCCACCCCCACCAGCAGGACCCCCAGTAGAGGTAGAGGCCATTATCTTGACTCGACAGGTGGTAGCACCACCCATAAAAGCACACAATAACAGCCAGGGCGGTCGCTAGGATGATGCGGGCTACAACCTGACAGTTGCATTCTTGTAGACCTCTTATACGTTCACCACCGGCAATTCAATCACCAGAACGCTTCTTGGAAACATTCTTCTTACCTTGTCTTTCCGTATTCATCGTTAACACAACAAAATTGGAGAAAATAGCGAAAATCACGGAGTAATTGACAGAAACCGCACTATTCAACTGATCACGTGATGTAAACAGAGAGCGCTGGTGTAAACCGTTATTAGTCCTCACTGCGAAACATTCTTTTTACTTATTCTTTTCATACAGTATTTATGGGTAACAGCTAAATTTGGAAAAAATATAAATAAATAAATAAATAAATAAATAAATAAATAAATACAGAGTACCTCTCAAAAAAACACTTCACAAACAAAAGACACGAATCAATTGAACGTGTGATGTCGAATGTGAACTGTAAACATTGCATAACCCCACGCCACGCTTAAAACGTTGAGGATGGAATCGCGCTACTGTACAGTCAACCCTCACTTTACGCGGTCCCACATTCCGCGTTTCCACGTTTACGCAGTGCCCTGCCGGAACCCAGGATGCTCACATTCCGCGGTGCGTGTACCCCTTTACGCGGAGAGTGGCTGGCGAGCCGCGCCATTTTTGGATCCAAACTTCCCGCCATCCGCCATGTTGTGTAAGCGGCGCGAACATGGTGCGCACAAGGTCGCCCAGTCATCAAAACATTACCAGTTCTTTACCCGCCACCCACCACAGCTGGCCCAAGTCAGTGACAGTGATAATTATGGTGAGGATATGGACTTATATGGACTTTGGGGAGTTTGACAAAGAGGCCCTGCAAGCCTCTGTGGTGGATAGTGATACAATTGATACAGGTGAGGGCCAATAATCTGCCCTCTGCCTCGGAACCAACCGCCCATCCCCGTGTGCCCAGCCATTTTTCTACTAATGTAACTGTTAAAAAACCTAATAATATTGATATTTCTCTTAATTATTAATTGTGTGTGCATACCATCATAAAGTTAAGATAATATTTTTACTACAACATAGTAGTGTGTCGTCAAAAAGTGGAGTTTGGGGATCGGCCCGGACTCCATTTCAATTAATCCCATATGTTATGTTATTCACTTTACGCGTTTCTCACTTTACGCAGGACCCTCCGGGTTACATTAACCGCGTAAAGTGAGGGTTAACTGTATAGCCAACATTCGTATGCAAAAGTTTGCATTTTACAAACAGCGTTCCCCTTTTCATCAATCGCGTTGCAATCAATTCACATTGACAAAACACACGTTGTAGCAGAAATGACTGTAACTAGTATGATGGCTGTGACGTCATTCAAGACGGTGGCCAGCATTCACTATATTTTACGCCAAATATAAAACTTGGTTACATTAGGTAGTGCTCGCGAAATGAAATCGTGCGAAATATGAGATATTACTGTACTTTAACGGGCAATGTTCGGTGGATTTGGCATCCTGTGTACTGCTGGCAAGGCCGTGGGCTCGTAACACACATCTTGCCCACGGTGCCCACCGTTTCTCTGTGGATGTCGGTCACACGAGAATAACCCGTTATAGTACCCCCTTCTTTCCTCACACAGCCAAACTGTGGAATGCTCTGCCTCTTCTGTGTTTCCATATTCCTACAATCTGTTTCACTTCAAAAAGCTGGTTTTCCGGCATCTTCGTGGTGTAGATTAATAAAAGAAATATTTTCTATTTTTAATTTCTTTTTATATGTACTCTTATTTTTTCGCCCCCTAGGCCCTGTTGTGGGTCAATGACCTGTACTCAGGTGGGCTATTCCATGTAAAAAAAAAAAAAAAAAACATTGCTGAGAGGAGTAAAGATCTTGGGAGACATTATACTGTTATAATGTACTCTGAGAGATTCAATCTTGTACTGTACTGAACCTGTAAATACTGGAACTTTGATTAGTATTCATTCTAATTTTTTCTTTTTATGTTATTAATTCTAGTTATTTCATAATTTTGCAAATAATTATAATATGTAAATTTATAAGAATATGGTGAATAAATGAGTGAGGTTAATTTTTTATAATTTTTGATGACAGGTTTAATTTTTCATTTATAGGGAACGCTATAAAAAGCCTTCATGGGAAGTGGAAGTTGCTCCTAATAAGAAACTAACAGAGGAAGAGATTACTGCTTTTGTTCGATGTGTTCAGACTCCAACAATGCTCACAATGTTTTCCCACACGGGGACACATGATGCTGGGATTGTGTTTCACCGGCTGTCTCTTCTGCGACCAGAAATCATCATACCACCATTGCTTGAACAGTAAGTCACTTTTTCCATCCGTAAATATTTTAGAATCTTGAGTATTAAAAAAGTGTGTGTACAGTAGAATGTCGATTTAAAGCCATTCAATTTAAGATTATTGATTTAAAGTGAAACCCACAATTAAGGACAATGTTTTAATTTAAAGCGAATCTTTCCTATTTTGCGTGAGTCAATCTGGTGCATCATAATTAAAATTTTGCGCCTAATGTTTCTCTGGGCACGCTACACTGTCCTAAGGGCAAAGCTGTACTGTACATGTACACAAAATAATGTACTAAATGATTACTAAAATTTTTGTTGAGTACAAACTATAGCATGTTTATATTCAATTTAATCACTATCTTATATGAATTCCAGCAATGTAAATTATATTCTCCCCAGTCACTTTTGTGACATTTTATAAGCAAAAAACATAAACTCAAGCTAAAGGACATAAATAAACAAATAAATACTTCTCTAGACCTTGGCGCCAACTGACAAACATGTCACTGTCACCCCCCCCTGCCCCCCCTCCCTTCCTAGCCAGGGTTTGGCTTAAAGTTTTTATCTTATATAATGTCACAGACTAAAGTTAGGAGAATATATTAATTTATTGCTGGAATCCTTGCAAGACAGCAAATAATTTAAATATAAACGTCATATATTTTGCACAAGAGACAAAAAATTTTGCTCTTTGCACTAAGATTCTTAAATTAGAACTAAAATTTGTATGTCTAATGTGACCTATAGCATGTTTATATTCAAATTAAACATTATCTTATAAGAATTCCAGCAATGTTAATTATATTCTCCCATGTCAGTTCAGTGACCTTTAATAAGAGAAAAACTTGGTCACTCTTAAGGACAGATAAATAAATAAGCACTAGACCTTGGCATCAACTGTTAAACATATCACCTCACCTCCCTCCCTTCCCCCATCTTCCCAGTCAGTAAACAGACCATTTTGCTTCCCTTAATTTTAGCTGTGTTGATTTACGAGTGTTTCTTTTAACATAATACTGCAAAAAACAATGTTTTGTTTATTCTAGGAGATGGGCTGAGGTGCATCTGGGTAAACTCTCAGTCTTTTTAGTATTTTGTGTTTCTCTCAAGTACCAAACTAAATTATTCCATTGAAACAACACTTCGATTTAGTGCGAATTCGGTTTAACGCGACCTCTCTTGGAACATATCTCGGGTTATATCGACGTTCTGCTGTGTGTGTGTGTGTGTGAGTTTACCTTGCATCATTTTGGTATTTGTATGAGGATTAAGTTTTCTTGACTTTTTTATTAGATTCTTGATGTATTCAGTTGACCCTTTAAGACCTGGGGTGGTTGCACCATATATTTACCCCAGCCAGGTGAAAAGAATAATATATAACCATAATCATAGGTGATACATTCTTTGGTGTCTGTCTTAATATAGGTAATAATCCCTTTGGTGTTCAAGTTTTAAAGCATAAATCTAGTATGCTCAGTTACAATTATAGTATTCAATTATTCTTTTCAGTTATATATATACAGTACAGTAGGGTCGGGATATATCGCCATGTAGGGTTCAAGGATGTTAGCTATACAGTGGTCCCTCGATTAACGAACACAATTGGTTCCACAGAGTCGGTTGTTAACCAAAAATTTTGTTAACTGAATCTATTATTTCAATGGGATATTGGGTAACTGGTTCCAACTGACAGAAAAAGTATACACACAAAGTACTGTATACCAGGAATCGAATTAACAAAGCATTAAATATAAACTAAATACAGTACAGTATAGTCTGCATTTACGCTGTCAATTGAATTCGTGAAGGCCCGCTTAAAACGAGAAACGCGTAAATGAAATACCTGTAACAGAACATATGGGATTAATTGAAATAGAGACTGGGCCGACCCCGGGCCGGTGGAAAAGTTGTTTGGACATATTTCCTAGCCCCCATTGGTCCCTGTTCACCTAGCAGTAAAGTAGGTACCTGTTGTAAATCGAAAGTTGCGAATTCGTATTCAGGGAAAGTTGTTGGAGCTTCCAATAACTTGATGACAAAACGATTGACTTTTCAGGCTTCTACGCCCTTGACCCTTCAGGCTTCTACACCCTTAACTCATGAGACATAAAGGCAAGCATGAACTTAGCATGCTTCCCTGTTGGGCACTGTAAACGCTTCTGTGCTTCACCTTACACAGGATGTAGGGGGTGCCCAATAAATAATAATAAAAAAAAAATTCAAGAGACCAACAAACTCAGTGTTCACTCCACTGTAAACCAAGTTAAACTGAGAAGCGTTGGTGGGTGATTCGATCAGTAGAAGGGCACACAAAAACTGTTCCCTGTACTGTATATATATTATCTGTAAACACCTTGGTTAAGGACTTTCAGGTGACGGGCAAGTCGAAGGGAATGATTGAAACCCGCCTATTGACATATTCAATATTTATTGATGTGGTCAAAACCTGCAGAGAACAAGGCGTGCATTAGTATTACATGGTGATCTATCTGATACATAATTAGTTAGTCTCACACAATTTATCTTAATTATAAGTGATTATTGAGCACAGTGACATGATACAAAGTTCATAACTCTATTAATCTTAGCTACACTTCATGCCTCGTTGTCTTTTTGCTCCAGATAAGGCAGGAACGAGTAGGCATAATCAGTCCACAATATTTCAGTACTGAGGAGTACGTCATCACTTTGGCTGTACTTACAAGTGCGGGTCAATGCGAACCAGTATGGTGTTCCAAGGGAAAAAAAACTGTGTAAATTGTTTAAGCACAGAACTCGGCCAGGATTGGGAGTCGGTGTTCATCACTGCTAGCAGAGGGCTGGTCCTCACAGCATCACTTGAGGGGGCAATCTCCTGGAGTCCAGGCGGCCACGCCTCCCTTTAAACCATACATTCAGCAGAATCAGGACCTCTTGTCCGTAAACACCGCCCACCCCCTAATCTTTGTTCGGGTAAGGCAGCAAACGCCAGCACTCACACGTCAGTGGCGATGACACTCCCAGTGGTAAACCCCCCAGCCGACACATCTGGCAAGGTAACAGGCCACGTGGAGGGGGGGGGGCACTTGGTCGCAGGCTGAGATCTAATGTTTGTTTGGGTAATGCAGCAAATGCCAGCACTGACACCAGCGATAATAAGCCAGCGGCAATAACATTATCAATATGTTAACTAAATTTCAGAATGACTAATAATTTTAATATAAAAATGCAAAAATATTCAAGAGCACAACTTTCTTGATATTTACTCCACTGTAAACGAATGTAAACATAGAACCAATTACTGTATTGGCGGACTAGCTGATCAGCTGATGCTCACAACAAAGCGTGTTTCTCGTAAGGTTGTCGTTAATCGAAGTTTTGTTCGTTAATGGAACTGAAAATCCTTATGGGAGCTAATTCGTTAACCGAAATTTTGTTAATTGAACCGTTTATTAATCGAGGGACCACTGTATACTAAATCACGATATATAATTACATGTAATCAATGGGGAAAATAGGGTTAGGTTCTGGAGGCCAATATAAGTGACTAAACTTGATATAAAATGGCACAGTCTAAAGTTAGCAGAATATAAATTGCATTGCAAGGCAGCGAATTATTTGAATATATACATCATATATTTTGCACAAGAGATAAAAATTTTAGGCCTTTGTACTAAAATGTACTAATTAGTATGTACTAAAATTTTTATGTCTATTGCAAATTATAGCATGTTTATATTTAAATTAATCACTATCTTACAAGAATTCCAGCAATGTTGATTATATTCTCCTAAGTCAATTCATTGACATTTTATAAGAGAAAAACATAAACTCCCCCTATATGACAGATAAATAAATACCACTAGGTAATCTTGTCTGCACTCCGGCCCAGCTGTCATAATAAATCAACTCCCCTCCGACTTCCAGTAAGAGTGACTGTGGTTATTGTAATTCCATGTTCAAGAATGGAAAGTAGCCTCACCTTTGTTTCCCATCAGAGATTGTTAAGCCTGCCATTACATCTATGATAATGATAAATTGATGCTGCAGGATACTACAGACATGATCATCTTGCCAACAATCATTGTGTTAAATGCTGTCATATGGGAAGTTAAAGGACTTAAGATAGATTTGAAACCTAAATCCTTTGCTTATTGCTCACTGGACAACAAAGATTTTGCTACTGGTGTAAAAACATATGTTCTAGACCAGTGGTTCCCAAATTTTTTAACATGACTCCCCCTTTTGCATTTTGCCAAGTCCTCACCCCCCCCCCCTATATTTTTATATGTAAAATCTACATAGATTTAATTTTTTATTATAATTATATTTTAGTATTGTTGAGGATTAGATAACTCCTTGTGAAAGATACGAGTAGTGTGAGAGTCAATATGGTATCCATGACATGTACAAGACGCGTAAGGAGAGAAAGATGAAATGATAGAAAACAGATAAGGGTGACTGCTATACTTTGGTTTTGCACGGATGTTTGGAAGATTCAGACGGAGAGAGTTACTCCTGAAAGAGTTTCTTCATTATATTTTTGAGCAAAAAATTGCAAAATTTGTCAGATGGCTTCACACCTCCCCTGTATGCACCTCACGCCCCCCCCACCCCCAGTTTGGTAACCACTGGTCTAGACTAAATCAAGTATGCTGATTCTGAATGTAAACTCAGAATTTTCCCAGCATGTCAGGATTTTAAGTTATACATATGATCAGATTACACTGGGCTGCCTAGCACCAACCCAGCATAATTTGATTAATAACTTGATATTAAAGGTTTTAAATGTAATGTATACCTTTTAAGAATGCATCTAGTTTGGAATTTATTTCATGCTAATAATATATATATCTTTTCAGGGTATAACCTAATATATTTTCTGTATATTTTGAGGTTAGGCCTATGTTACTACAGACATGAATAGGCGAGGCTGTGTGAATCACCCTGATAACTTTTGCTATATCTGTGGAAAATCACTCCACGTGACCAGTACAAGAACCTTGCCAACAAAGTGAAAACTGCTTGCAAGTATTATTTTGGAAGTAAAGTTGGAGACCAAGACAAGAGCTGGGCACCATGTGTAACTTGGGGCTTACGCAGTGGTTGAGTGGCAAAAGGAAGGGAATGCCTTTTGCTGTGCCAATGGTATGGTGTGAGCCAATGAATCATCACTCTGACTGCTGCTTTTTGTATGACAAGTCTTGCTGGTTTCTCAAAGAAAAACAAGTCCAACAATTTATATCCGGATTGTAAGTCTGCTCTGAAACCGATCCCCCCATGACTTGGATTTGCCTGTGCCAGTTCCCCCAGCAGCTGCTGCAGTTGAAAGCGATGACAACTGAGTGTGATGATGCTGATATGGAGCAACTGTATTAACCTGTATCTGAGGAAAAGATGCCACAATTGCTTAATCAAGAAGAGTTGAACGATCTGGTGAGAGACCTGTCATTGTCAAAGGAGAAGGCAGAAGTGTTTGGCTCCAGACAACAGCAATGGAACCTCCTACAGGAAGGTACCAAAATTTCCCTCTTCTGTGATCGGCACACAAACTTAGCTGCCTTTTTTAAGATAGAAAATGATGTTTGTTTCTGTTCTGATGTTAATGGCCTCATGCCTGATGAATGGAGACTCTTCATAGACTCCAGCAAAGTGAGCCTCAAAGCTGTGTTGTTACACAGAGGTAACAAAAAACCTTCTCTTCCTGTAGCTCATGTTGTTGTCATGAAGGAAACGTGAGTCAATGGAAATCCTTCTGAAAGTGATTAAATACTCATCTCATAAGTGGAACATTTGCTGTGATCTAAAGGTGATTTCTCTCCTCCTAGGACTGCAGCTGGGTACACAAAACATATGTGCTTCTTGTGCCCATGGAACAGCCGTGATGACAGCAACCATTATGTTGTAAAAGACTGGCATGAAAGACATAACACACAGTTGGCAGGTACAATGTGCAGCATAAGCCATTGGTAGACCCTCAGAAAGATTACCTTCCACTGCTTCACATCAAACTTGGCCTTATGAAAAACTTTGTAAGGGCAATGGATCATGACAGTAATGGCTTCCTGTATCTCAGAGAGAAGTTTGGCACAGTGAAAACTGATAACTCAAAGCAGGCATTTTCGTTGGGCCCCAGATCCGAGAACTGATGTGTGATCGCGAGTTCAAAAATAAACTGAACCCACTTGAGTTTGGAGCATGGGAAGCATTTGTGTTGGTTATGCAGAACTTTCTTGGGAACCATAGAGCTAAAGGCCTATCAGCGAATGGGCTGTAGGATGTCTCTTAAAATGCACTTCTTGCATTCTCATCTTGATTTCTTTCCACCTAATCTGGGTGAGGTAAGCGATGAGCATGGTAAAAGGTTCACCAAGACGTGTCGGTGATGGAAACTAGGTATCAAGGCCGGTTCAACCAAAACATGATGGGTGATTCAGGGGTAAAAATTCACCATAGCAGCAGTAAGTCAACCTTTTCGGCTAATGGAACATCCTTTACTGCATCCCTGTAAGCGAGTTTAATTTTATGTGCAGTGCAATGGATGCCTTCCAACTACGGTTTCTCTAGATCTCTTCTCAATCAAGCTACTAAACCATTTCTGCACCCAGTCATAATGCTGGCCCCATCTGTACCATTGCCAACTAGCTTCTGCTTGTTTCGCCATAGTATGAATTCATCGTAGAGCTAACACATTTCCTGATAGATGCAGCATCACCTCTCAATATTTTTTACAGCAACAAAGTTTACCTAGCATTAATAGTGTATTCTCTATATGAAGCTCTTATACACACTGAGTGTGTCTTACCACTGTCATCGGCCCACTCGCGCATCTGGTGATCCCAGACCAGCAAAAGAGTAAAATCTTGTCGCCCTTATGATATTTTGGTCTCCTCGGGCGACCGGGCATATGTGAATTTTTACCCCTGGTGATTACTGCTGGTTCCTACAACGGGAGATTATTTCCTCACAAAAATGCAAGAGCAAGTGTCTCATACACTTTTGAACACTTCCGAGCAGTGCTTACGCTGAATATGTTGAAATTAGTTTTTATGAGGGTCTTTTTCTGTAACTTGTTTATGTTCTTGAGTTGTATACTACGCATTATAAACGTGGAGATCAATCATTGTTATCAAAATATGATGTGAAAGTAATTACTAAGCACTGTTGTTAGATGTACAATGTGGCAATATACAATCATAAAGTGTCTAATATAGCATGACAGGTATCATTAATACATATACATAACTTGAAAACCTGACGTGATGGCTGAATTCTGACTTCAGATTTGAAATCAGTGGACCAGATTTACTCAAGAACACCTGCATTTCCCTTAATATCAGACAAAAAAAAAATTGTTGCCCAGTGATATAATCATTGACCTTGCCAATTTCTGCCACTTGCCTCTTGTTTTCCACCAGAATCTTGTTAGATTTATTGCAAGGTTCATGTTGTCGTTATGTTTACATGACCATCTACATTATTCTCATTGGTTGATCAACTGATTTAGGCTCTACTCTTCACTGGAGACAACGACGGAGCCCCATCGTCTGACTGCATCTTTAGAGTGTGTGGTGTGTGTGGCTCGGGCATTAGTCAAGGGTGGAAAGTATTACCCTGAAGGTCAGACACATGTCATCCCACTACTCCTCCAAACTTTGCCAGGCATTGATCCTAATGACATCAAAAAATGCATGGTAAGAGATATTTTTAAAACTTAACCCTATACATGTATTTTGAAATTGCATTATTATTCCATATGAATTAAGATGCCTAAAGTTATGGTATCTTATCACAAAAAACCTCATTACTATCTTATTTATTATTGAAATGAAAATAAATTATAAAATGACATCTTATCTTCTAATCCTTTGCCTTCAATTTGTCATAAATTTTGTCTATCTCTCCTTTTTTTTAATACACTAGACTAATATCTTTGCATTTTATCACTGATTTAAATTTTAAACTGATATTATTTTATAATTTTGTTCTTCCTTTCTGTTTCATAAAAATTAAGTTGACTTCTTTGTTATCAAAAAATAACATCAAAGTTTATTGAAGTTCATTCAAGTTATTGAACTGTTTGCTGTCAAACATTTCTCACTTATATTATGAACCATTTGACTCATCCATAAGCTGAATATGGTGAATTTCAAGAGTTTTTCTAAAATGTAATGATAATTAACCTCACCAGTGGGCAGGCTATAGTCTAGACCAGGGGTCACCAAACTACGGCCCTCGGGCCGGATCCCAAGTCCTTCCCCGGCTCGTGGTAGCTCCGCCTACGCTCTGACGTTACCAGAGCTTTCGTTCTGGCTTGCAATTATTGAACAGAATGATTATGTGGCCCGCGCTCGTCATTCTTTCAGTTATCCGGCCCACTGTGAAAAAAGTTTGGTGACCCCTGGTCTAGACTATAGCCTTTCATGTGATCACCCTCTCAGTTGGCAATACTGTACTATTTGCAAGAGGCCATTCATTACCCTATACAACCCAGCTTATGTCCACACTAATTCCTCACTTGACCATACAGATAGTGACTGAGGAATGTTGGTGTTGTGAGTTTGGTATGTCTTGTAGCACTTGCAGTGACTTTTTTTCAGTGCAGTTCTTTTTGGAACATGTTGGCTAAAACTAAACCTCAATCCAATACATCCCCAATGCCTAACCTGAATTTTAAAATTTTCAGCATTTCATTTATTTAACCAACACCAGCTCTTATGACTCATGGCTCAGCCACGATCTTTTTAATTTGTTGTCTTTCTGCACTGTTCTCAATAGGAAGCCTACAATATACGCTCCATCCAAATGGAAAACTTTCTTTCCCCATATTTCCTTAATCCCAAAATATTAGAAATTACCATATTTTGTAATGTATTTCATATTGTATATATTTGTACATACAGTATTTCATGTTAGTGATTTTTAAATGTTTCTGTATGAAAATCCAGTCCAATTACCCTCAGAATATTTGGTCTGGATGATGAGATAAATTTTTTTCTTCTGTTAATAACATTAACATTTAGGTGAGAAAAATTTGACCGGAAACCACCCTCCCAGGACCAAAAAACATCCCTTGCACATGAACCTTGCTTATAACAATAGACATATGGGAGGACTACCTGTATTTATATATTTTATTTATTACAGGTAACATTCCAGTTCATCTACACATTGGTGACTCTTGTACCTTTTGTGGACTGTTCCGCAGCTGTTGAAGAATATACTGATTTGACAGAAGTAAGTGGTTCTTTATCTGTTGATGTTGTGTAATGAAGCACAGTATTTATTAGAAATACAAAACAGGAACTATACAGTGAACCTGTAAGTCCATAAGACAAGAATTTAATGATGAGATAAAGATTACAGGACTCTGCTATTTTCTGTAGGGAGAGTGATGTAATAAAATTAAACAAGAAAAATGTTGTTCTGGCAGGTGGAACAAGAAGTGTGTTTGCAGACAGCAGGTTTTGAAGACTTTGTCCTACAATTCATGGACCGCTGTTTTGCTCTGATTGAAAATTCGACCCTGGAACAAATTACTCAGTTGGACAGAGAAACTGAAAAAATGAACAGAGAAGAAAACATGCTTGAGATGGGACTCTCTTCAACATTTTCAGCCATCCTCACTCAGGCACACCCAAAGATATACCAGGTAATTAGTTGTATCATATACAGTATATAGTAAATACATTAATGAAGGAGCAAGGATGGACAAGGTGGATAGGGTGTTGGAGTTCTTGTTATGGAAGGGGAATACCATAGTCATACACATGCTACAGCAGCCAGAAAATGCACATTTCCTCTTAACTCATGTCATCTCGTAATCTGGTATTGTTGAAAAGAAAATACCTGTACAGTAGTCTGGTTTTTGCACTTTCATTTGTCTTTTCCCCTCCATGGTTTCCTTCCTTATATCCTCTTTTTTGTACCTCATTGTCAGTGGTGGGCACAGCTAAATGAAAAGTTAGCTTTGCTAACCACTAATGTGCTAACTAATAAGTTAACTTCGCTAACGCTAAACACCTAAAAAAGTTAGCGGAAGCTAACGCTAACCACTAACTTTTATTATATGAATTTAGCTTCGGTTTGGGTTTTTTTTTTTTTTTTGGCTCTAAAACCCTTAAAAACAGACCTAGAGAGCTGAAATTTTCATATATTGTCTTGTAGCTTAGACATAGAGCTTTCCAAAAAGGTATAGCATGCCAAGATCAGATGATGATCAAGGTGTACACAAATAATTAAATGAACAAATGAAATTAAACATTAGTTTACATTCAAGTTTCAACATACACTTTATAATATTTATTTACTGTACGAAAAGACAGAAAGTATTAAACGAATCCAAAAACTATAGTACTGTATAGCATAGGTAGCAAATAGCATCATGCCAAGATCAGATGATGATCAACTTATCAAGGTGTACACTGTACACAATTTCACAAATAATTAATTTGCATTCTCATACAACCTATCGGCCTTATTCATTATTCATGTAAATATGCAATACCAACCACATACACATTATACCAGTGCATTTTTATATAACTTATTGTTGGTCTTAGTCTTTATACCAGTGAATTTTTATATAACTTATTGTTGCTCTTAGTCATGTAAATAAACAGAAAACTCTAAACTTTAATGAAAAATAAGTTTTTAGAAAATTTTGTTTGGCTCACACCTTGGATGACATCCTGGTTATGAACTTATGCAGTACTTAGCATAACCAAATATATTGACACAAAAAAATCCTAATTAAATTAACAAATAAATGAGAAATGAAATTATACATTAGTTTACAATTATATTCTATGATTCCTTGAACATGCACTGACAGTCTTTATTTACTGTAAAAAAAAGTATTAAACTTTAATAATCGAAAAATTCCATTCACGTTTACACGTACTAACACGCAGTCAGCCAAGCATGCCTGACTGGCTGTTGGAGACACACGTCGCGGCATCACACGCTTACAACAGACAGGAACAAACATGTATAAATTTTGTTAGCAGACTTAAAGTTAGCGGAACTAAATTTAGCGGAAGCTAATTGGTCCGCTAATGGTTTCCAATGCTAGCGAAAACACTAATCCGCTAACAAGAAAGTTAGCTTCACTAATTAGCGGTTAGCAGATTAGCGGAACCGTGTCCACCACTGCTCATTGTGTAAGGCATAATTAACCCTTAAGCCCTGGGTTAGGGTGCTGCTGGCAGTACACACACACACACACACACACACACACACACAAACACACACACACACACACACACACACACACACCCTGCCACGGGGTTAAATCGAGAACAAAATAAAATACAAATAATAATACTAATAATAATAATAATAATAATAATAATAATAATAATAATAATACAGTAAAACCTTGATTAACTGACCACATATAGGGGGAAGGGGCCGACGGATAATCCGAAAGGTCGGTTTATAGTGCATAAAGTCTACGGAAATAAAACATACATTTTCAAAGTACCTTTCCCTAACCTTCCTCATTTAATTCCCTCTATATTTTTGTTCATTTGCCATTCATATTTCAACAGAATTTGCTTTAAAACATTAACCATTTTAGTAAATAAATATGAACCAGCCATGAATAAAAAATGGAAAAGTCAAGGAACATATGTCATCACAAAAATTGTGACCAAGTCCCAGGTTGCTGATCTGACTTTCTACCTCATTTACACACAATTGCAGGGTCTCAATTGCTTCTCTTACTATTGACAACACAAATACATATATTGTTTCTCATTCTTGATTTATTTTTTATTTTTGCCTTTATTTATGGTTCTTTATTACTATTATTATTATCATTATTAATATTATTACATTATCGCCCCCCATGCCCCGATGTGGGTCAGTGACCTGTGCCCCGGTGGGCTAATCCCCGTAAAAAAAAAAAAAAAAAAAAATTAGGAGTTCGGGATTGATGGTTAATCCGAAAGTCGGTTAATTGAGGGTCGGTTAATCGAGGTTTTACTGTAATAAATAAAAAATAAAAAAATGGCGGGAAAATAACCGGACGTTCTGGAACGCCACCCGGGGCCCAAGGGTTAATATTAAAAGTCGCTATGTATGCGTGTAGATTTTATGCTTGTCTGTCCTTTCATAGAAGAATAAGCAACAAAATTTTGAACAAGATCAGAAAGAGGTTATTTTCATGCTGCTTGATTGAATTTTGTAAAAGTAGTGGGGCATATGTTTACCACTTGCTGCATGGCTTGGTCTTCTATTTTCTCTGAGTCATTTGTTCACCTTTTCTTTTTCTTTCTTCCTTATCACCTTTCTTTTACTACTCTTATTTTTCCTCCATTTTCCTTTTAATTTCACAGTTTCTCCAGTTATTCTTTAATTTCTTCCTCATTCCTCATTTTCTCCAACTTCCCTTTTTTCTTTGTGTCCCTCCTTTTTCCTCTTACCTTTCCTCATTTATGTTCTCTTCTCCTTCATTTTCATGTCTGTCTGTTTCTCCTATTATTATTTTTTCTTCCTTCCTCTCACTCATTTTGTTATGTAAAATGCACTAGAAGCTATTTCTGTGAACCCTGAGTACTTAGGTGACTATGTAGAGCTTGTATCCAACTTACAGTAAACTAGGAAAACTAAGAGTAACTGTGAAGCTCTGAAAAATAATGATGGAAAACATGCATAAAAGCTGAAAGTACATTGAAAGCAAGAATTATAAAAAAAATTATGTGCTTGATACTTTTTGTCTATTGGTTTTCCTCTGAATGTCCATGATGTACTTACATGTAGCGATAGTAAACATGATACTGTACGTCTAAAGGCGGCGGCACACTGAGCACTTTTCCTCCCAACCTTGCTGGACCAACACGGTCCGGCCAGCAAAAGAGACGTTTTCTTCACATTGGGAATTCCTGTTGCAGTTCTAGGGTCGTGTTCTTCCACTTGACTTTCTAAAGAAGCTTTTTGCTGAAGTGCTCATGTCTTTGGTCCCATAGAATAGGGTAGTCCCTAGTGCTCTCTATTAATTTGTGCTGTGCTTCACATCTCCAAATAACCTTCCTAGAAGAACGAAGAAAGGCTACGTTTGGGTGCTGGGAAAGCCATCGTGAAGTTTGTCAAGTGGCGGTGGCTGGCTGGTCAAAGAAGACCCTGTATAATGATTTAATAATACTAAAAAAGTTTTAAAGTGACCAATAAATAGAAACATGTCAATTTTTACTTAAATATTCAACACCTAATATGAATCTCATTGAGCACTAATCCATCCAGCAACTGGCTGCCAAACTGTTGCCCACTTCTAGCAACAACCAAAATCCTGCTGTTTGCTGGGCCGTCAGGCCAGCGGCCAGCAAAAAACGGCCAACATGTTGGGAGGAAAGTGCCCAGTGTGTCGCTGCTTTAAAAGGGACATGCAAAAAAAAATTCTTATTAATCTATGGTTTTTTATATTGCAAAGAATATACAGTAGATCCAGTGTATGTAAATAATTTTCTCCAAAAAATATATTGATAAAGAATGTTAGCGTGTAGCTTTAGTGTATAGAAAAAATACTGTTTTTTGTAATTGTCTTATTTCTTGTGGAAAAACAGTGATGCAATGGTTATTAGGACATTACAATGAAATAACATATTTATGCTATCCACAGGCTGCCCTCCAGCGTTTGCAAACATTCATCAAAGGAAAAATGATAGAGATTCATGTTGCAGGCAAATTTGCAGCAAACATGTGCCGATCAGCAGTCAGGGTAAGTGGTGACTTGTGGTCACGAAACACACACACACACACACACACACACACACACACACACACACACACACACACACACACACACACACACACATATATGAGGTGTGATCCAAAAGTTCCCAGACTGGCTTCATAAGATCTTTATTTTTCAAGATATTACGGTGAAACTTTAGTCACCCTTAAAATATTCTTCAGAGGCCTCAATGCAGTGCTGAATCCCTTCCTCCCACTTCTGGAAGCAAATCTGGAAGTCCTTGTTGGTGAGGCTGGAGAACACCTTTTGTGATGTGTCCTGGATCTCCATTCTGTCCATGATCTTCCCCTTGAGGTTCAACTTGAACTTTGGAAACAGCATGGCATCCCAGTGGTCCCCCACCCTCCATACTCTCCAGATCTGGTCCCCTGTGACTTCTGGGTGTTTCTGAAGTTCAAGTTGAACCTCAAGGGGAAGGTCATGGACAGAATGGAGATCCAGGACACATCACAAAAGGTGTTCTCCAGCCTCACCAACAAGGACTTCCAGATTTGCTTCCAGAAGTGGGAGGAAGGGATTCAGCACTGCATTGAGGCCTCTGAAGAATATTTTAAGGGTGACTAAAGTTTCACCGTAATATCTTGAAAAATAAAGTTCTTATGAAGCCAGTCTGGGAACTTTTGGATCACACCTCGTACATAATAATGGTTGCCCCTCGAAATTGAGGATGGCCGGCCCAAGGGCCACCTAAGCGTGAATTTTTTTAAGGTGTAGAAGCTGTCGCCAACACAACAACCACACCCTAAGTTAACGAGCTGCATGACCCAGTGTCAAGGAATAGTCCGAGAAGACTGGACAACTCGCTAACACACACACACACACTACTACTACTACTACAGTAGGATCTCATGTTTCGCGACTAATTGGTACCGGTTTTAGCGCCGCGAAACGAGTGACATTGAAATACATCTAAATAAGCCTAATCAGTTCTGCGTTGTCACCCAAACCCCCCCTATAATGACCTACAACCCACCAAGAAAATGACATTACAGTAATGTATTCATACATATTATATAGTACATATTGTTGATAACAATATTTATATATACTCATACTGTAGGATAACTTACCGTGATGGAATCAGTGAAATGCTTGACGGGGCTGGTTGATGGGTTCCAAGGCAGGAAGGGCTGGTTACTGCTTCCTCCCTGCTCCCTCCTCTACGTCTCTTCTAACCTCAGCATCAAATCCCTCAAAGTCTTGAGGTAGCTCTGCCACCAGTAAGTCACCCAACACTGCAATATCATCATCGGTGGTGCCATCATCATCTCCTAAAGTGATGTTTGCCAAAGCATTAACAGGCTGGGCCTTGCACAGGTACCAAGTAATGAGGGCCTGCTGACGAGCATTAACACGGGACATGTACAAGCCCTTATATTCCTCCATACCCTTATCAAGGGCAGAGCACATAAAGTTCCGAGGATGTGGCTTGGTATCATATTCTTCTAGCTGTTCACTGAGATGTGCGATGTTTGTGAGAAACTCAGTTGTAGGTTCACCAGGCTGAACGTCATCCTCTTGTGTTGGTTGCTGTTCTTGTTGTTCTTCATCATCCTCCAACATTTCTTCAATTGTTGGTTGCTGCTGATGTTGACCAACGATTTCTTGCAAATCTTCAACCTGAAGATCTGAAAATCCCGGTGCTGGGACTGAGCGCACTGCCTCCACTGTGTCCATTAGTGTTGCCGCCATGGACTGCCTCCCCCCGCTTGCCGCGGTTTGTTCTGCCCCACTTATCTCATAGTTAGCGAACCAAAGCTTCCATGAGTGTAGCACTGTTGCAACATTAATCTTATGCCATGCCTCAACAATTCTGTCCACTGCATTTTTAATATTATATTTTTTCCAAAATTCACAAACTGATAACACTTCACTGTTGCAGGGTGGTGTGGTGCTAGGAGTCAGGTCGTCTACCGTCTCCTCCTCCTCCTGGTTAGCTGGTAGAGTCTGGTCACTGTCAGAGTTCTGCCTCAATTTTTTGTAACTCGACTAATAAGTCTGTCTGCTGACAAAAGTCTTTATAGTGACTGATAGTAGAACAGTTTAACATTACTGATGAATTCGTGGTCAAGTGGCTGCAGAAGCGATGTGGTGTTAGGAGGAAGGAAGATAACTTGTACATTAGGGTGGCGTCCAATTAGAAACCTAGAGCATCCATGAGCATTATCCATCACCAGGATCACTTTGAAGTCAATGTTCTTCCTCCGGCAGCACTGTTGGCCGTCAGGAACAAAGTGCTTGTCAAACCAATCAATGCATAAAGACGTTGTATCCCAAGCTTTCTTATTAGACGTCCAATAAACATTGAGCTGCGACATGTTGGCATGACGGTAGGCTCTAGGACGGGCAGCACGGTTAGCAACCAAGGGTTTCATCAAGAAATCTCCACTTGCATTAACTGTGAATAAAACAGTAATCCTGTCCTTTGAAGTCTTTACAACCCTTGCCTGTTTTTCATCCTTGGCAATGAAAGTGGTCTTAGGTGAGCGCTTCCAGAAAATGCCAGTTTCGTCACAGTTGAAGAACTGGTCTCAGCAATAACCGCCCTCTTTCACAAGAGCTTGAAGGACGGGTAGATATTTTTCTGCTGCTATGACATCAGCTGATGCACTCTCCCCATGGTAGAGGGCAAACTTGACTTCATAACGCTTCTTAAAGGCAGCCAACAGAAGCATTGAACGGTGGTGGAGAGTTAACGCGATTCTTCTGTGCAACTGCAGCATAATAAACACGTGCCTGATGCCTTATCTTTGGCCCAGACAGGTCACCCTACTCACAGTTTCTTCTTTCCACCCACTTGTGAAGGTAATGTTCTCTGTTAACTAACAGTTGGTTTCATTGTGAAATATCGTAGAATGTCCTGCTACTAGAAAATCTTGAAATACATTCACAGAAGCAGTTAAGGCTTCCTTGTTCTTCTTAGGGGAACGTATAGTTGGTTCGGGACAGTGTAACTTATGCAAGATTTCACAGGTACGAGCACCACTTTTGATCATTTCAAGCATCTCTCGTTTCATTTCAAGGGTGTATTTCCTCCTCTAGACCCCCTTACGGTAGTCACGCTAGGCTTGGGGCTTTCCTTGTTGACCTTCTCTACAGCCATCATTACCACCAGAACCGCTCCCAACATTTATTTACATTTTGAACTTCACTCATCGTTAATACACAAGAATCGCTAATACACAAGAATCGTTAATACACAAGAATCACTAATACACAAGAATCGCTAATACACAAGAATCACTAATACACACGAATCGCTAATACACAAGAATCACTAATACACAAGAATCGTTAATACACAAGAATCGCTAATACACAAGAATCACTAATACACAAGAATCGCTAATACACAAGAATCACTAATACACAAGAATCGCTAATACACAAGAATCACTAATACACAAGAATCACTAATACACAAGAATCGCAGATACACAAGAATCGTAATAGTTAAACAAGAATCTCATGAAACGTAAGCACAATGGGTTATATAATCCAAGGTCACTGCACCGCTCGGTCATTCAGACTAACTGCCGTTACTCCATAAACAAAAAACTCTCGGCGGGTCGACGGATAACAAAAGACCGTGACAATGCGCACTGTCCACTGAACAATGACTCACGAACTTGGTAATGAAAATCGCCATTCTTGAGAGGCTGGAAATTTTTAAAATGATGCGAAACATTTGAATCGCGAATCTAAAATTTGCTAAACTTGAGATCCTACTTGCTGTCACTCGGAATCAAGTATGACGATCATCCAGCTATGATACAATGGTATGAGTTAATAAGTATATCACCTACGTTGGTGAGTTCTGAGGTGATTAAAGAGGCCGATACGGGACCGGCAAGGTCGTTCACAGATGTTGCACATGTGGAGGGCTACATCTAATGTGGGAGGGGCAGTGGCAGCGTCTTTCTTGCATTGGCGCTTGTCACATACACACACACACACCCACACCCACCCACCCCTAAAAGGTAAGGCGGAAGCATATGAATTATGTTGTGTCTGTCCTTCTGTTTAAGATCAAATTAGAATTCATTCAGTGAGTTTCCAAAGAATCACTTAGTAAGTTTCAGGTATGGTGTGATAGTTTTTTTTGGGGAGGGGGGGATGATCCATTTTCAATGGTACTTGTTATAATAAATTTATAATGGAATGCCATGCAAATTGCTAGTGTTTTGGATTAACCCAGCATCTTTTAGTTTTGTTTTTCTAACTGCTCTGTTTTGGCTTTCAGGTAAACCCTTCAGAGGCACTTAAAGCATTTGTTCCTGGAGTGTGTCGTTTATTATTGGCACTGACTGAGAATGAAGAAATACAGAATGAGGAGCACTTGGATGATGAGCTTCTGTTTAATCTCCTATTGTTGTCTGAGGTATGGTTATTTTATTATTATTATTATTATTATTATTATTATTATTATTATTATTAATTTTAGTCTTCACAGTTTTCACTCGGGAAAGTCGAGGAGACTCGGCGTCCCTCAATGCTTGCAGAAGGATAAGGCGCATGCCCTCAATGAACATATAGACGTAACCATCCTATCAATAACATGCTAAAATGAACTTTATTGTGTTAGAGCATAAGGAATTTGAGCCAATTTAGTCAAATTTAATACTTTTTCCCTTAATAAGCATTAAGTCTCATGTTATACGGTGATGTTATATTACCTAAGAGTTGTTGTTCCATAAGAGTGGCTATTTAATAAGGTTTCTGTAAATGTAATGGGTGCAAATGCATGCAATTTAAAAACTGCATTCACTTGTCGAGAGGCTATGTAGACCGGTGGCGGCTCTCCGTCAGCCGGACAAAACTGGTCCACATTATTATTTTTAATATTTCTAAATAACCCTACAGTCCACTTTCAGTTATAGTTTTTTCACTTGGGAAAGTTATTCAGTTTTCTGTTTTACTTGAAATAATAATTGGATCATTTAAATAAAAATATTTACTAATTATTTAATTGTTCAGCAATAAGATCTTTGGCAACTTTACAGAGGGCCAGCATTGTGCATGATGCCTAGTATTTTTTTTAACTACTTTATTTCGAAATTACTGTAGATCACACTGAAAGTTTAATATTCTTTAGCCATAAGTATTTTTGCACCCATTATTTTAATGATTTATAATAGATACTTTGTCAGGTGCCACTGATATAATTTAAGAAATTTGGTGTTTATAAATGCTTGACAACCCTTATTTAGAGAAAGGCCATATTCTACTTGATATTTGATTTGATAACTGATATATGTGGTGTTCTGCATGCCTCACCAGTGCAACCACGGTATGCCACTGATATATGTACTGTATATGTATTCTTTATTAATTTAAGATATTTATTACAGCTGGTACGTTGCAGTGGTTCCCACCTAATCAAATATGTGCCACAAATTACCCAGGTGCTAACCCAAACACTTCATCTCAAGAGTCGAGAAGGATATCACCTTGCTGGCTCTGTACTGCGATACCTCTTGAAGTATCTTGGTATCACCATGCCTTCAGAGTATCGTTCAATGCCAAATGAATGGGATACACCAATTGCTGACTCTCTACCAATACGGGTAAAATCTTGAATTATAGTTTTAACTGATGACTTCATACTACATAGTTTTTGTCTGTGATTTAAAGGGTTGTAAAATATTTATTAGATGTTACTCCCTATTGATGTGTTTCATATTAAGCAAAATGTGAATGAGGAATACTAGGGGAATGTAAAGCATGGACTCCAGATATTAAAGGAAGGAGCAAATTAGAAGCACAAGAAGTTATGTATTTGCATGTAAAAAAAGGTCAGGTGAATAGAATGCATAGAATAAGAAATATAGAAATAAGGAGATGTGGAAGTGAAAGAAGTGCCTGGTAGAGAGTGTGGATCAGAGTTTTCTCTGGTGATATGAACATATTGAGAGAATGGAAAGTGAAAAGCTGTTAGAAGGAGTGCATATTTCAGAGATGAATGGGAAAAGGGAGAGAGAACACCAAGAAGTGAGGGGCATGGACCATCAGGAAGCAGCAGTGTACATGAATGAATGGAGTTTTGTTTTAAGGTTTTTTGGGGGGGAAAGACGTGATGATGCTAACATGCTGCTGGTGGGTGATGCTAACATGCATGAAGGAACATGGGTAAACAAGATGGATATTTCAGGCTTTGTTATGGAAGAGGAAGACCATTGCTTTGCACATAAATTTGTTTGATCACTTGTACACTCCTCTCCATTGCATTATACACGAGGTGGCCGATTGGAAGTGATCTTTGCTGAAGTGTCTCACACCCCTCCACATCAGCCAGCTGGGGCTGAGGCAGGCATTGTAGGTCTGGCAGCGAAGGGAGACTTAAGGAAGTCAGCCAGCAATCAAAAAGTTCACCAGTTGCCCGCGTAAATTTTGTGAACGAAGATTTATGAGTTCCACCCCCGACATTGCCCCTATTTATTGCCACAACGCCCGTTGTTTATTTTTATTTTTTTTACCAAAATGGGAAAGAGGAAAGATTTAACAAAAGAGCAGATAGTGTCAATTATTAGTCTGCATAAGGGCAAAAAACCTGTAAAGGAAATATCATGAATTGTTGGTGTGAGTGAATGATCAGTTCAGATTTGGATCAAACGATTTCGAGATGACGGCGGGTTGGCAATACCATTGCACAACGTACAGCCAGGGAAGACTCAAAAAACTTCCCAACGCACGTTAACTGTTCTTAAGAGGCAACTTGATGCTAATCCACGTCTGTCAGCATGGGAATTGATAGTAAAAAAACCCTGTACCTCTAGGTGATGTTTCTGTAAGGACCGTTCACTGCCACATCCGTGACGACCTGCAGTTTCGCAGCCACCGCGAACGCAAGAAGCCACTCCTCACCCTTGTCCAGAGGCAGCATAGGGTCGCTTTTGCCAAGGCTAACGCTCAGTGTGATACGACCAAGTGGCAGCACGTGCTGTGGAGTGACGAGGCAACGTTTTCTTTTACTGGAAGTCTTACTTTTAATGTTTACAGGTGCCCAGGGAGTGATTCGCTTGACCCCAAGTTCACTTTTAGCACAGTTAAGCATACTCAGTTCACTAATGGTATGGGGTTGCTTCTCGTACTTTGGAACTGGTGATCTTGTGCTACCTAGGAATGTGATGATGAACCAATTTAACTACTTGGGGCTGTTTTATGATTATTTGCCCGGGTCTTTTGAAAATGCCGCACTGATGTGTTTATGCAGGATGGTACCTCTTGTCACACAGCAAAATATGTAATACAATGGCTTGTTGACTGTCAGGTAGACTTCATAAGTGATTGGCCAAGCAATTTGTCTGACCTTAACCCAATAGAAAATAAGTGGATCATTATCAAGTTTCGTCTACAAGGCAAGAACACAAATACCGCCCCCAAGCTGGAGGCAGCCATTCGTGAGGAGTGGAATAATTAAGACCCACAAATAATCCACAACTTGGCAGAGTCAGTTCCTTCATGCCTGCAGGATTGTATCAAGAGAAAAGGGAGGCCTATAGACTACCGGAAGTGTGTTAACTTCTCGGATTAATTTTTTATTAATATTTCATCTTGTTTATGTCCGTCACGACCCCGCTCATAATGCAATGGCGAGGAGTGTATACTGTACTATCAGATTTCATGAGCTATGTCATGCAATTACCCCCATGTTAGTCCTTTTTTTTCTATTTTCTGTAATTCTGAACAGCACTGGGGAGAAGCTGGTGATATATACAATCTTGGTCTGACATGGATGGAGCCTGGTGAGGTTGAGGAGGCCGCAATGACGACCCTTGTTCGTACATTCCTTACTCCAGAACTCATTCTCTTGCATCAAGTGGCGAAGGGAGAAAAGGAAGTATCGAGGTTAGTTAAAAGGTTCAGGAAAATCTCAGCTGGAGAGACATCTTTGCAGTGCTTGACGTTATCAGGTGCCTGTTCATCTAAGATTGTTCTTTGTTTAATTTAGGCTAATACAAACTACAACGAATTTTCTTTATATGGCTGCTGAAAACTCTAGAATAGTAACAGAACTACCGAAAGTAGTTTATTCTTAACTGCAAATTTCCTTTTCATTTTACAGAGAGGTGTTGCAGCAGAGTTTGGCCATCACCTTGGATATATTATCAGGAGCTGGTGTTGCTCTGCCTCACTGGGATGAAGAACCTATACCTTTGTAAGGAATTCATTTGTTATTCTGGAGGGTGGATTTTGTGTATGATTATTATGAAATGAACTTGGTGTCTTTGAAAATTGATATGATCACAGAAATTGTCAGATCAGAGTAATAAATGTAGTGGCATTACATGAAAACACTTATTTTGGTATAAGTAGTGTAAGTCGTATTTGAATTCAATCATGAACTGATTGCAAAATTCTTATAAGCTTAAAATTTGCCTTCACCATAGTGATATTTATTTATGTATTAAGCACAGGTCTTAGAACTAAATGCATGTCCTAACTTTTCATCTGCTTTTAGGGTAGATATGGCTGTCAAGAAGGATGACTACAGGTTCATGGATAGACAGAGGGAATTGTGTGTAAATCTCAACTCTGAACACTTCCCTTCAAATGTCCGCAAAGCTGCTGCAGATGTCATTTTGGAATTAGTTGACAAATTGCTCTCCCAGGGCTCTGATGACACAAAATCACTGTGTCGGGCAGTTAATGTGAGTAGTGTATATTTTTCTTGTTGATGGAGTGGTTTGGGAAATAAAGAATGGAAATGACTTAAACCTTTAATCTCTGTAGAGAATGTCAGTGACAAAGTACAGGCATCCCCCGGGTTACAGAAGACATGTGTCCTTGAAAATTTGTCCGTAACATGATATTCCGAAAAGTGAAACCAATTTTCCCATTGACTCCCATTATTTAATTGGAGATGCGTTCCCAAGGAAATATTTTTGTCAAAAAGACGTAATACAAGCACATTTATGAATGAAAAGAATGCTTTTTTAATACATACATTGATTATTTTATGATATAATATGATAATAAATATATAAAACACTTGAATTTAACTTATCACAAACGATGTTGAGTGCTGCGTTAGGTGAGGTGGTGCAATCGGAGTTACTGGGAGGGAGACGGAAGGGCACTACTGGTTCCTGCCTCGCCCTGTACAGTATTGTAGCAACCACCAAGAAATCCACACGAAATAAATTTTATAATTAATGTGAATTTTTTCTAATAGTATTAAAAAAGAAGATTAACTTAAAAATTTACCCAATTTCCGTAAAGGTGAATTTTTTGTCCTTATCCCGAATTTATTGGGTCAGAATTTACAAAATCCGTCACAGCGAATTTCAGTAACCCGGGATGCCTGTAGTATTGTAATTATTGGATAATTGAAATGAGTGATTATTCCTTTATTTAATAATACAATTGGTTTCAGATATACCATGGGTTGATATTTTTCCATGGTGTGTCCAGAGATGACTTCGATGCACGATGGAAAAGCTTCCAGTTCATCAAGGATGCACTAGCCAACAAGTTAGCCCGAAACAAACAACATATAAGATCCTTGCTCGTGGAACGTGCAGTGCTACACCAAGAGAGCCGCATGTTGGAAAATAGTATAATGCATCTCACAGCCACCAGTACTGCTATCATGAGCAGCCTTTTGCATCTCTCCACAAGCCAATACAGTGAAGTAAGTAGAAGAGTACAATCTGCAGTAGGCAGTCAGGGAAGTAGGGTAGGTTTGGGGAGGAGGTTTTTGTCTCTAATTCAGACTTCCAACTTTCAACCCAACTATTTTGGGTAGCTTCGCTTTGCTGTCAAGCAGTTTCCTTTGGCAGTTACGGTGACAGTTCTTAATATGGAAGTATGTTGATAATAGTAGCTACTTGTTTCCTTCATTAATGGTATACTGTACCAAATGGCAAAACAGATTACCCTAAGGTTCATTTATTACTTTGCTTATTTGCACCATATAGTTTAATCATGAGTTATAGATAAGTTTCTTATACTTTACAGGTCCGCAGCAAAAGCCAGAACACTCTGAATCAAGTGTTCCAGTGTTTCCCTTATTCATACAAGCTCATCTTACCAGACCTTATAACCTGCCTTCAGGTTGACCCAACAGAAAATCATGAACAGTTCAAAGGTAAGTTGATGGAACTGAATTAAAGAATTATTGAGTGGTTTGTTTTTCGCAGATGCCACCAACAGAATCTGTTCTTTCGTCTATCATTCTTTGATTTTTCAATTCTCAGTTGCCAGTACAGTAAGCCTTTTATTTACACAAGGATTGCAATCTTCAAAAACTTTGTGTTTATAAAAAATCAATTGAATAGAACATATTTCCCTATGGAAAATAAGGGAATACTGTACAGTAAGTCCTCATATAACGTCGCCCCGATTAACGTTGTTTTGGTACAACGTCGTTACTCTTTAGATACCAATAATTTGGATAACGTTCCGACGACTAAATTGAACTTTGTTTTTGCGTCTTCACGGACTATTTTTTACGGCCCATCACCCTCTCTCGTCTTGCCCACTACGCTCTCTCTGGAAGAGAAGGCAGCTGCCGAGTCTCAGTGACTCCTCCTCCTCCTCCACTCCCATTCCTTCCCCCTCCTCCCCCTCCCCTCCTCCCCTCCTCTTCCTCCCCCTCCCCCTCCCCCCTCCTCCCCCTCCTCCTCCTCCTCCCCTCCTCCCCTCCTCCCCCCCTCCTCCCTCCTCCCCCTCCCCTCCTCCTCCTCCTCCTCCCCTCCCCCCTCCCCTCCTCCTCCTCCTCCCCTCCCTCCTCCTCCCTTCCCCTCCCCTCCTCCCCCTCCCCTCCCCTCCCCCTCCCCTCTTGCCTTCCACTTCCTCCGCTTCACTGCCCACCACACACTCGCTCCACCACCTCTGCCCATCGATGAGTACCAATACAAAATGATTTAATTTTATATACAGTGATATTCCCTTTAACCGGAACAATTGGTGCAGAGCATTTCCGGGGATGAGAGATTTCCGGCAAACCAGACGACTTTCACAAACCCGGAAAAATCCCCCATCCCTGGAAATATTTTCAGTTACTGGAAAAACTTTCCGAGTGTCTAAACTATGTATCTTGCACAGACAAACACTAGCCCACATCCTCAGAATGTTTCTGTTTGCTGGGGAGTTTTCCAAGAGTCTAAACTAAAAATCTATGGTCATGGTCATGAATGGAGCTGTGTGTAAGAGCAAGGACTGGTATTTTCCACTCCCTTGGAGCTGTGGGGGAGTAGTGGGTCTCGTGTAACTGACCTGACACAACGTCAGGTGGAGGTAGGGTGGGGTATTAGTGATCTCATATTACTGACCTGATACAATGTCAGGTCACCCATTGTCGGGTGGGGGATTAGTGGGTCTGTGGACCAGAAGATGTCTTGAATAAACTTGAAAGCTAAAATACAGTATTTTTACACTTACACTTACCACATTATATCCCTTCAACATTACTTTACATAAGATTTTAAAATGTGGAGTGAGAAAGCAGAAAGGTATGGTGAAAGGAGTGGTAACATGTACCACTGTTGCCAAGCTCCTCAACAGCTGATCTTTTAATTCATCACCACGTAGTTAATCACGCATAAAGTTATGTCATACGATATGGCGGTACATGGGTGGTGTTAGGGTGTGATGTTGTGGTATTAATAAATAAGCAATATTGTATCGTCAATGACAGCCGTTTGATGAATAATTATTAATTTGACATCAAATTTACATAAGCGGAATCATAAGGCATTTTTTTTCACCCAGACCTCTTCACTGGGAGGAGGGTCGGTGGCTGATAAGCTTAGCCATTGCCAAATTTACCATTGTTTTTTATTTAATCATTACAGTGCTGATACATTATAAAAAAGTAATGTACTTTATTGTATGTGAAGGGTACAGGTATTAATAAGGCCAGATTAATACAGTAAACATATCTTTATTAATTAATAAATATAAAACAAAGTAAAACATTTTACAATGGGAATGGCAGCCATGGGGAGGAGTAGGGGAGAGGCAGGAACCTTTTTGGGGGGTGTGCAGTCAGTTCCCTCCTTCCCTCCTCAAACCTCCTACACAGAGGACCCGGGAGCATGACTCAATATTTTGTCATTTTTCTATACTGTACATGTTGTAGCACAGTATTTAATATTTTATATCATCAATGATAAAACATACACCATAAGTGGCTGATCATACGAGAATATATAATATAATAAATGTTAGAGGTGTGTGTTTTGGTATTAATGGCTAGGGCCCTTTTCTTGAAATTTATAACATACATTATTGAAAATTAATGGAAATTAGAAATATTAATAGATTTATAAATTGCAAGAAGTTGGATGGTCCAATTTGGTCCATCATTATATTTATTTGTATTCTTTTCATAAATACTGTATACGTACTTATATTAAAAAAAATTCCCTGAAAATCTTCTGATTTTATACCGTATTACTCATTAATGAGTCATCCATCATGCCACAAGTTGACTTGTGTTTCATGAACTACTAATACAGGTACGTGTAGTGATCTCTTGGTGGGGGGGGAGGGTGCAGTTGGTATCTCCTACCATATGGACAGGACTGATTCACATTAGCTTCCAGTTGCCATTTACGGATTTTTCCAAAGCACAATTATCCATCAATATTTGGGATGAAATGTGTGGGTATTAGAGCTTATTGTATTGATTTTATGTACATTCAAGTCTTGACTAACGATGGTTGTAGATGTAGTAAAATTAACGTAAAAATACTGTATGTAGCTTTTATTTAATGTTATGTATTGTATGTACAGTAGAAGTGACCATGCAGTCACACACGCAGATGTGCTGGGGGTGTGTGAGTGGTGTGGGGGAGGGGGGGTGGTTGTGGAGGGTGTGTGTGGGTGTGATGTATAGGTGGTGTTGGTGTGTTGACAGAAGCAGAGAACCATTTTGGGGGGTAGGTTTGCATGGTCCTTAATAAATTCTCTACCAAGCTTTCCAATAAGATTAATAAATTTAGTAATTAACTTAGTAAATTTGAACACACACACACACACACAGAGTAGTAGTAGTAGTTTATTGATAAAAGTATAAATACATGGTAAATAAATATAAAGAATTCAAAATACATTTGTCCAAAAAAATATTTTAAATCAAAACATAACATGTAAGGAGCAATTTCAAACTTAACTATACAGTGATCCCTCGGTTAACGAGCGCCTCGGTTAACGAAATTTCGGTTAACGAATTACCTTCCATAAGATTCTTCACTTTGGTTAACGAGCAAACCCTCGGTTAACGAATTCCTTACGAGCTCCCCTCAACATGTTTTCGCCTGCTAACTAGCTGTAGTGTTAGTCCGCCAATACAGTAATCGGTTCTAGGACTTAAATTCCTTACCATTTTAGTAAATACAGTGGTGCCTCGGTTAACGAGCACAATCCGTTCTAGAAGGTTGCTCGTTAACCGAAACCATTGTTTCAATGGGTTTTTGGGTAATTGGTTTCAGCTCACCGAAAATTGCCTAAATTCAACAAAAAAAGGTAGAAAAGTACACTTTGAGGTGTGTATGTAGAAGGCTCCTGGATGATGATGATGATGATGATGATGATGGGAATTAGAATGGGGGTGGAGGAGAAGGGAGAAGAGAAGGCATTGGGGTGGAAAAGAAGTCACCCCATGGCGCCATTTCACCCATAAAATTTTAGTTCTCTTGGTGTAATTCAAGATTATTTTCTTTAAATCAACACTGCACTGCATTATATATTGTCAATATGTAAAATATATTTCAAAATGACCAATAATTTGCTTGGAAACAGAAACAATCGTTTTCATCCAATAATCTTTTCCATCGTGGTTGAGCCTCGTTCCACACGTTTCCATATCCTGGTTGTTGCTTGGCGAACCTGTTAGCTGTGTTCATGATGATGTGACATCCCTCTGAGATAGTTGCTCTGACGTCTTCGCCACCAGTCACGTGGGTGGTTCCACGTCCCATAGTGCACTCGCTATCTCTTCAGTGTCAATTGCCTGATGACACAGACTCTTCCATAATTTGTTGTGTGTCGGTGGTCGGTAGTATGAATGTCCTAACGCTGATGACCTCTCTAACAGCTTGGCCGCTGACACAGGATTATTGTTGTCGCTTGTTAACGTGATGCAGAGTGGGGCGTGGTTTGAGCCTCCAACATCCTGACACACAACCAGTTCTTCAATTAATTTTATGCGTTCATCCTTTGTGATACACAAGTCAATTTCACATATCCACGTATCCCTCCGTTTAAATAATAAATCGCCTTCTAATTGCTTTCCGTTACATGTTAGGTTGTTAGCTACAACCATACAGTTGTTGATACACATACAGTATTTACCAGTGCTCTGCCATGGTTATTGACAGTATAACCCCATACTCCGCTGTACTCATATGTCACCATTCTCATCCGTGATGTGCGGCTCTCCAACCCTCCCGCTGAAATCTCTGATTGCGATCATTTTTCCGGGTCCCACAGTGCACCGTAGTGCGATGGCTGGTAATACGGTGAATCCTCTGGAGGTATGTACACAGTCCACCTAGCTTGAGGCTCGGTGACCCCGACATCACCACCCAGATCTGGCCTTCAGTATCGGTGTCTACACAAGAGATGTTTTCTGATAATTTGCAGCTAACAGGCATCACTACTCCTCCTCTGTGATGGCCTTCCTTTGATACATTGGTATAAACATTAAATCCAGATACACTCAATTGGAAGTATTTCTTTGTTTCTAATAGCCAAATTATGTCAAAATTGATAACAAATTTCAAAATATTTGGCTCCTGAAGTTTATCCTTAAGTCCGCCGATATTCCATGAACACAATTTTAACTTGTAAACAGCGTCATGTTGTCTACTAGTTAGAAAAAACGAGGTGAATACTTATCTATGATGACGCCGTCCCTCCGCAACACTCGATTCTTCCATTCATAATATATTCATAATATATATTCACTCCAACGTTTTCAGGTTTCTCCTTTTCTTCCCGTCCCCGCATCCGAAGTCGTGCTACCTCCTTCCTCACGGCTGGGCAGACATCCTTTTAATATATATCGTTGACATTGGTTCTCCGGCATTTTTCAGCTGTTTTGCCACTCTCAAAATACTGTCCCTCTTCCTCTGGTCTTACACACACACACACACACACTTGTCAACCACCAGCGAGACAAGACATGCCCTGAAGGCGCTCCCAGTTTGAGCAGCCAGACCTGGTCTGTTTGCCCCCCCCCCTCTCTCCCTGCTATATCCCAACGCCCTACCAGCCTTACTACACCGGGATTTATGTGTGGCTGGATCTGACCTAACCTGACCTGACCTGACCTTCACGGCTTCACCTGACCTAACCTGAAGGATGGAACACACTTGCATTGCCCCAAGCTACTGTCCTGGCCATGTGGCAACACACCTTTCCAACCGCATCCAGCCCATACGAGCACTAACTGATTGCAATAAGAACAGTCCAGTCCCAACCATTGTAAAAATTATCAACACCTAATAATTATATATCATATTTGTATCCCTTATGTTACTTGTATATCATTTGTAAATCAAGAGACCCATTCCCCAATTATGTAACTGTATATTTTCAGCCTTCCGGCTGCCATGCTCTTTCAATAAACCGTTAATTATTATTACACACACCTATGATACAATGATATAAAGTATTAGGGATGTCACCTTGGTTGGTGAGTTTTGAGGTGACTAAAGAGGTCATACGGGACCCACAGCGTCATTCACATTCTTTGCACATGTGGAGGGCTCCATCTACTGCGGGAGGGGCTGTGGCAGCATCTTTCCGGCGTTGGCGCTTGTCTGCATCGGTTTGTAGTCGGGCTAACTTGAAAAGTATTGACACCTTCTCGTGTGGTGCTCCTCCAAGCGTTAAGATGTGGAGTAATCGCCTCCCAGGTGAGGGGTTGGTTTGGCACTTTTTCAGGTTTGTCTTAATACTATCCTTATACCTTTTCAATTAACCGCCGGCGTTACATTTACTATTCATTAGGTGACTGTAAAGTAGCTGCTTTGGCAGTCTACTGTGGTCCATGCGGGTAACATGGCCAGTCCAACGTAGTTGTTCATGGATAATGGTAGCCTCAATGCTCCTACAGTTTGTGTCAGCAAGAATACTGGTACAGCTCCTCCCCGACTTACAACGGGGTTAGGGACCCAAATCCAGGTCGTAAGTCGAAAATAATACAGTGGTCCCTTGATTAACAAACATAATTGGTTCCAACTCACAGAAAAAGTACATACAAAGTAATGCCAAAAAATGCATAAAGTCAGAAACATTCTTAAAAATCCCCGAAATCGACCTTAAATCACTATACAGGTACAGTAAAACCTCGATTAACCGACGGATAATCCGAAAGGTCGGTTAATAGTGCATAAAGTCTACTGAAATAAAACATACATTTTCAAAGTGCCTTTCCCTAACCTACCTCATTTAACTCCCTCTATTCATTTTTGTTCATTTGCTATTCGTATTTCAATAGAATTTGCTTTAAAACATTAACCACTGTAGTAAATAAATATGAACCAGCACAGAGACCGTGAATAAAAAATGGAAAAGTCAAGGAACATATGTCATCACAAAAATTGTGACCAAGTCCCAGGTTGCTGATCTGACTTTCTACCTCATTTACACATAATTGCAGGGTCTCAATTGCTTCTCTTACCATTGACAACACAACATACATATATTGTTTCTCACTCTTGATTTTTTTTTTTTTTTCTCTATGGTTCTCTATTATTATTATCATTATCAGTATTAATATTATTACATTATCGCCCCCCCCAGGCCCCGATGTGGGTCAGTGACCTTTGCCCGGGTGGGAAAATCCCCATAAAAATTTTTTATTTTTTTTTATTTTTTTTTTTTTAACACGAACATAATGCTGCCACTGCGCGTGCACACACACACGGGAATTAAGACAACAAGCATCCAGTGAGGGTCTTGTTGTGTGACTGCATGGAGGCGAATTAAAAGATCAGCTGTTGAGGAGCTTATCGCTTGGCAACACTGGTGCATGTTACCACTCTTTTCCACTCCATCTCTCTATTCACCCACACCTTTCTGCTTTCTCACTCCATATTTTAAAATGTTTTGTAATGTAATGTTGAAGGGATACACCTATGCTCATTTATACTGTCTCTCCTCGACTTAGGACGGGGTTCTGTCCCGACGACCAGGTCGTAAGTCGAAAAGGAGAAAATAATACATATAAATTCTAAAATGGGTGTCTCTTTTTCTTCTCAGCACCACGAGAACTCTCACTTTCACGCTTGCCAGCCATGCTAAAGGGAATTACAAAAAAAGATAAAAATTATCGGTACACAGCGCGATCACTAACCTTTGAAATCGAAAATACGTAATGGGAAAAATATTTTATACGACCATGACCATCATATGTCCGGGCTGTCGTAAGTTAAGGAGAGACTTTACTTATGCTTATCACAATCTCTCTAAAAATACTTTAGCTTTCGTGTTTATTCACTACATCTTCAGGTCATGAGACCCACTAATCCCCCAGCCAAGAAAGGGTGACCTGACATTCTATCAGAAGGTCAATAATATGAGACCACTAATCCCCCACCCTACCTCCATCTGACATTGAGTCAGGTCTGGTCCCCCCAAAAAATATTTTACCTTTCATCTTTTTTCAAGACATTTTCAGAAAATTCTCTCGGCTATCAGAGATTTCCGGGCTTGAAGGATTCCTGCTAACGGAGATATTACTTATACAGTTTACTATTTTCTAAAAAAATGCCATTGAATTTCTATATATGTAATGTATTTCATGGTGCAAAGGGAGGCTTAGGAACGTAACTCCCGTATTTTATCTATCTCTTATGGGGAAAATTGATTCGCTTAACGTTGTTTCGTATAACGTCGCATTTTCAGGAACGTAACCACGACATTAAGCGAGGACTTACTGTACATAACTGGATTCCAAATACATGTACAGTAGGTTCTCAAATTTTGCGAGTTTTTAATTCAACGTTTTTAATTTGGACAAAAAAACACTACACAATTTAAAATTTCGACAGCAGAAACTCGAATGTCGACGGGTTTGAGTGTGCAAAATGAACAATACAATTTATTAATAATACGTAGAATATTAAAACACATGAGGAGACGAGACGGCATTGTTTTCGTTAATGTTTACAAAACCAGTGACTGGCTGGTTCTACATATAAAACTGAAGAAAATAAGACCCTGGTTGTAGCTGTAGTAAAATTAATAAAAAAATTAATTTGGTTGTTTTAAGTAATGTTATTTAATTTTAATAAATGGAACAATAGAAGTAGCTAACCATTAATGGTAAAGAAAAAAGTGAGACTGCGCTTATGTAAGTGCACACATGTGAAAACATATGTTGTTGTGTGTTTTTTTACTCGGATGTCGAAGTTGCCAAGTCATCAGGTTCAACTCTAGCTGAAGCTGTAGAACATAATAACTTTTTCTGTGTTGATTTTAGTTTTTATTTAACTTTATCTGTGTTATTTTTGTTGGTTCAATAGGATGTTGCTTTATTACAGGTAGTAATTCGCCAAAAAGGTAGGGTAAATGATGCAAAATTTAGCCAAACATCGAAAGTACCAGACTCAAATTAATTTTCTCCATAAGAAGTTGTATTTAAATGTGGACGATTTGAATTTCGCGAGGTTTTTACAGTCTAAATAGGTATCCAAATATGAGAGCCTACTGTAATGAAATTCACATTTCTCACAAAGAATTAAACATTTATAAAGATCTTAACTGATAGGTGAAAAGCTCAGTAGTGTGCTAATTTACTTGCCTATCTACCTACATAATTTACCCAACAGCCACCACAACAACGGGTACCCATTACAGGAAAAGGAGACCAATGGCCTTGTAGGATTCCCCATTTTCTTAAGGGTTTTATTTAGAACTAGTATAAAGCATAGAACAATTCTAGCTTCCACAGCTTCAGCTGGTAGACTGTTCATTCCATAGGTCTACCACCCAACAGTACAGTATATGTGAAGAAATACTTCCTTAAACAGTACAATATTTGTTTTGTATGACACCTTGCAGGATTGAAGTTTTGACATTTTGTGTTTGCACTGCTTGACATCATGAAAATGTGATCTGGATTAGCATTTACAATCCCTTTCAGTATTTTTAATATACGTGTATGTGGTTTGGTCTGTCATCTGAGTAGTTTCCACTCCCAAGGCCCTCAGCCTATTTAGTTTATGAAGATATTTTCAATTTATTTTGTGGCTGTTGTGCACTTAATGATGAATGCAGAAATGCTAACATAGTTTTATTCTCTCCAGGAAGTCTCTACCTATTGTTGGGTCGTCAGAACAAGTCATTAATGGTTCGTCGTGATTGGGAGAGTCTCAACATGGTATGGCCAGCTTTGATTGCTTCAAAGCATTCAGAAAAGCCATCAATAATTAGACTAATGAGTGCACTCTCAGATGCTGTGTACTACTACATGGAACTGTTTGCAATATACCATCAGGTTTGTAAAAATTGCTACACTGATGTATGGTTTCTTAATGACTTAAGTTGTTACTATCATTTACAGATATTATGGTATATTCCAAAGATTTATTCACTATTTTCTAATGCACTGTATTATGCTTATACATTACGGTGAGTTATTGAAGATTTTATTATAGTAGACCCTTGCTGTTTGCAGTTTTGAATTCTTGGTTTATTCCCTCAAAAAAAAAAAAACTGTATATGTGATGAACAAGAGATGATACTGTTTTGATACAATACATTGTTATCATCACCACAGTTCTACTGCCATTCCCACATTTTCATGGGTTAACCATGATTACCAGATGGCAACACTCCTTGCTATACAATCTCTTGCAGTTTATCTCATGAGGTTCTTATCTATGAAGTCATTTCGTACCTCTCACCATGTCATTCTTATCTCTCCTCCTCCTCTGCATTCACACTTATTCATTGCTTGACCATTTGATCTCCATTTTTTTTACATGCTCAAAGTATCTCAGCCTATCTATAAGTATCATCTTGCCAAAGTGAAACTGGATTATTAAGAGCAATTACAAAGACTACACACAAGAAAAATATCTTTTTGATCCGAGAACATGTTTAACAGTATTTTGGTAAGATTTTGGGCATACTAAAAAATATAATTTTTTAAGAATTTTAGGTTACATGACTTTCTTGTCTTGGAATTGGATATTGAAGTACTGTATGGGTAGACTCCAGTTTACAAGGATTTTATTTAGAAAAACTCGGTTACAAAAAAAAATTATTTAATTTTTTTTTTTTTTATTTATTTATTTATTGTCCTCACATTGATTTAAAGGCAAAAACCTCACAAATGTCCAGACCTCAGGGAGACATAACAGCCCTCTTTCAACCTGTCTGGATGTGCCAGGTCCATGTTGCAGAATGTCCTGGGCTGACTTGTAAACTCAGTGATGTACTGTACAGTACTACACAAGCCTAATGGTCAAGGTATTAAATTGTATCCCTTTTCGTTATTTTCCAGGTATCACCAGGTATTGTAAAAGCTGCAGAAAATCTTTTACAATCAGAATTCCCACGAGTAAAAGATAACATCGTAAATGAGGAAGCCAGAACTTCAGCTTGTGAACGGTTAGCACAAAGAGGAAATACAAATCATGAACTGTATAAGAGTCTTGTTAGCAAGATTGTGAATCATCTTAATTCAGGAGCATTGTGAGTAGATTTTGCTAAAATTTTGTTTTACTGCAACCAATAACTTTAGGAAAGCATCATTAATATTGGCATCTTCGTGGTGTAGATTAATATGATCTTTTTCTTTTCTATTTTTAATTTCTTTTTACTCTTATTTTTTCGCCCCCTAGTCCCTGTTGTGGGTCGATGACCTGTGCCTGTGTGGGCTATTCCTCGTAAAAAAAAAAAAAAATCATACTGTATATATTTAAGCTTACCTTTGCCATATTTCCTTTCAGACACTAAGGATATACAGTTTCCTCTCTGCCTTAGTCATACGTCTCACCCATTTTATTCCCTGTGGCATCCATATAATATATAACATTTGCATTTCCATTATTTTTATGCTAATTTCCCATGGATCCTTTTTTTATCAGTACTGTACTCACATTTGTCCCCATATATCCTTCTATCTGTTTCATAAAATAAATTATACTGTACTTTCATGACTGTGCAGACACTCTTGTTGATGTTAACAAATTACAGGTTCAGTCTTATCTCAGTAACCTTTAAGTCAGTGCCTTTATTATTATTTGTATTTAGAAATTAATATAATTGTGCACTTCAAGTTAACTGACTATCTTTAGACTGCACGTTTTTTGCATTCCAACATCAAAGTGTTAGCTTTACAGCACATGTTTTTATCTGTAGTATAAGAAGAGGCCACTTTGCTCTTAATTCTTTGACATTTATAAAGCTAAATAATCTTTATTTTGTGCCTCAGATTATGTAGCTCCGTGTTTCTGTAGGAAAACATGAGAGCCTCTGTTATTTATCATATACTGTACTTCAGATTTTCAATAGATTTTAGTTCCAGCCAAAATTATATTGTGACACTCTTTTCTTTACATTTTATCTGTAGAATTTTGTAATACTTTTACCCCTAAAAACATTCGATTGTTCTCAACAGCTCATTCATTTTCACATACAGTACTGTACTAAAATATTAATGGCTGTTGCTTCACTTTCTTTGCTGTTTTATCATATCTTTTGTGCAACTATTGTATATTTTTGGTATTTCGAATGGAGACTGATTAGGGGGGTTGTTGAAATGTGGGATAATAAATGATCTTTAAAGGCCTATATAACATTTTTTTTCTTTTTTTTTTCTTTTTTTTTTCTTTTTTTTGAGGATATGCAAAAATTTGGAGGGTTACGAAACCTATCCCCATTTTCTCCTTAAAGATCAATAAAAACAGTTCAAAAGATAGTGAGACCCTGTGGTACTTAGCCTAGTTCTGTAGGTGGGTAGGAATGTGCTTACTCTACCTTGTTCAGTATACACGTATATATATATACAGCTACTCCTCAACTTACGACCTACTCGACTTATGACCACCCGGACATACGACCTCCCCAGTCTTACCAAATTTTTTTCAAATTACATAGTTTCGAGTCCTGCCGTTAGTGGTTGCGCTGTGTACTGACAAAATTTTTGTTTGTAATTCCCTTTAAAATGGCTGGCATGCTTAAAAGTGAGATCTTTGAGGTGCTGAGAAGAAAAAGAGACACCCATTTTAGATTTTCTATGTACAGTATTATCTTCGCATTTTCGACTTACGACCAATTCGACTTACGACCTGGATTTGGGTCCCTAACCCCGTCGTAAGTTGAGGAGTGGCTGCATATATATAAGTAAGTTTGTATTAGGTAAAACAATAGACAGTGTGTTTATATTTTTATGAATAAGTTATTTTTAAAGGGTCATCATTTCTTAACCCCTTTCGCAGACATTGGCGTACTCACAACATGGCTCTCAACCTCCTTGGTTGTCTCATCCGTCCTGATGTCACATTCCCTGCTAATGGTGTCCGAGCCTTCACCACCAATCTCATTCATGACAACATCCGCATAAGAGAAGTAAGTTAAAAAAAAAAAAGTTGACATATAGTAACTAGAGAGAGAAGATTTGGAAAGGACTCAATTTTTTTTATTAATTGCAATCAAGAAATACTATGTAAAAGTTTCCATGGTATTTTGTGATTCTCTTCCTCTGTGAGTCTTGATAAATATTTTATTTATATACTAGAATGTCGTTCTAACTACAGTACACTAGAACCTCAATAAATCGGACTAATTGGGGCAGACCCCAGTGCGAAAAATGCGAAAGTCCGAGAAAAGCGAATATATGGGGTGGAGTTGGAGATAACACTGCTTATCTGAACTGCTTAAAGAAAATCAGTTATGTTATTACTGCAATTCAACAACTAAGGTCTTTAAGTATATAACAAGGTTATTAAAAGAATTACATCAACGATGAAAAAATATGAAACAGAACTCTCTAGGTTGAAAATCAGACACAGAAGGGTTGTCAACAACTGTTGTCACCGAGATGATTGTTATTTACTGTAAAATGTTATGTGGAAGTAACCACTGAATTTGTCTTATGAATAAAGAGAAAACTGTATACTGTACAGTACTATAGAGATAAAAATAAAACAAAAATAAGTGTAGAAGTACAGTATGGTATATTGTATGTGGAAGACGAATGTTTATCTGTGAGCAGCTGGCGGGGGGGAGAGGTATCTCGGGTGGGTGGCTCCCACCCCCTTTCTCCCACAAGATTCCTTTATCACTTATTTAGGCAATTCCACCACAATTCTCAAATAATTTGGATCATATCACTTAATAAGTAATATTGTAGTGTAAAGTATTATGCACCTGCATGTACTCAAGTTTATTCATTAATTATTTGTCTCAGTACAACTAGTCAAACTGAGTCATCATATATCACTCAAAGGTTGTATATAACGTTTTTAAAAAGGTATATTCATAACAAATACTATACAGTGTGTTATAGTGACCCCTGTTGTAAACCGGTCTACTAAAAGCTCACACGAACGTATCTGAGTAAACAACCTTCTGATACAGCTTATCCTCTTATTTTCAAGTCATATTACAAATTACATACAGTAATGTATTTTTCTCTATTACTGTATATTAATCTTGATGAAAAACCATAAGTAGCCAATCATATGAGAATATAATAGTGAATCATTAAATAAGTAAACCTGACAAATGTGGCAACACCTGATCAGCCCCAGCCTGCTTACAAACTCAGTGTCTTATTAGACCAATGTACAGTCTTCATTTCGTCAGATTTTTTTTATTTAATCTACCCCATTACTTTATTTTTTTATTTATTTTTTTTATAGTATTTCTGGTGACCAAAGCATCACAGAGTCCGAAAAAGGCGAATTCCGATATACTGTATTGAAGTCCGATTTATCGAGGTTTTACTGTATTATGCAATCCAGCTTTAAAGTGCTTCTGTTTTTCTTTTTCAGGAAATATGTGGCAGACATAAGTGTGAAATCAATGTGGTGTTGAAAAATAATTTGTGATAATGGTTAAATATTGTTTCAGACATCCATATTTTACATACCATGGATCCTAAAGAATCAAAAACGGAAGCACAAGAAAACTACAATTGACCCGTACAGTGTTGATGGTGCACATGAAATTCCTAGCAGCTCAATTCCTGGAGACTTCAGACCAGATAATGCGTGAGTTTATTTGCTTTTTTTTTTTTTATTATTATACATTTTGACATTTTAATTGTTAAATATTGTCATCTTCATTAGCAGTTGGAGAATGAACAACAATAGAATGAGGGTCTTGAAATGTGGCAGATATTTAGGATTGGATGTGTCAGCAAGTGCAGCAATAGTGAAGGCACTGTTAATATTACAGTACAGTACAGTAGTATAGTATATTGAAATATGGTTAGAAAAAAAATTAAACTTACAATTAAGTAAGAAAAATTATTACATTTTATACTGACATTATTATCTGCTAGGTGGATGCAGTATGACAGTTCCCATAAAATCAAAACTGAAGAGGAGTGGGAACAAACAAAATTTGTGGAAAAGACATACTTTGGATGGTATACATGGCCAAAGTAAGTGCAGCTTCATTTAGTAATACAAGAGAAGTATTTCCAGGGATTTTGTAATACTGTAATTAATATCCTTTTTTTTTATTCCCTTTGCATATAAGATGATTTGGATCTGTTAATTAAGTGAGAATATGACATATGACTAATACTGTGTAGTTTGTCTTGGAAATAAAAAACTTAGAGATGATGCAATTCCAGATCTTTGTTGGTGTACGCTGCTCCGTCACAACAGCCTCCTCTAGACAGAAAACGAGAAGAGCTGAGTGATGAAGAGCTGCAAATTTATGACTTCTTCATGCATCAAGATAATGTTGACAAATTAGTGTCGTTTTTATCACTTGAGGAAAATAAAGAACGGGATAGTTTCAACACTCGACGTTTCTGGATGTTTAAGGTGGTGGATTTTGCATTAGATTTTTATGTACTATACAGTATATGTGTTCGTTTCATCCTGTGTTGCCAATGGCATTAATATAATGGAGATTTTTTCACAAGTTAGTAATTTAATCCTAGCATATCATTTTTATATGAGTGATTTACTTCAGACTCATTCATAATTTACTGGTTTGTTTTATTTTATTTTATTGCACACATTAATAAAACCCTCATTGCACCCATTGCAATAATCCCTTGCCATTTGTCGGGTTTGGGTGAATCATAAAATTGTGAATACCTTTAGTAAAGAGGATACATGTAGGTTTCCAACACATGAAATGCAATACATATAGTAACCTCATTTGATATAATAGAAATGATGTACAGTAATACATACTTAAACAATAAACATGTAGAGAAATACAATACACTAATACAAGGTAAATATGCAGTATTTCCCGCCATATAAGAAAGAAATTATTTGTGATGCCAATCTGCCCTTCACGTAGGCAAACTCGCCTACACGTGATTTGGCGCCAGTTGCCACGTGGCTGCCATTCTGTAGGAATATTCCCATCATACACAAACAAAATACTTTGTATGTCTGAGCTTGGTTTCCTAGTCTTAGCCTTGCTGGTGTAATAGATTGGTTAACTTTGTGTTTATGCACACCATACCCAAACATGTAACCACTCACTCCAACAGTTGGCATGAACCTCTGTCTTTTGGGTTAGGAGTCCATTATACAGTGTATACCTGGTGTCAGAATATTAGTTATTAAGATGATAATGATTATTGTAATTAATCTAAATCTCTTTCACTTGTATAGAATTTAATTTAATTTACTGTGCACCTTGAAATTGCCATCTATGTCCAAAGTAACATTACTCGTCTCCTAACTTGCAGGGTTTGTTCCGGAACTTTGGTGACACTTTCATGCATATGTTGCAAGGCCACATTAAGAGACTTGCTGGAGAAACTCATAAGAGCAGTCAGAGATGTGCTACAGAGATCATCACTGGTAGGCTCATGGTTCATTTTTCTTTTTATCACTTTTGTAATCCTACTCCCACTAGTTCTGCATCACTCTGATAGTTCCCCTTCTTTGAGGCTTTTCTACCTCTTGATCCACCCCACACTAAAGTAGGAGAAGAGCAAAGATAATGATGGGTACTTGGGTTGAAATATTTTTTATCCTTTGATTTGAAATAAAGTTATTAGATATAAGATACCATTTTTATATAATAATTTTGTTTTAATATACAGTCGGCCCTCAATTTACGCATTGGTTACATTCTCGAAAAACACTAATAAATAGAAAAATAAAATTAGATACAAAGGACCTATGGGAAACAGATGTTTGGTTCCAGACTCATAAGATAAATTATTTCATCCAATAAGATCATATACACACAACAAAATATTACAGTAAACAGCTTAAGGATATTTAGATTTACTACACACCTCTAATGATGATGAACTTGAAATAATGATATGTTGATGTTGAAGTCTGAAGCTAAAGGATTTGCCTGAATATCCTGGGGAGTGTGGAGCGGAGCTGGTGGAGGTTGAGGCAGCAGCATTGGCATCTCACTTGTGAGAGAACTTGGTGTAGAATCATGCTGAGAAAAGAACATGGTGGTTGATGTATTTAAAAAAATGGTGATCACTTGTATGGCTCTATTATGCAAATCTTTATATATTTACTACTAAAAGCCCTGTGCACCAAAAATTTCAAGATCTGTTCAATAAATAGAACCTCATCTGAAATAAGGTCTTCAATTTCCTTACCCATTTGAAAACAATTATCTGGGCTTTTCATTGTTAGCTATGTCCTGGGTGTCACTTCCACCTCTTTCTCACTGGTGTTTAATTGAATCAGCTCCTGCAGCTCTCCCTCACTGAGCTCATTGCAGTGGGATTCAAGTAATTCCTCTACCTCCACCAACTGGGAATCATCAAATCCCTCTCCTCCAACACTGTGTGTACAGTCTGTCCAACATCTCCACCTTCTCTACTTGCTGCATCTTCACACATGTTGTATCAGTTTTTGAGCAAATGTCACCTGTTTCCTCTAAACTTACAGTTGACACTTAATGAGGGCAATGAATTTTGGGTAAAGATAAGGCTTGAGTGATTCAGCGGCACAAATGATTTATTCATAGGTCACACAATTAATTGACCTTGTTGTATACGTGAAATTATGGAAAAAAAAGTACAAATTAAGGTTCCTCTGTATATTTTTATTTACCCATAGATCATATTTTCCATAAAAAGCAGTTCCTATTATTTCCAGGTATGATTCGGGGAAGCAAACATTGGACTTTTGCCAAACATCAGGCATTATGGGGGATACTAAAGCCAGTCCTACAAATAGGGATGGCCAAAGTAACTGTTGAGACAGTGGAGGACTGGGGCACATGCATGGCCACAGCTAGTGCTGACAGAGATCCCAACAGATTAGAACCTTTGATGGAGCTCTTAATGGATGATCCCCTCAGAGCTAGTGAAGGAGCATTCAATGGTTCAAGGTAGGTGACCACCAATTTTAAACCAAAGAGGGATTATAGGATTGCTCTCCTGTCTGTTCCTCCTCAATTATCTGTTACTGAGCATCGTATAGAAACAAAGATATTTTTCATCGCACTTGTCATAAATTTAAAGGATAATTGGAAAAAATGCTCAATATAATTTTTAACTTAATTTAAAATGGCAATCAAATTGGCACCACTATTAGGGGACATAGTCTGTACTGTGTTTTGTAGTTCAATATGTTTCTCTCTTATATTTTCATCTTGGGATGTTTTCAGTTTTGTGTAGAATTGCAGTAACTTGTAACTACTGCACAGAATATATAGTTATACAGTCATGCGCCGTTTAACGTCCGGCCGAACAACGTCCGATCGCATATACGTCCTGCCCCCCAAATAATAATAATCCGTGGACGCCTGCTGGACCACCACTCCACGACCCCCTGACGGAGACACGATGATCCTCCCCATACTGGTCAGATATTATGTGTTAAAGGAATATGCTTCCTTCCTTAGGCTTTTTTTAAGCATTTGCCTCCAGGTGCAATGTTAACCTACATCTATTGAGGATAAAATCTTTCACCTACAAATTGACAAAAACACATTTGCTGTAATCAGACATATCTAGTTGCCTCAACAATTGCAACCCCAGTTGCAATTGGGGTTGCAATTTCAAATTCTATGGCATTACTAAGGAATATCGAAGTCTCTGGTGCACTCTAAGATTAAGAGAGAAAACAGAGGACTCAGGCGTCCTGATGTGAGAGAAAACGGACTCCTATGATGGGGGACCAAATAAAAAAAGCATAGCTACATGTTTTGTGGACTACAGTATTAAGCGTACCCTTTTCATCACTTTGTAATAAACCTAGCCATGCCTATGTGTGTTTATGATATTTACCATAACTTTATATATATATTTAGTGGATCTAAATGGTCGTAAAATGGGAAACTTGGGGTTGGGTCTTGGGTGCCTTGAACCAATTAGAATAAATCCCACAGGTTCTGTACTTTCGTTATCGGTGGGGTCCCAATTAGGCGCGATAACCAAGGGATGACTGTACTGTACTGTATATACTTGTGACACTGGCCAGTTGCTTCTGGTGTTATGGTACAGGGGTACCAAGTGACAGCACTAGGATCCCGCTTCCTCTATCAAGGAATAAACAATTGAAATTGAATTGCAAATATAGCTTGTTTATGTAGGTTATGTATCTAAGCTACTGTGCCGAGTAGCATTTATATATGTAATCACGTGGCAACACTGCACGTGTTATGTGGCAACATTGCCCCAAGGCTGCCATATGGCAAGGCAGTCTCAGTCTGACTCTGTGCCTCGTGCAAGGCACACGCTAGTCACCACTTGTATTTCTCCTATCCGTTAATAAATGGACTTCGGTGTTTCCCTACCCATCACTGCCATCTTCAGGGAACACTTGGAACCTTCATGGCGCAGTGAATAGGATCTGTGGAACTTACAAGTGTGTGAACAATGGGCAGTTAGCCGGCGATGTGCGCATCGACTCTTAGTGTGTTGTGTTGCGTTGTGTTTCGCCGCGACGTGCAGTGTTGCGCCGTCACAGTGCGTTTTAGTGACGGTGGCAGTGTTAGTGTCAGTGTATTAGTGTGTCTAGAGCTGAGAGTTGAGCATTGGCCTGTTTTTTGTGGTACCCACGGAGCACGCAGGCGTACACCCTTCTCGCGTGACATCTGGGGAGACACTGACATTCTTGCCTCCGCGGCGGCTCTAGCCTAAGGCCACCGCATCTGCTGTCTCAGACACACACACACGCACGCACTCACGGACAGAACAGTGGACTCTATGCGTTATTTCTGCGCTGTTTATGTCATATATATGTGGTTCGAGCTGATGAGGCGCCACTTTATATACTAAACAGCGCAGTTCAAGCATACTAAGATGGGCGGTAAGAAGGGACAACGTCAAGATGGGAGACATAACTCCCCTCCACCGGGCGTAGACTCTCATCCTCCACCTCCAGCGACGGACATTGCCACAATTCTGAGGTGGATGGACGACAGGGACGAGAGACGCAGAGAGATGGAACTTCAGAGGGAGGAGACACGAAGAGAGGAGGAAAAGTCGCGTTTTGATGCACTATTGGCGACCCTGGCGCTAACCCACCCTCCCTCACTCGCAGGTATCGCGCACCAAGGCGCCAGTACCCTCCCTCCTCCACCACACCAGCGTCCTCCAGGCACTCTTGCTACTCCAACAGCTCCCAAGGCATCTGTTCAACCCCCACCCGCCCTCTCACCAGATGTCACGTTTCAGCTTTTTCTTGAGTGGAGGCGGCGGTGGACAGATTACTCCACGATGGTGGGCCTTGACAGCATGCCTCCAAACAAACAGCTCATCCAACTGCGGATGTGTTTGTCGCTGGAGACCCAGAGAGTTTTGGAGCACACATTGCAAGTGCCTCCCGATTCTATGTCTTCAGTGACGGATGTGCTCGACCTTTTGCAGGAGCACGTTAAAGGTCGGAATAACGAGGCCTTGCATCGCCGCGCCTTCACCAGCTGCAAGCAGGTGGAAAATGAATCCTTTGACGACTTTTTTGTACGTTTGAAGAGTTTATCGGAGGAGATCGACGTCTGCAAGGCTCACAGCCGGGAATGTGAGGAAGCCTGGATCAAGCACGGGATCTTGGCAGGTGTCAGGCAAGAAGAGTTGGTGCAGCGACTCATCCCCCTGGACGCTTCCTCCACACTCCAGGTGGTAGTGACTGAATGTCGGTCATACGAGGCCACCAAGTCCGCCACCTCTGCCTTACGGGCCCCACCTGCTGTGAGAGCTATCTCACAATACAAGAAGGGTAAGAAGGTGGCCAACAACGTGAAGGCTGCCGCACGTTCTTCCACGCCCCCGCCTAGTGCTTCCTGTGGAAAGCAGCATGGCCCCAAGACATGCCCGGCCGCCGACACACTGTGTTGTGGATGTGACCGTAAGGGCCACTGGTCTAACACAGACAGGTGCCCTGCACGAGGCCACAAGTGTCAGGCCTGCAGTCGCTATGGACACTACAACAAGTGCTGCCGCCAACCCAAGCCCAAAAGCCCGAGACGAGGAGGAAAGCAGTGCACTTCCCTCGGGGTGGTTCACACGCAGCCCCCTTCAGATGGCCCACGCAGCCCCCTTCAGATGGCCCACGCAGCCCAAAGTAGCAGCTGAGTCACATCAGGAGGGTGGAATCGACCACACGCCCCAGGGCTACCCCTTCCCCTACCATCCGCGTCGCCGTCACACACGGTGATGTGTCGGGTCACATTGAGGTGATACCGGACACCGGCGCTGATACTACGGTGATTGGGTTGAAGCACCTCCAGAAACTGGGCCTCACCAAACGCGACCCGGGACCACTGCCGCAGCTGCAGTACTACAATGCGGACGGTTTCCAGATGCCGGATGCTGTGGGCTCCTTTCAAGCTGAGATCACCTACGGCGACAGGTCGTGTCACGGGTGGATCGACGTGCAGCCTACTCTCGCTACACCCTTGTTGTCGTGGGAGCACTGCAAGGAGTTAGGATTGGTGCCCAGAGACTTTCCCGAGCAGATCCCAGCTGCTCGGTACACCGCCAGCAGGGTGCGTGAATCAACGAGCAACGCGCCTGGCACTGCTGCACAGAGCTGCCCAGAACCCGCGTCCACTCCCACCCACACAGGACGCTCCCCTGCCCAGATCCTGTATGGTCACCCTCTCCGCTCTTGCGTTCCTGCACACGCCAAGGCCTTTGGGAAGGACTGGCAGACCAGAGCCGAGAGCTGCGACCGCCGCGCCACTTCACGTGCCCAGGACGTCAAGGCTCGATATGACGACCGTGCCCGCCCTCTTCAGCCACTGGAGATTGGTGCCCTTTTCCGCGTCCAGGACCCGACGACGACACATTGGGACAAGGTGGGCATAGTGATGGGCGTCGGCCGGTCGCGAGACTACAAGGTCAGGATGCCGAGCGGCCGTGTCTGGTGGAGGAACCGCCGCTTCCTCCGGCCAGTCCCACCCCCTGCTGCTGGCCCCCTGACCGAGGACGAGTCCCCCTACACCTCACGAGGATCTGCCCCACAGTGCGCCTCGACGCTCGGAGCGACTTAGGACTAAGAAGTCCGCTCAAGACAAAGACTATGAGCGTGAGGGGGGGGGGAAGGAGATGTAGGTTATGTATCTAAGCTACTGTGCCGAGTAGCATTTATATATGTAATCACGTGGCAACACTGCACGTGTTATGTGGCAACATTGCCCCGAGGCTGCCATATGGCAAGGCAGTCTCAGTCTGACTCCGTGTCTCGTGCAAGGCGCACGCTAGTCACCACTTGTATTTCTCCTATCCGTTAATATATGGACTTCAGTGTTACCTAGTGTTTCCCTACCCATCACTGCCTTCTTCTGGGAACACTTGGAACCTTCAGTTTATACAGGTATTCAAATAAATTACTCTTACATGTAAGTTATATTCACCCAGGTCGTTTGGGTGGCAAATTATGAGAAGAGCTTAGTCACTCTTAAGTAATGATAAATAAACACGCAGGCCTTCAGCGCCAACTGTCAAATCTTATCTCAAATAAATAAAGACACTGTCACCTCATCTCCCCCCTTTTCTCACACCTCAGCTGGCTACCTCCCTCCTTGTGTTCCCAGACAAAAGATTGGTGATTTCTTTGTTTATTTTATATAATATCTCAGACTAAAGTTAGGATAATATAATTTGCATTGCTGAAATCCTTGCAAGACAGAGATTAATTTGAATATAAGCGTCATATATTTTGCTCAAGATATAAAAAATGTAGTACATTAGTGTACAATACTGTAGTACATTTTATAAAAAGTTTTTCAACTGTATTTTTGGGTAGATTTACATAAATTTCTTCATTTATTTTCATCCATTTACATGCACACACCATACTAAAATAAACGTAAAAGAAATAAATGACCTTAGTGCAAAGCTGGAGTGCACATGTACTAATTTGATTACGGTACTAAAATTGTTATGTCTAGTGCGAATTACAACATGTTTATATTCAAATAAATCAGTATCTTACAAGAATCCCAGCTATGTTAATTATATTTTCCTAGGTCATATCACTGGCATTTTAAAAGGAAAGAAGCTTAGTAGGACTGTTAAATAAACACACAGAGACCTTCACCTCAAACTTATCACCTCAACCCCCCCAACCCCTCGCTGGGTGGCGGAGCCATCAGTCCCTCCCCCCAGCCAGGCTTTTAGGCTTACAGTTTTTATCTTATATAATATCTCAGACTAAAGTTAGGAGATTATAATTTGCATTGCTGGAATCCTTGCAAGACAGCCAATAATTTGAATATAAACGTCATATATTTTGCTTAAGAGATAAAAATTGTTGTACATTAGTGTACAGTACTGTAGTACATTTTATAAAAAAAGTTTTTCAACTGTATTTTTGGGTAGATTTACATAGATTTCTTCATTTATTTTCATCCATTTACATGAACACACCATACTAAAAGAAACGTAATGGAAATATATGACCTTAGTGCAATGCTGGAGTGCACATGTACTAATTTGATTACGGTACTAAAATTGTTTTGTCTAGTGCAAATTATAGCATGTTTATATTCAAATAAATCAGTATGTTACAAGAATCCCAGCAATGTTAATCATATTTACCCAGGTCATTTCACTAGCTTTTTATAAGAGAGAAGCTTAGTCACTTAAGAACTGATAAATATACACGCGTTAGACCTGGGCCTGTGTCAACTGTCAAACGTACTACCTCCCCTCCCCCCACGCCCCCTCGCTCACTCCCACCCTCTCTCTCCCCCATCTGCTCAGCGTTGCTGGAATCCTTGTAAAACAGTGAATAATTTTAATATAAACGTCATGTATTTTGCACAAGAGAAAAATTAATCACCTGTCTCACATTACAGTAGTGATTTAAGAGTAAAAGTGTATATGTACGTATATAGTATTCCACATACACGTAAGTATAAATACAAAGTTTCTGTGATGATCGGACAACGTCCATTTCGGTTAACGTCATGTTTCCAAGAACGTATCTAGGACGTTAACCGGCGCATGACTGTACCTCCATGCAAAATTCTTCTGTGAATGATATGATGAATATTACTCTATAGTCTTTATACTCAAGATATGTAGTTAATTGATAGCGAAAGTGTTTTGAGTGAAATACTGCATGCACTATGCTGTTGTAAATACAGTAAACTCTCGAAGATCCGGACCTGGGAAATCCAGATTGCAGAAGATCCAGACAAAAAATTTGGGGGTTCTGGGCTAAGAAGCCTTCTAGAAGTTTCTCTAAGAAGCATTCCCAAACCAGAGCAAAGAACATTTTAGGCCCGTGGGCGCTGCTTGGACACAGGTGCTTGAGGAGGTGGGAAACATAAACAAAGTTGACTATTGTTGTTTGTGGGAATATTATTTCATTCACTCTAGTAATGATACAATGATTTTTATTATGTTATCATAGATAAATGCATTGTTTATATACAGTAATTTGTTTATCACTTCATTAGTACTGTATTTTTGGTGTTTCTTATATCATTTATTATTCGCCGGATAATCTGGACAATCGGCTTTTCCGGACAGGTGGTCCCCCCTTTTAGTCCAGATTTTTGAGGGTTCACTGTACCATAAAAGCATTATTTGTATTAGATACATGTGACTTTAATTGCATTTATGTAAATATATAAATAATGTTATTTGTTTGAACCCTTCTTCACAGCCGAATGTACATGTTGATGGGAGGCTTAGGGCAACAGGAGTGGCGTGTAGCAGAGTTAAGCCATCGACTGTTGGAGTATCTGCGGCCATCACTTTCACACCCATATAAAAGCATTAGGGATCGAATGGGAAGGTCAGTTTTTTTTTTTTTTTTTTTACACGAACATTTTTCTGATCTGATTATTAAAGGCAAGTATAGTGTCCAACCATCCATGAATATTGACAAATATAAACTCAGATATTGAATAATGTTTCAAGATTGTCCTGCTAGACAAAATTTGCAGATGATGGTGGTAATAAATAAGGTAAGATTAGGATGAAAATTATTTAGACCATATCTCGGTCATCCTGTAACCCCGCCAAAATTACTATAATTATAATGTTATTAGTTGAGGTAACATTCCTTATGGTTATTTACATTACATTATCTCACATAAAGGTACTGTACATCACTTACAACAACAAAAATTTAACTTTTTTCTTCTTGCCCCCCCCCCCCAAAATATATATATTAGAAACATCATAATTAATGTTAAATGCTGAGCTTTGGCCTATAGTAATATCCACAGTTCATTCCAGCTTTTCAAAATGCCTGAACTTATCCATTTTCTTATCTAAACTAACAATTTTCCTTTGTCTTTCTCTCTCTGTTTTTCACATGGCATTCTTATTGTACTCATACACTTGTTCACTGCTTTAAGTTTATGAGTTCATATTTAACCATTTTGTAATTATTAAAGGCAATTCTAGGGAATGTTGTGGGACATATCACAGATTGTATCATGTGGAAGATGATGTCAGCTTAATGTACAGTTTTTCAGGAATGCATCTTGTACGTTAAGCAGGTGTTGACTGTATAAATGGTTTGCTATTTCTATGCTGAAGTTCAAATGATGTATTAGAGCTAAGCTTGATACAAAATATATTTTTTTATATTAATAATAATTTTATTCTGAACAGCCACTGCTTCAACAATAGATAAAGACTTTCAGACCACCTTGCATAGCACAATATGCATAACTGAGAATTAATTAATAATAACAGATAAAGTGAGTGAGTGAGTGTGTGTGTGCATGCTTTCTTGCTTGACCCCAGCCACCCTATAGTTTAGTGGATAAAGGTTGATGAAAAAAAGACTGATCCGGCAGTTTATACCACATAATTTTTTTTTTTCAAGATTGGACCTTAAACTCACTCACTGTACAACTTGGGCATCATCATTATTGTTACTTTGACTGTTCTTATATAAGATAAAAATTTAATACTGCAATAACAATAAAACTGAAGATCCTTTTTAAATACTGTACTAAGTTGAACTATTACTTGAGTAACTTGATGGTGCAGTTTTTTCTGTGTGAGTGCATGTAATGCTTTTAAAGTAAATTATGGATGAAACTTCATATACAATATTCTGTACTTGTGTACTGTTAAAGTAACTAGGATAGCAAATAAAAACCACCGCCTCTAATTTTACCCTCCTTTTTCTCTCACCAGTGTATTGACGGGTATCTTCATGTACGACTTAGCACTACCAGGAGGTGTGACTTCACGTTATCCCAGTAGTTCTCAGTTTATAGACTACATTCTCCCTCAACTAGCAACTCTTATCCAGGACTCAGGTTCAGGAGTTATAAATGACTATGACACAGACATGAAATGTGGTTTACCACTCCCACTCTCCCAAGATATGCCTTCCCCCACACAGCCCAATGGTACGGTGTTTACTGATAGAGTTGTACCCTCTATGATGGGTTTACCAAGTTCCTCCCTTAGGAACAATGACAGTTTATCTAAGGTGCTTAATTCCATGCACAAAGGTGGATCCTCCCAGATACCCTTAATGGGTCCTCTGGTGAACCACCTTTCTAGCCTTGAGCCATCTGGTCTCCTGGCTGGACTAGACAACAAGGATGCCCTCAGGGTCAGTGCAAAAATGAAGCTCAGAGAAAACTGTGATATATCTAGTGATATTATTTGTGAGCCTGTTAATATGATACCTTCAGATTCTGTTATTGGTGTAAAGAATAACATTCATGAAAATCATGTCAAGAGCCCAGCAAATGGCTTCTTTGGTGGTAGTGAAGAACGTAAAGCAACTGTGCGCCTCATGAACACTGTGTGCAGATGGCTTGTTGGTCAGATGGGGCGTTCCTACAATGGTGTGACACCAGAAATTTATAGGTTAGTTAACCTCCTTGTTATTGTTTCTTGAATTTTAACATCATTGACAATATATTTTTAATAGTTTTATCTATGATGTCTAACAACAAACTTGAGTGGTGTAAAACCTAGTTCGTAAACATCAGATAATTAGTGGAGAAAAAAAGCATGTTAGACAAAACATAGAATTTTTAAAAATATAGTTTTGATGCATTCTTATGGAGCATGAAGGGTGGCCACAGGTAGAATTATCTTCAGGTATTTCTGCCTTAACTTCCTACACACCAAGATTTAAATATTTTACTCATAACAAGGTAATACCTCACTGGGTCATCAGTCTTATATGGTCACCTATCTTGGATTAAGGGAAAACCCTTTTGTGAGAAGGGTGATTCATTGAGAGAATAACATTATAAAACAATACAGTACTGTACTTATACTACTGGCAGTTTTCATTACAGTATATGTACGCCTGCTATATTTATTCTTGTTTATGTGAAATTTTTTATTTAGTAAAAAAATTTCACTGAAGCACATTTTTTTCCTCTTCTGCAAATTTCAAAAGTCCTTCCCAAGCTACTTTAGACTGCACCACTCCACTACAACTTGTACAACTCCACCGAATAGGGTTCACTGTGCAGGTACCATACTATTCTTTTGCCAACCCAGGGCATCAGGTCAGTGACCTGTCCTTCGTGTCAAGCGACTTCTGTTTTGATCCTGTTTTGTGATACTGTAAAATACAAATGAAAACACAAAATTTAAAAAATAAATAAATAAATAAAAAATTGCAAATTTTTTATATCATCGAAACACACCAAGCTGTTGACACAGGCATCTGGGAGCATGCCTATATCAGCCGGTCAATGGGTCTGGATTATTTATAGTTTATAGAGGAGGTACTGTACACATAGAAACTACACACCAGTGTTCATTCCTCTTTTGGGGGAAGCTACAAAAGGTTTCTGGAGTGAGATTAACAATATTGTGAATGAGTTGGTCATTCCCAATGATATTTAGATTTACTTTTTTGTTCAGTTTTAATCTCCATATTTGTGCTGAGTATTCATGCACTGTATAAATACGTTTAGTGCTGTTGTTATTAATTGAATGAGCAATTATACTATATTTAGTTTCATCAGTTTTACTTAAGTTGTGTAAGCAGTTAGAATCCCCCTAGAGTGCAATCTCCATTTATAAAACTGTCAGTGGGAAAATCACTGAAACTACAAATTTTCACTTACTCACCACTTGCATGGAAGCATCCCTTTCATTTAATGAGGACTGCCTGTACTTGCCTCTCACTACACCATAGCTGATCAATGAACAGTGTTGATATCAGACCACATTCCTTAAAATTAATTTCAAGTTACCTGTAGTTACAGTGGTCCCTCGGTCAACGAACGGTTTGATTAACGAAATTTCGGTTAATGAATTATTTCCCATAAGGATCTTCAATTCGGTTAACGAACAAAACTTCGATGAACAAAATCCTTATGACAAACACTTTTTGTTGTGAGCATCAGCTGATGGGCTAGTCTGCCAATTCAGTAATCTGTTCTATGTTTACATTCGTTTCCAGTGGAGTAAATATCAAGAAAGTTGTGCTCTAATATTTTTGCATTTTTATATTAAAATTATTGGTCATTTTAAATTTAGTTAACATATTGATAATATATGCAGTATAGGGAACTAGTATTTTGTGCGCCCATCAGCCGCTTGACTCGGCCACCAGGTGTCAGTTTGGCTTTGTTGACAGTGGAGTGAACATCGATTTTGTTGGTGTCTTGAATATTTTTTCATTTTTACATTAAAATTATTGGTCATTCTGAAATTTAGTTAACATATTGATAATATATAGCACAGTGCAGTGTTGATTTAAATAAAATAATTTTGAATTACACCAAGTGCACTTAAAATTTTATTGGTGAAATGACTGCATCAAGCATGGGTCCACTGAAAGGTGATTTCTCCTCCATCCCCACTTCCTTCTCTTCTCCCTTCTCCTCCACCCCCACTTCTAATTCCCATCATCATCATCAACCAGGAACCTTCTACATACACACCTCAAAGTAAGTGTACTTTACTGCATTTTTTTTTACTTTGTATGTACTTTTCTGTGAGCTGGAATCAATTACCCATATCCCATTGAAACAATGGATTCAGTTAACGAACGACTGTGGAACGAATTGTGTTCATTAACCGAGGGACCACTGTATTGTCATACTTAGTCCCTGCTTTTAGTATAAGCTCCTACTCAGTGAAAATTTTGTATAACACCTAATGACTCTTGTTTTATATGATGGACATGATCAATATGGTTCATTGTTAGCTTGTAGAAAATATATACACCACTGGCAGGTCATATACTTAGCAATCTTCTACAGTAACAATAGTACGGTATAGATGCACTTACACAGTGCATTCCTTTGAATGGCTTAAATTAAGTTTTATTTAAGACACAATACTGTAATAACAAAACATCTGAAAATATATTTTACTGATAGGCTTCAAGTTTTGTATCTTTCTGTTAAAATAAATTGTGTTGTTTAAGAAAATAATTGTCTTGGGCATTAGAAACTTTTCTTTATTATTTACGGCAAAAGGTCTTGTTATAAGAACACATTGTCTAGATTACCTTAGTCATCATCTTTTTTTTTTTTAGGTTTCTCCCACACTTGTGTCAATTGGAAAGTGTTGACAATGATCCAGAGCTTCGTGGAAATTGTGTGGCAACATTAGCCGTTATTAGCCAAGCTCTTGTCCTACCTTCACGCATCCCAGCACTCATGGATTCTGTCACACAAGTTGCAAAAAGCAGGTATGTTAGTAAGATAAGCCTTTAATGAAACACCACAGACAGTTGGCTTCACAAATTACAAAGCCTCGTAACTGAGGAATAAATAATTAAGTGACTCCTTCATGTCTCTGTCTCTTATTATTAGCTGATTATTCTTGGTATGGCAAATAATCTTAAATTGCTATTTTGAAGTTACTGAATTTTTATTAAGAAATACTTATTCATTAGCAGCTGAAATATTAAATTCTTATCATATGTACAAAAATGTTGCTTATTACAAATAGGTAAATTGTACTCTGGTATTTATGACATATAACTGGTATTACACTTTTTTTTTTACATGGTTGTGTAAAAAATAAGTGACTAAGTACAATCACAGAAGTTACTGGTTCTTTTTGCATATCTAGCATTGTAATTATTTCAAGGGTCATTAATTAACACTCTTGGGGTTTTCATGCACAAAATTGTGTATGATCTAAATCATTGCTGTAAGGTTTTCATACACAAATTTGCAGATGAAGTAAATAAAGTATATATATATTTATTTTTATTTTCTATTTTTTTTTTTTTTTTTTTTTTTTGCATAGGAACTCTAAACCCGCAAGATGCACATTTGGCAATGTCAATGTGATCTGGCAACTATGTATATTACACTCCAAGGTCACCACACCAGTCTCCCTTTTGTGTTTAAAGGACCCAGGATATAATGTTGACTAACATTTTCTTGCAGCTTGTGCTGATTTCTTGTGCATCACAGTGATTTCATTTACTCATAACAGTGTTGTGAGAGTTTTGAACCATGCCTCAAGTTGCTGGTGAGGGTGGAGGGGTGTGAAAATGTAAAAACTGCAAGGAGATTGCACCACATGGTGATAGTGTGGTGCCTCCTTATGCCTCTCCCTAGTGAAATATTAATTTTTCACATCTTTTCTTCTATAGCTAACTATTTTTTTCCTAAATATGTACGCTTTATAATGGAATAAGGTTCATATTGCAATCACATGAAATAACGAGGGTATTATGTACGGTAAACCCACGAAGATCCGGACCAGGTAAATCCGGAATTCGGAAGATTCGGACAAAACATTTGGGGGTTCTGGGCTAAGAAGCCTCCCTAAGAAGCATTCCCAAAACAGGGTGAAGGTAGTTTAGGCTTAAAGTTTGTATCTTATAAAATGTCACAGACTAAACTTAGCAAAATATAACTTGCATTGCTGAAATCCTTGGAAGATAGTGAATAATTTGAATGGTGACATTATAGTTTTCATAAGAGATAAAAAAAATTATTTTAGTGTAGTACATTTGAGTACAAAGTATGTTACTCAAAATTATGGCTTTTTCACAGGAAAAAGTCTGTACTGGTATAACTAACCCAAGTAGTCAGGATATGTACAGTCAACCCTCACTTTACGCGGTTAATGTAACCCACAGGGTACCGCGGAAAGTGAGAAACGCGTAAAGTGAATAACATAAAATATGGGATTAATTGAAATAGAGACCAGCTGACCCCCAAACTCCACTTTTTCCAACACAATACCTATGTTCTAGTAAAAATAACATCTTAATTTTATGATGGTACATGCACACAATTAATACTTAAGAGAAATAGAGAAATACAGTCGCTAAGTTAATGTCCATTCAAATAATGGACTCAACTCCCTCCCCCTCTTCTCACACTACACTCGCTGGCTCTTCCCTCTCTGAGAAATTTTGGGGGGAAAACCAGGTATAGTAATAAATAATACCTCAAACTAAAGTTAGGATAATATAATTGACATTGCTGGATTCCTTGTAAGACCAGGAATATTTTGAATATAAATGTCATATATTTTGCACAAAAGATAACATATTTACTCAGAGTAAACATTATATCTAAAATTTGTATGTCTAATGCAAAATCTATGATGTTTATATTCAAAATGATCATCAAATTGTAAGAATTCCAGCAATGTAAATTATATTCTGGCTGGGTAATTTGTATGAATTTTATGAGCTAAAACAAATATCTTCAGTTAATAAAAAAAAATATTCTTCACGACACTATCTGTCAATCAAAGTACCCCACCTTGCCTCCCCCCTCTTCCAAGCGCCAGATGGTCGGTCCGTCCCAACCCTCCCCCCACCAACCCTCCCTTCAAGAGAAAGGTTGGGTGAAAAAACTAGATTTTAACATTTAGTATTAAATAATACCTCAGATTAAAGTTAGGATAATATAATTGACATTGCTGGATTCCTTGTAAAACCAGGAATATTTTGAATATAAATGTCATATATTTTGCACAAAAGATAACATATTTACTCAGAGTAAACATTATATCTAAAATTTGTATGTCTAATGCAAAATATATGATGTTTATATTCAAAATGATCATCAAATTGTAAGAATTCCAGCAATGTAAATTATATTCTGGCCGGGTAATTTGTATGAATTTTATGAGCTAAAACAAATATCTTCAGTTAATAAAAAAAATATATTCTTCACACCGTGCCAGGTGGTTGGTCACCGGTCCCTCCCTCCCACCCCCCACCATTTTTACTAGAACATAGGTATTGTGTTGGAAAAAGTGGAGTTTGGGGGTCGGCCCGGTCTCTATTTCAATTAATCCCATATGTTATGTTGTTCACTTTACGCGTTTCTCACTTTACACGAGCCTCGTGGGTTCAATTGACCGCATAAAGTGAGGGTTCACTGTATATATTAATGCTATGCAAAATTAATTGTCACTGCTGCTTCAAGGTTACATAGTGCCAAAGTGTGTGCTGGGCGGGTGGGGTTGGGGGGGGGGGGCATGTCTTTGGGAGCGTCATCTTTTTTTAATGTTCAGATATGGCAACCCTAATATACAGTAATATATTTTGTTTATTTACAACACATTGTACATATACAGTAGTGTTTGCACAAATATATACTGTACTGTCTGTTGTCTGACTGCAGTTAAGCCTCTGTAGCAATGGTGCTCTGCCAGATGTGTAGTTTAGATGCGGAAACATTCACCAGTGCCTGGAAAAATTCTGTAGATGTGCAATTTTTTCCAGGGATAAGGGAATTCATTTCAATACACTATATTGTACCTGGAAATCGCTCAAACCCAGAAAAGCTCTGCAACAATTGTTCCGACTAACAGAGATATTACTATAATCAAAATCAGGAATGAATGTAAAAGGAAAATCTTTAATACTTCATAGGTAGTTACTATAAAAAATGAAAAAGTGTAGTTGTGCCCATGTACCTACCGTAACTGTCACTTATTTAATTATGTACTATTTTCCATTAATTAAAATTAAATTGCATCATTAAATTTACAAATTTTACATTATACGTAATACCCTGTACTGCATTATTATCATGTAAAATTTGTCGGTTTAATGATGCAACTTCATTTTAATTAATGGAAAATAGTACATAGTTAAATAAGTGACAGTTAGGTATATGGGCACATGTACACTTTTTCATTTAATTTTTATTTTTTTTATCTCTGAACATGTGTTATGATCCCCCCCCCCCCTTTTTTTGTTTAACTAATGTTTGACAAAGGGAAAGTAACACTTTTTGCAACATCTTTATAGACCCTGGGTCTTTTTCATATTTAAAAGACATTGTTTGCTATTCGCAATACACCAGTCACTATTACAGGGTATACCAAAATGAAAGGTTTTCAGGAACAGATCCCTTTCATAAATTAGGGTTTACAGTAACTGTAGTCCTCCTGAATATTGCCCTCAAACCATGGGTTAGGGGCTGCTGCTGCTGCATTGAACTTGTAGTTTAGTTTTACCACATCATTTCTAATGTAAATTTTGATGTCATTTTATCAACAGTTGGTGGCGTGCCCGTGCTGCAGTATTGTCACTACTACAGGTGGCTGTGTTTACCAACATGTTTACTATCCTGAATGATGAAAAAGCTCCACAGCAAGTGCAGGAGTTGGTGGTGGGTCTCTTATCAGATGTGAGGCTTGAGGTACAACAGATGGCCTCGACTGTGCTCAGTGGACTTATACATTGTAAATTCATCCAGGCAGAAGATAAACTCCTGGTAAGAAACCATACATTTTTCCAATATTGCAAACCCTTTCTTGCTAAGCTACTGGGAAAAAGGAATCAAGAGAAAGCAGTCTCCCCATTCACCTATTCTCTTATAACTGCAATGACATCTCCACAAATCAATTGATGCCCTACTCTTCATTTACTGCTGCTTCCCTTTCCTTTTAGTATGTCCTTCACCCCATCTTTTCCATGTCATTCTTGGTCTCCGCCATCTAATTGGCTACCTCTTAAAGATCTGAAAAAATTAATAAAGTAAGTGATCTGATCTTGTAAAACAGATATTAACTTTGTATAAAGTTAGTGATTTAATCATGTAATACAGTGGTCCCTCGGTTAACGAACACAATTCGTTCCAGAAGGTCGTTCGTTAACCGAATCCATTTTTTCAATGGGATATTGGGTAATTGGTTCCAGCTCACAGAAAAGTACTTACAAAGTTAAAAAAAATGCAGTAAAGTACACTTACTTTGAGGTGTGTATGTAGAAGGTTCCTGGTTGATGATGGTGATGGAAATTAGAAGTGGGGGTGGAGGAGAAGGGAGAAGAGAAGGAAGTGGGGATGGAGGAGAAATCACCTTTCAGTGGACCCATGCTTGATGCAGTCATTTCACCAATAAAATTTTAAGTTCACTTGGTGTAATTCAAGATAATTTTCTTTAAATCAACACTACACTGCACCATCTATTACCAATATGTTAACTAAAGTTCAGAATGACCAATAATTTCAATGAAAAATACAAAAATATTCAAGACACCAACAAAAAAGCAGTTCACTCAACTGTTTTCAAAGCTCAACTGACTCCTTGTGGCCGACTCACGCATCTCATGGGCGCACAAAAAAATAGTTTCCTGTACTGCATATATTATCAATATGTTAAATAAATGTTAAAATGACTGATAATTTTAATATAAAAAATGCAAAAATATTAAAGAGCACAACTTTCTTGATATTTACTCCACTGGAAACGAATGTAAACATAGAACCAATTACTGTATTGGCGGACTAGCTGATCAGCTGATGCTCACAACAAAGCGTGTTTCTCGTAAGGATTTCGTTAATCAAATTTTTTTTCGTTAACCGATTTGAAGATTCTTATGGAAGGTAATTCGTTAACCGAAATTTCGTTAAACGAACCATTCGTAAACCGAGGGACCACTGTAGTTAAAGGTTATATTGAGCCATGCACCCATGAGAATTTTTAATGTTTCTGTAAACTATTCACAAAGGAAATAATTTGTGTTGTGTTCTGTTATAATTTAAAGACATAAGAAAATGTAGCAAATGTGTTGTTTAATTGGATGTATTTTTATTGATTTATTTATTTGTTTATTTATTTTTTTTTTTGGGGGTGGTTCTTGTTAGTGTGATTACTATTTGATAAGTTAATGTGTGTGAACAATTAAAGGCCTTGAACATAAAACAATAATCCTAAAAGCACTACCTAGGAAATTTTCCTACAACTCATCACCACCCTGCTTGGCTTGCATTATTGTGTATTGGACTCCAGTTAACTCATATTGAAGGGTGTCACATTATCATGGAATCATTATCATGATGCATGTTAACGACTTGACTACCGTAATGCAAATTAATAACACCCCAGGATAATGAAAAGAATGTTTTCAGTGATCAAATAGATTACACTTTGTCAAGAAAATTTAAGAACTCTAACTCAGACTAAGATCTACCTAGGGGCAGACTGTAAGTCAGACCATGTCCCTGTAATGTGTTTAGTGAAGCTAAAACTCCAAAAATTAAAAAGAAAAATGTTGGATGATATCAAATTAGATTTAGAGAAGCTGAAAAAAGAAACAGGTAGAATATGAATCTCAGAAGAGATTTTTAGTATTAGAAGAACTACTTGTAGATCAAGAAATAGAACAACAATGGAATGAATTTAAAGGAATTATATAGAGAATGGGAAAACTTTCACAACTAAACAGTTACTAGGCTAGAACTGAATAGATCACAGATTAGATTTGAAAGAAAATGGATTGGTGAGATAGGACAAAAGAAGAACCAGGCTAAAGCTAAAAGATCAACTTTTCTGGGTATATCCTGTTAGATAGCTATAAAAAATAAATGAAAACCACCCTGTCATAGAGTGAAAGGGATTTCACCAGTGAAAACTGGTGATAATCAAAGAAAATTGAGAGTGAAATAAATTTATAATTTAGTGTTTGTTCTGTTTTCTGCAGTTTTTTAACTCATGGTGTTAAAAATGTTTTACTATACTGTATATACAGTACAGTATACCTATTTTATACAGCATGTCCATGTTTACATCTCTGATCATCTCCTTATTTATTTGATCCATTTTAATGGCACTGTTTTATTTTAACCACACTGTGAATGCCTAAGCATCCTTAATGATTTCCCATATACCCTGAGGCTTATCTCATTTGTTCTCTCTTCATAGCATAAATTGGATATTGTGAATTTATTAAATTTCTAAATAATTTTGAAAATATTTTAGAAGTACAATGGTCCCTCCATTAACGAGCAGATCAATCTACGAGATTTCAGTTGACGAGTTACCTCCCATAAGGACTTTCAGTTCAATTATCGAGTACAAATTCTATTAACGACGGCTTTACGAGAAACACGTTTTGGTGAGTGCATCAGCTGATCGACTCGTCCGCCAATAATCAGTTCTATTTTTCCCTTTGTTTCCAGTTGAGTAAACATCGAGAAAGTTGTGCTCTTGAATATTTTTGTCTATTTACATTAACCTTTAGGCTCTGGGTGACGTTCCAGAACGTCCGCCTATTCCCCCTTTTTTATTTATTTATTTTATTTTTTTTTCTCTCGATTTATCCCTGCTGGGGTGTACTGCCAGCAGCACCCTAACCAGGGGCTTAAGGTTAAAATTATTGGTCATTCTGAAATTTAGTTAACATATTGATAATGTACAGTACAGTGCAGTGTTGGTTTAAATAAAAAAATCTGGAATTAGTTCAATAAATTGTAAGTGTTAAAATATTTTTTTACAGTACTGTATTTTGTTTATATTTAAGGTTTTGTTAATTATATTACCGGTATACAGTACTTTGTATGTAATTTTTAATTAATTTAAAGGGAAATCTGTGCGTTGGAACCAATTACCCAATATCCCATTGAAATAATAAATTCAGTTAACGAGTGACTGTCGAACCAATTGTGCTCGTTAATGGAGGGACCACTGTACTCCCTTAATGCTAAAATTGTAAGTATTAATAAGCATTTTTTCCCATCCTCTTTATTTCTCTGGCATTTAGTGAATTAGCTATCTTAAAACTCAAATTAAGTTTAGTTTTACAGTACAGGTACACCATCGATTTTCCAGGAACTGATGGTCCGGCACCTCCTTTAGTCCAAACAAAATTACGAGGGGGCACTTAACTTCCCTCCCTCCCAGTCTGGGTGAAGGTAGTTTTGAGCTTAATGTTTTTATCTTATAAAATGTCACTGACTGGACTTACTAGAATAAAACTTGCATTGCTGGAATCCTTGTAAGATAGTGATTACAGTAGTTTGAGTATAAACTTCACATAGTTTGTGCAAGAGAAAATAGTTTTGTCCCTTAGTGTAGTACATTGAGTACAATGTGTGTACAGTAATATGTTGCTCAAAATTATGGCTTTTTCACATTTAATTTACATTTAATATTTGTATAATTTAAGTTTCTAGCAGTCCATGGTGCTTTACAGACACGGGAGGTGTATAATTAGTGGGTCAGAGGTGTATTGTTGAATTATTATTACCTGACCTTGGTTGGTCCAGCAAAACGGATAATCCGACAAGGCTTTGGAACCAAAGGTGCCGGAAAATCAGTGGTGTACCTGTACTACAGTAATTGTTAGTATTTTTTACATTTTCCTTCTAGAAAAGTGCCCTTCCTTGGGTGGTTGGCAACATAAAGAATCTTGAGCCACCTTCATGTATAAAAAATGCTTGCAGGAAGACTTGAAACATTTGTTGAAGTATTCTTTGTGCAAGAGTGACTTGTCTTGTAAGTGAAGCAGGTGCCAATTGCTTGAGAAAAAAAATGAATAGGATGGGTTTTTCCCATATGCATATGCCAGTGAAAAAAATATACAAAACATTAATTAAAGAAATTAAACAGTAGTGTTTATATAAATAATTAAGAGGAGAATTTGGAAGTTATTTTAACAAACTACAAAAAGACTAGAGGAGGATGCTCACTCAAAACTTCCATTTCGTTTTCCTCTCTCACTGGCTCTTATCCATTTCCTTAGTGGTTACATTATTTGTTTTCCATTGCCTGTATTGTATATTTTTCATCAGATCCTTAATGTTGTTGAAAATTACAGAACCAATTTTTCCTTTTCTTCTTTAAGGGCGAGTTCACATCCAAGCTTCAGAATGGCCGTGAACAGAAGAGAAGGCGAAAGGAGCCATTAAAACCCCAAGAAGTATTAGAGCTCCATGCAGGAGTTTTGGGATTGTGTGCTTATGTCAGTGCCTTCCCATATGATGTACCAGACATGCTTCCTGAAGTCTTAGTCACACTTAGTGAACATCTCAATGATCCACATCCTGTACCTGTAAGTCACAACTAGTACCAATACAGTATAGTCTGCATTTACGCGGTCAATTGAACCCATGGAGGCCTGCGTAAAACAAGAAACGCGTAAATGAAATAATAGAACATATGGGTTAATTGAAATAGAGACTGGGCCGACCCCCAAACTCCACTTTTTCCGACACAATACGTACCTTGTAGTAAAAAACATCTTAATTTTATGATGGTATGCACACACAATTAATAATTAAGAGAAATATCAATAATATTAGGTTTTTAACACTTACCACAGTAGAAAAGCTGGGTCGGCACACGTTGATGGCGGCTGGTTCCAAGGCAGAGGGCAGATTAGTTGCCCTCCGGTGAATTACTTTCACTACTCGCAGAGGTTTGCAGGGCCTCCCAGACAAACCTCTCAAAGTCCATATCCTCACTGACAATATCACTATCACTGACTTGGGCTGGCTGTGGTTGTGGTGGGTTGCGGGCGAGGAAGTCCTCAATACTACATTGACGACTAGCATTGATGTTGTCGAGATAGATCTGGATATACGGCTCCATAACTTTCGTCAGATGGTTATTAGACGCTTCATACCAATGCTTGTCTGGGTCGTTGTCAAGGATGAGCTTAAGTTTCTCCCCCAACTCGATGATTTCCTTCACATTATTATAGCTTGGTCCAGGTAATTCAATGTTTTTCTCTGGTGGTGGGGGTCCCGCGGAAGCAATTGTGAGGGGAATAGCGGGCACAAGAGAGAACTGTATACGCGGACTGAGAACAATGAGACTGGCCCGGCTAGGTCAACGACTTCTACCCTCTGGTGGCAGGGCACGTCATGCTACATTAGACCAATCACAGCTAGCAGCGGAGGGAACGCGTTGGTGGTAAGGATGCGTGGCCCAATCACAATCCGATACGTAATATGATGTCAGCGATAATGTAAGAGCGGCCTAATGCGCACCACTCGCCACGCCGCTTCCCGCGTATGGTCAAGATGGACAGCGTAGGTAAAAAATGGCGTGGTGGTCTGGACCTCTCCAGCCGCTCGCCGCGTAAATGACCAAACGCGTAAACAAAATCCGCGTAAATGCAGACTATACTGTACTTACATTTTAAATAAATTACATTAGGCTGTAGGCTGTACAGTTCCAACTCTGCCTTGCCATCAGTTTTCAGCCTGTGGTTTGTCATTATGAAGGGCATCCAGCCATTAAACTTTACTTCAACATGCCTGATGGCAACTGGATCACCATAGGTGTACCAATCCCTGGGCTCTGTTGCATTTTCTGGGCTGACACCTTGGGTTTGTGATGGTAATCAGGGAGGTAATCCTGTTCTAGTTTTACCCAACACCTACCACCAGGTAATTGCAACTAACACACACAGGCATGGAAAATGGCTGTAAAACAATGGTGATGAAGCTGTGACCTTTTGTAATCCTTCACATACCTGTCCATTATCTCCCTTTGCTTTCCACTCCATATTATCCCCCCCTTTGTACAGTAAATAATATTTTGTGGAGGAAGGAAGCTGAGTTAGTAAACATAAGGTGGATTGTAAGGTTGTAGATTACAGTGTTTTATTTTAAGAATGGAAGCTTTAATTATAAAGCTTTTCCTTTCAAATATTTAATTGGTTCCATGAAATACTGTACTCCCAGGACTAAATAAAACTAACTGGCATCAAAACATATTGTCATGGGAATCTTTGTGACATCTAATAACTTAAATGCCTTAAATTATTATTTTTGTTTATTTATAATAACTAATTTTTACTCCATTCATTCTTTAACTTACACATATTGTATCTTGGAATATGTGGATTTATATTTACTTTATAAAAAAATGAGGAATTCCATTTATAGTACAGTACTGTCCCTGTATTTTCATAATACAGTACTGTACAGAAGTTTTAACTATACTGTACTTGGTTGTCCAGTGCTTCCACTAAATGTATGCATTAATTATATAATTTTTCTTATGCAAGGCTATTCTATGTTTATGCTTTTTATTTCTATGTCCATTTATCTTTTTTACAGGCTACTATCAAAAAGACGCTTAGTAATTTCCGACGAACACATCATGACAACTGGCGAGACCACAAGCAAAAGTTTACTGAGGACCAGCTGGTGGTGCTGACAGACCTGCTGCTCTCCCCATCTTATTATGCTTAACATAATAATTCCCTACATAAGTATTTCTGTACTATTGAAATTTCCATTTCAAAATATTTATATATTTGATGAAAAGATGTGTAGCTGAAATATTTTATGAGTCCTACTAGATGTACCACATCTGAGCAACCAGGTTTCTTATTAAATCTTCTGTGGAGGATTTTGTTTCCCAGTATTGTACTTTGTGCAGTGAAGGTACTTGGTAGGAGATAAAATGTTAATTTTATTTATTCATTACACAAAGAAGTTGATTTTGATTTCTTAACAGATTTATTTCTGAAGTTTAAAATGTAAATTTTATGTTTTGGAAAGTTTCTTTTCCAGAGTTTATGCCAATAAAGGATTAAGCTCTACTTCTCCTAACCATCTTGTACCATCCACACTTTTTAGTACTCTCCATAATTTCATAGACATTTAGGAATTGATGTACTGTACTGTATTCAGTTGATATTGCATTATCTTAACCATTTACTGTGGATATTTTGCTGAACTCTTTTAAGTGGTTTATAGAGTTGGAAGAAAAAATAAATAAAAAATATATTGTGTGTATATATATATATATATATATATATATATATATATATATATATATATATATATATATATATATATATATATATATATATATATATATATATATATATATATATATATATATATATATATATATATATATATATATATATATATATATATATATATATATATATATATATATATATATATATATATATATATATATATATATATATATATATATTGTCTAGGTTTATGCAGTTAATTAAACTCATGGAGGTCCGCGTATAAAGCGAAACTCGTAAATAAAATAACAGAACATGGGATTAATTGAAATAGAGACTGGGCCGACCACCAGACTACCCTTCTTTTGGCTATCGCCGACACAATACGTACGTTGTAGTAAAAATAACACCTTAACTTTATGATGGTATGCACACACAATTAATAAATAAGAGAAATATCAAAAATATTAGGTTTTTTAACACTTATGTTAGTAGAAGAGATGGCTGGGCACACGGGGATGGGGGGTTGGTTCCGAGGCAGAGGGCAGATTATTGGCCCTCACTTGTATCTCTATCCACCACAGAGGCTAGCAGGGCCTCCTTGTCAAACCCCTCAAAGTCCATATCCTCACTATCACTGACTTGGGCTGGCTGTGGTGGGTGAAGAACTCGGTGATGTTTTGTTGACGGCTAGCATTGATGTGGTCGTGATTCTGCTGAACATAGGGCTCCCGGGATTGCACCAGAAGATTATTAGACACTTCATAGCGATGATTGACTGGGTCTTTGGCAAGGAGGAGCTTCAATCTCTCATCTACCTCGATGATTTCCTTCACATTAGCATGTGTTAGTTTCTGCTCTTGTTCTTCTGTAACACCTGGCTGCTCACAACACCTGGCTGCTCACTGACGTCATCATCTTCCAACATTTCATCCGCAGTCACCTCAGGTTGCCTGATTACCTCCAGGATGTCCTCGTTGGTGGTCTTGGAGAAGCCTGCAGCTCTAACACTTTGTGCAGCCTCTCTTGCGTTCTCCAATGCCACAGCAACAGACTGAGTCTCGCCAGCCACCGCTTGCCTCTGCCTCCCACCTGGGATACCCTCCAACACATGACGCCACGCGTGCCGAATCGTTGCCACAGATAGCTGCCCCCATGCCTCCACCAAGAAATCTACAGCCTTCTTCACGTTAAACAGCTTCCAGAACTGCTTGACCCGCACTTCATGGTCCGCCAAATCTTGTTCGTGTTCCTCATCCTCGCTCTCGCTATCGGTGCCACTCTCTAGGTTCTGTAGTTCATCCTTGGTATTTGTGAAGTCGTTCGGGAGCCGAAACTTCTTGGCGGAGAAAGCAGCCTTCACGTTGCAAATCAACTCCTGATCCATGGGCTGGATTAACGACGTAGTGTTAAAGGGAAGGAAGGCTACTTTTACGTTGGGGTGACGATCCAGCAAAAGGGGCGAGTGCCCTGGCGCATTGTCGAGGAGCAACAAAATGTTGAGTGGCACATTATTTTCCACGCAAAATTTCTTGATATCAGGAACGAGACAGTTGTCAAACCAGGAGAGGGACAGACCAGAGAACATTCACGTCTTCCCTAAGGTTAGCCAGTGGACATTTAACTTGCTCATGTCCATATTCTTGTAGGCATGCAGCTTGCGGGCCTTGTGGATCACAGACAACTTCAGCTTAGCAGTGCCGGAGGCATTGGTGGTGAACAGTACGGTGATGTGCTCCTTCTGCATTTTGCGCCCCCGACACATGCTCGCAGACTTGACTACGAAGGACTTGGATGGCAATTTCTTCCAGTACAACCCTGATTCATCCACATTGGACACTTGGTCGTCGGTGTTACTGTCCTTCCTCCATAATTTTCCGTAAAAATGGGGGAAAATTCATGGCGGCAGCCCAGTCGGCACTTGCTCCTTCTCCGACTATCTCAATATTCGTGATCTTGTTGTGTCATTTAAAACCTTGCAGCCACCCAGCGGAAGCACTGAAGGGCTTGGGCTCTGCAACTCCCATTTTTTCTTGCCACTGCTTTGTAGAGTTCTTGAGCGTAGTCCTGCACTGCCCGAGTGTCGACCGCCATGTTCCTTCTTGATTGACGAATAATGTAGCTTACCAAACAACTCTCGGTCTTCAGCAGCACCTTATTGTGGCAATATTTCACCAGCGAGGCACCTACAGACTTGGTAATGTTCATGTGTTCATTCATTATGCCAGCATCCTTCTTGATCATGCGGATCGTCGATTCATTCACTCCATATTGTTTGGCCAAATCCACCTGCCTCGTGCCTTTTTCTAACTCCTGAACGATCTTGTACTTAACCTCATAGCTTAAGGCGTGTCGCACCTTCTTGGGCTTGGGGCAGCTTGGGCCAGGTAGTTCAGGGTTTTTCAGGGGTGGTGGGGGTCCAGCGGTAGCCATTGCGTAGAAAGAAAAAACAAAACCGGTTCCTGGGCACGAGTGAATATACGCTGAGACAGTGAGAAATATATATATATATATATATATATATATATATATATATATATATATATATATATATATATATATATATATATATATATATATATATATATATATATATATATATATATATATATATATATATATATATATATATATATATATATATATATATATATATATATATATATATATATATATATATATATATATATATATATATATATATATATCCATTATGCAAGCCGGCCTGTCACCCAGTGGCTGGGGTCTGACCTGCTGGTGAGGTCGCTTGATTACTATGTTCAAAGTCCAAGCGTGTTAAATGGACTCTACTGTAAGTATATATATATATATATATATATATATATATATATATATATATATATATATTTATATATATTATGATATATTATGTATATATATATATATATATATATATATATATATATTATATATATATATATATTATGTATATATATATATTTATATATATATATATATATATATATATATATATATATATATTATGTATATATATATATAATATATATGTAGTATATATATATATATGTATATTATATATATATTGTTATATATATATATATATATATGTATATATATATATATATATATATATATATATATATATATATATATATATATATATATATATATATATATACATACACATACATACATATTGTTATATATATATATATATATATATATATATATATATATATATATATATATATACATACCTGATTTCACTCAGACCTTCAGCACCAGCTCTCAAACACATCCCCCCCCCCCCCCCCCCTCCCAGCCAGGGTTTGGTGGTTATACAGTAGGCTTTAAGTTTTTATCTTATATAATATCACAGACTAAAGTTAGGAGAATATAATTTGCATGGCTGGAATCCTTGCAAGACAGTGAATAATTTGAATATAAACGTCATATATTTTGCAAAAGAGATAAAAATTAATCACATGTATCACATTACAGTAGTGATTTAAGAGTTCTAGTGTATATATATATATATATATATATATATATATATATATATATATATATATATATATATATATATATATATATATATATATATATATATATATATATATATATATATATATATATATATATATATATATATATATATATATATATATATATATATATATATATATATATATATATATATATATATTTTTTTTTTTTTTTTTGTCCTATGGCACTATGCTTTCTCACTTAAATGAGATAATGATTATAAGAGCAAAGATCATACATGTAAAAGCTGGGCCTATCAGAGTACTGTACTGTAGGTTTGTCTGGCGCCGACACATCTAGGTTATCCCAAAGCACGCACACTCGTGGATGTAGCACATTTTTTTCTTCTTCTAGTACTGTATTAGACTGATTTATTCACATACAGTACTTTTATTTATGCTTATGTTTTAATTAATATATTTAATGGCATAGAAAAAAAAAATCTTTTAAACAAAATATTACCATTTGGTTTTTTCAAATAAATAAAGTATTCTTTTTACAAAAAAAGTATAATGCAGTCTAGAGTAATTATTTTCCTTCAGTTTAATAAAAAAAAAGAAAAAAAAAGAAAAGCATTTCCTAAATATTTAGAACATATTTTACCAATAAATTTTTTAACACTTTCGAGCAGTAGTGAATGAGTGATCATGGTGGCTACACCTGGACCACAATGAATATACCTGATGCCACAGCATCTAATAAGAAGGATGAAAAAATATATACTTTATATATTTAAAGAGCCAAGGAGGGTGAGGATGTCGGCAGGATAGATGATGATAGATTAATTATCAATTAAGGAAAATGCACAATTAAGTGAACAAGATGAACCACTTAATAGACCTGAACCAGCAAACATTCCCACAGCTCTAGAACTGGATACTGTACCATAGTTAGTAAAATGGTGTACGCTCGCCACAAAAAGTTCTCGAATAGCTGGGCATGACAGATTTTAGAATGTATAAGAGGAAAAAGTAATTTAATTTGCACTAAAACTTCCTCAGAGAGGAATGTTCAGATTTCTGGTTTTGTCATATTGTATGACCCTTAGGGTGTTCGAGAACTTTTTGTGGCGAGTGTACAAAATATAAAATGTGGGTACTCTAATCCTAAGTTTAGTTAACCTGTGGTTGGTGAGGGATTACTGTACACTGAGATTTTGCAATTTGTTTCAGATGTAAATCTGAGGCATCAAACTCCAGTTATTGCAATTACAGAACAGGTTACATTACTGTGACTCATTTATTACTCCAATACTCTTCTTCTGAATCGCCTGTGTTCATTTGTATAATATTAATTGATTTAAGTTCACGGATTGGCTTGATCAAAATAAGGTAGGTTCACCTCTTCTTAGTGCCCTATGGGTGTTCATTATACTTTCAATTATAGATACTACCTGTATTCTTAAATTAAAATATTACTGGTGATTTGCAGTAAAGGTACAATAATTTTATTACTATTTTGGTCTCAATAATTTTACATTTTTTAAAATGCCAACCAGCATATAAAAATATTTAAGATTTAAATTTAGTCATAGTATATCTTGTGTAGTGTATATGCCACTTGTTTCTAAATAATCTGATGCTTGCATCTCTCACAAACATACCTCTGCACTCCCTCTTTTAACTAGATTCTTCATGCTCTAATAATTATCTGACAACAGTTACATGTGATGCATACAATTACCAGAAACACTAATTCTTTTCTTTCCAACTCATTAGTCATGTACATCTTATTATGGCCATCATTTCCCTTCCTTAGATTTTCTTTAAAAGTCAGTCACCAACACTTTTTCAGTTACATTACAATTTCATTCTCAGGTACAAATTATTATTCCCCTGTAGTAATCTATGTTACACATACAGCATGACCATGTCTTTCTTCTTTATATTGTACTATTCACTTTCAACAGATCTTCCTTGGTATTGCATTGATGTACTCTTTTGTCTTTGCTTTAAAGATTTTTTCTTCCTATTTTTTTAAGATTCAATATATCATCTGTACCTACTTGCCCCTTAATTATATTTAATACTTTAGTGCAGAGATCTAATGATATCCATTGTGCCCTCCCCAGCTATTTAGCAAAGTGCGTCTTGCAACTCTTCATTATATCTTGATCTCAACTCTCTTTGTGTGTGTTGTGTGCACATGGGTCAGAAAAGTATATACAGTATAGACAAGATACAAAGGTTAACTTAATCCCATCAGGCGGTGTCCCAGAAATGTTCCAAAGCTAGAAATTATCAAGGCAGAACAGTAGTGTGTGTGTGTGTGTGTTTTATGAAATTAAAAATACCCATAGTTAATTAAATGCAGCCATATCCCAATTAAATTTTGTTAAAAATCTCCTCAATAAATTTTGAGGAAAACATAATTGTATGACCATTACAGAAAAGGAGAGAAGGGTTCCCTTACCTATGTATGTATGAATGAATGAATGACATTTAGCTAGACAATGCTTGATAGCAGTTGAGATTATAGGGTGTTTTGAATTGTATTGATATATGTTAAGATAACGATCACCCCCCCCCCCCTTTTTTTTCTTCATGGAATAACATGAAATGCTGTCCATGGGAAACACTTATAAAGAGTTATATATAAAGTCCACCAACTGAAACAAAATTTGAATACCGTAGTTTTGAATTTGGTGGATGAAACAAAATTGTAAGCTGCTAATTGCCATTTTTTCTCTGATCAGTAACCTCTATGGTTGCTTCGTAAGACAGAGTCTGATGTTTTTCTGCTTCCATAATTTAATAATATTTTAAGTTAAAAATCAAGGCTGTGTTATATACAGTACATTGGTCCTTCGGTTAATGAGCACAATTCATTTCAGAAGGTCGTTCGTTAACCGAAAATTTCGTTAACCAAAACCATAGTTTCAATGGGATTTTGGGTAATTGGTTCCAGCTCACCGAAAATTACATACAAAGTAAAAAAAAAAATGCAGTAAAGTACACTTACTTTGAGGTGTGTATGTAGAAGGCTCCTGGTTGATGATGATGATGATGGGAATTAGAAGTGGGGGTGGAGGAGAAGGCAGAAGAGAAGGAAGTGGGGGTGGAAGAGAAATCACCCCATGCTTGATGCCGTCATTTCACCCATAAAATTTTAAGTTCACTAGGTGTAATTCAAGATTATTTTCTTTAAATCAACACCGCACTGCACTATATATTGTCAATATATTAAATAAATTTCAGAATGAGCAATAATTGTACTGTAAAAATGTAAAAATAGTTTATGTTCAAGAGAGTCAAGCAAGATGTTTCCTCTACTGAACAGATACAAATTGAGGCCTTGGTGGGTGAGTGAAGTGGCTGATGGCGCACCAATACCTAGTTCCCTGTACTGCAATTATGTTAAATAAGTGTTAAAATGACTAAAAATTTTAATATAAAATTTGGAAAATTATTGAATAGTACAACCTTCTTGATATTTACTCAAATTTTAACGAATGTAAGCCCTAGAACCGATTTCTGTATTGACGGACTAATCTTCCAGCTGGTGAGCAAGCCAAAGCATGTCGAAACATTTTCATAAGAATTTCGTTAACCAAAATGAAGATTCTTATGGAAGGTAATTCGTTAACCGAGGCGTTCGTTAACCGAGGGACCACTGTACATACAGTATTTGAATAAAATATAGGAAAAACATGAAATACATACAACACTGTACACTGTATATATAACAAGTATTTACCATCATATGTTACCACCATTATCATATTAAGGACATACATCAGGGTAACCTCATGGAGTGAATAAGAAATACTGTACAGTACAGTTTATTACTTTTCAGGGGGTCACAACTTGTTTTATGCGAGTCAATAGTAGAACTTGGAAATTATACCAAAAATATATATTTTTTTTATTCACCAAAATCATATGCTTCATATTTACAAGATAATAGGAACTGCTAATATAGGTGTGTTTTGTTGTTATTTGTATGTGACAGTATTGTACTGACAAGATAAACAAGAGTGGTTATAAAATATATATATATATATATATATATATATTCATTGGTCAAGTAAAGGTGAGACCACCTATTTAATGGCAAGCTTTCAGTATCTAAGCAACCAAACAAACAAGACATGGGGATATCAGCTGACTAAGTAATTGTTAATACATAAGTGCCACTAAACAGAACAAGGGGTACTTGTGATCTTTCTAAACTTCAGATACATTAATATAAGTTGAGGAATAGGGTGCTTGTCTTATTGATTTCACTTTTACTATATTATGTTAATCTAAAGGTTAAAAAAAATCAACAATCAGAATTGATAAATTGCAGTGTTTGGCAAGAATTCACATTGTAATTTAAGTTATTGTGTCCAAATTGTGTATAGATTTTTCCTTTAAAGGAGAGGTGTCTAGTGAGCAAGTGTTATTTGCATGTAGCTATTGGCCAAAGGAATGATTGTATCTATAGATGAGCTGGTGTACAGTTTGAAGACAAGAATAGAATTACATATCCACTACATATTTCCCACCAATGTTTCGTTATTTTGTAAGAGTTTTGCCAGTTTGCCTTTGTACTTTCATGAAGTCTAACTTGTATCAGGCATTCTGTGCTGTGATGCTCAAGCCACATACTGTTATTGATCCTCAAGAATTTTTATTGATAAATACAAGGATTATTATACTGCTTTCTATATTAACATTGTATTAAAATTAGTTGACTTTTTTCTTGTCCTGTATGTTATTTGTTTATTTTGTTAATCAATTAGAGGTTTATGTATTCTCCCCTCATTAATCCTGAGCATCTAAATTACATTCTTTTTCTGTGTTAACTAATAGTGAATTGATCCTGAAATCCCATTTTATGTGAGATCAGACCGAGTGCCTTGTGTTAATGCAGCTTGCCAAGTCTTGGGTGTTAGAATCAAGACAATTCTCTTAAATTGTGGTTAGTGATCAATATGATGATTAGCATCAACTTCCAGCTGTAACCAGAGCCACATCAAGAGTGCAAACCCCATCACACCCTTGTTTGATTGTAACTTGGAACAATCCAGCCACCAGTATTGGTCACTTGCACCATACCCTTGGGATAAGGGAGGATAACAGTCACTGTCCAGCCTCAGTTATAAAATGGTATTACAGGATCAATCCACCATTTATAACCCAATAGTGTGAGTGAATAGTGCTAATCAAAAACAGCCTGCCCTTGGAGGAAATGGAAACAAAAGCTCAAACTGTAATGTAGCATGCATCTTACAATGGCAAAGAGGTAACAAGCACAGTAAAAAATAAAGTATTTCAAGCAAGTCTGTTTGGATAATCTCATTCATACACGAGTATTGCCATATAAAGCTTTTGGCCAATGACATGCACCTCTTTGTAGAATGAACATGCCTCTCAGAATAGCCTTCAATGAAACAATGCTTCTGGTGTCACATGCCCTCATTGTATAGCCCAGTTGTGTTGATTTGATAAGGATAATTTTCTTAATAAAAACCTTTGAAACTCCAGCTTTTGATTATTATCTATTCAAAATTAAGAAATTGATGAAAATGCTGTTACCTTATAAAAGCTAACTGCCCTGACTAGACAGTGGTAAAATCCATCCCAATTTTCCAAGCAGACAGCAGAATTAATTTTAGGTCTGAAAATTTTAGGCTTGGTTAATCGCTAAGCCAACTCACAGAAGGTTGAAAGGTAACATCAGAGCCAAGCCCGAGATAAAAAAAATACAGTCAACCCTCGCTTTACGCGGTCCCACTTTACGCGTTTCTACGTTTACGCGGTACCCTGCCGAACACGGAATGCTCACTTTCCGCGGTGTGTGTACCCTTTTACGCGGAGAGCGGCGCGAGCAGGGTGCGCACAAGGTCGCCCAGTCATCAAAACATTACCGAGTTCTTCACCCGCCACCCACCACAGCCAGCCCAAGTCAGTGATAATGATAGTGAGGATATGGACTTTGAGGGGTTTGACAAAGAGGCCCTACAAGCCTCTGTGGTGGATAGTGATACAGGTGAGGACCAATAATTTGCCCTCTGCCTTGGAACCAACCCCCCATCCCCGTGTGCACAGCCATCTTTTCTACTAATGTAAGTATTAAAAAACCTAATATTATTGATATTTCTCTTAATTATTAATTGTGTGTGCATACCATCATAAAATTTAGAAGTTATTTTTACTACAACGTAGGTATTGTGTCTGAAAAAGTGGAGTTTGGGGGTCGGCCCAGTCTCTATTTCAATTAATCCCATATGTTATGTTGTTCACTTTACGCGTTTCTCACTTTACGCGGGCTGCCGTGGGTTCAATTGACCGCGTAAAGTGAAGGTTCACTGTAATTCATCAGAGCCAATTCAGAATCATCCTTTGTTGAAATTTCCAAGAGAATGCAGGAACTTGGCAACCACTAATGATCAACTAGCACAAACTCTTTCAAAGGCGGTTTAAAAAAAAAATCCATGGCAAATGCCTTTTAAGTTGCAAAGCAAAAGCACATTTATACAGATTAAACAATCTTTCCTGAAAAACTTGAATACGAATATTCATCACCAAGAGGGCTGTAATAGAATCTAGCTTAAGTAATAATTAATTAATACAAGCTTTGAAAATTCAAAATAAATATAAGAGGATTAGGGGAAATCCATTTGAAAACTTGTAAGGTGGGAAATATTGTAACAGAAAACCCAAATGTGATGTTTATATAACAGGACATAAAGAAAACTACCTCCTTCCTGACACTAAATCAAAACCAAAAAAAAGGAATCCAGAATAGGATTTGGACTAAGCTGAAGAAAGAGGAACCATTCCTGTTTGGCAATGAAGAAACCACCATAGTACAGTGATCCCTCGGTTAACGAATTACCGTCCATAAGAATATTCAATTCGGTTAACGAATTCCTTACGAATTTTTCCCAACATGTTTTCGCCTGCTCACCAGCTGTAGTATTAGTCCGCCAATACAGTAATCGGTTTTAGGGCTTAAATTCGTTACCATTTGAGTAAATATCAAGAAGGTTGTACTATTCAATAATTTTCCAAGTCTTGTATTAAAGTTTTTAGTCATTTTAACAATAATTTAACATAATTGAAGTACAGGGAACTATTTTTTAGCACGCCAAATAGCCACTTGACTTGGCCAGAATGGCGTCAGTTTGTGTCTCTGCTCAGTGGAGGAAGCATCTTGCTTGAGACACTCTTGAACATAAACTATTTTTACGTTTTTACAGTACAATTATTGGTCATTTGAAATTTATTTTACATATTGACAATATATAGCGCAGAGCAGTGTTGATTTAAAGAAAATAATCTTGAATTACACCAAGTGAACTTAAAATTTTATGGGTGAAATGGCGGCATGGGGTGATTTCTCTACCTCCCCACTGCATTCTCTTCTCCCTTCTCCTCCACTCCCACTTCTAATTCCCATCATCATCATCATGAACCAGGAGCCTTCTACATGCACACCTCAAAGTAAGTGTACTTTACTGCATTTATTTTTAGTTTGTATGTAATTTTCGGTGAGCTGGAACCAATTACCCAAAATCCCATTGAAACAATGGTTTCGGTTAACGAACGACCTTCTGGAACGAATTGTGTTCGTTAACCGAGGGACCACTATAGTATATATCCTTTCGAACTTCCAAATCCCTGATTTCTTGTAGCACGAGACAGGTTATGAAACAAAAAATGTACCAATTCAAAGACATTTACATACTGACCAATCTTCTCCAAGGAATTGATGTTTAAGATAAAAATTATTTGTACGGTACACTACTGGACTGTAATTGAACTTTGCATATCGGTCACTCTCTGGGTCTATCCCAAAAATGTCCAAGAAAATTAATCTTGATCCATTATGACAGCATCAACTTGTGTTTGGACAAAACTTCTGCTTTTACATTGTCTACGAGAGAGGCATAATGGAACAAAAAAATTTCTGTAGGTTATTGAAAACTGCCTTAAGTCATAAAGTTTAAGAAATCTTCAGAGGTAATAACTGACTTTGTATGAAAGTCATCACGGCTGTATACAGTATGTCTTCATTATGTGTATGGTAATTTTTTTTCTCCCTCCATGTTGCTTTACTCTACTTTTCAGCAAGAAAATAACACTAAAAGTTCCTCCGAGTTAGTAGGAATCTGTCTTACAGAATGAGACTAGTGTTCCCTTGGTTAATGTTCTTTCCAGAGATTGGGGGGAACCTGCCAGCAAAGTTATGTACGTACTTTTACTTTTATCCTCTTCGCCACTGATATGCTCGTTAGCCGCTTGGGCAGTCGGTCACGTTTCACTTATGCACTGTGGCAAGTACTGAGCATGCACTGGCTCCAGTGTTGGTCAAGTCTGGTCTTGAAACAGCCCACACTCGGTGACATCACAACACTCTGGCAGGTTGTTCCAAGAGTTCACACACTGAATGAGTTTGCTCTGTTTTCTTGACTTGTGGCTTCTTTTACCTTGAGCTGTGATCCCTTGTGGGGCGAGTGTTCACCATCTCCAGATATGAACACTCGACTGAGTAGTGCCCTTTGAGATGTTTATACTGACGGGCCGAGTTTTCTTTTTTTATAATTTACCATCCAGATATTATTTTCTGTTATTATTCTTCCATTCTTTATTTATAAATACACTTTACATTCTTATGCAAGTAATTCTCTTCTCAGTTATGTATGTTCTTTATATTAAACTTTCATGATGTATATATTTAATAATTCCTATGCTGTGTCGTTAGTTCCACAATGTACATTAGGGAGTGACAGTTTGGCAAAAGTTTTCAAAATCTAATTGCTTGGGTTGGATTATTTGTCTATCGGCCACGCTAATTCCGAATATGTTTGAGTTTTTTACATCATTGCATTAGAAGGTTTGTGGATACTTTTGGGTTTGGCATGAAAAACGCGAAAAAACCGTAAATAATAAAGGGACTGGCAATGTGGCACAACCTGTTAAAATCAAGTTATTGAATTGGATTATTCGACTACTGTGTACACTGGTTCATAATATGCTATTGTTTTACAACTCAATGCGCTACAAATTATGCCGATATTTTTGCTGCAAGTCACCACATACGTATATTTCGAAAACCAGGGCCCAATATTACCAACGGCGTGGATAGATTCCGTGGAATGAATTCAGGACATTCCCGCTCATGGAACATTACCAAACTCCGTATATGTGCCAATGGCAGGCCAATGGCAATATTTACAGAGTTTGTTGAGGCTCCCTGGACGGGAATGCCCTGAATTTATTCCACGGAATCTATTCACGCCGTTGGTAATATTCGTCCCAGGACTGATCAACGAATTCAGCCCAAGTAGCTTGACTTGGACAGTTAAGGACAAAATCTCAGTCCGTACTTTTGAATAAAATATTGTTCAATAGGTGGTGATATTGAAGTGCTGAAAGTTGTTTTTTCTGTGTTGTTTTGCAGTTAGTTCAAAGGGCCGCCACCAAGATGGGTCGTCCTAAGATTAGCAACACTCAGCTGCGCCAGGGTAACGATAAGGTGTTCGGGGTTCGGATGCCTCTGCCATCTAACAAGTTGCCTCTGAACAAGGAAGTTGGAAGTGCCCTGGCTTATGAAGCAGAAAACGAGAGGTTAAGGAGAAGAACAAATGCTTTTGATTATATGGATGCCACCAACAAGGTGACTGAGAAGGTACTGGATGTGTATAGGAAGGCCACTGTCCCCACTATCTCTGAAATCAGGGTGAAAATGAGAGTCCACGACCTGTGGAGGATGCGGAGGGAGACGATGATGATGAAGGGAAATGGACAGAAACAGAAAAGGAAGAAAACGAAGAACGGGAAGCTGAAGATGAGGTTCGAGGATATAGCTGAGAAGTTGTTTGATGTGGCAGACGACAGCAAAGTGCACGAACGAGAGAAAAGCTTCCTGGCAGCCCAGAGGAAACCGGGAAGGGAGGGCTGCATTGATGGCGTTGACAAAATTGTGACTGCCAAGCTGAAAGAAGAGAGGGAGAAGGAAGCGAAGAGGGCAAAGAAAAGGGCTGAGGAAGAGAGGAAAACTGAGAAGATGAGGTCAAAGAGTAAGGAGGAGATGGAGAGGATGTCGTGTAAAGTGTCGGCAGTGGATGACAGTGCTCAGGAAGAAGATAGTGATTATAAGGATGTCAATGACAATGAGTTCAAGGCTATGGTCGACAGGAGAGCAAGATCAGAGAAAAGGAAAAGGGAGAAAGAAGCCGAGGACAGGATCGGAGAAACTGCTGACAGGTTCAAGGTATCCAATGATGCAGTGGCTCACATCGCAAACACCATCAGAGCTGCAGACAACATCATAACTGAAGGGGACAAGTCTAAAGTGACTAACTGGAAGAAAGTGGAGAGAGTCAGGAAGAGGTCACGAGAACAGAAAAAAGAAAAGTTCAGGGGATTCAAGGTCAGAGGTCTCATGGTAGATGAGTTGTAAAACAATAGCATAATATGAACCAGTGTACACAGTAGTTGAATAATCCAATTCAATAACTTGATTTTAACAGGTTGTGCTACATTGCCAGTCCCTTTATTATTTACAGTTTTTTCGCGTTTTTCATGCCAAACCCAAAAGTATCCACAAACCTTCTAATGCAATGATGTAAAAAACTCAAACATATTCGGAATTAGCGTGGCTGATAGACAAATAATCCAACCCAAGCAATTAGATTTTGAAAACTTTTGCCAAACTGTCACTATGTACATTGTACATACATGTCTTATCTTTCTTTTCTTGTACTTTCCAAGTCTTTCATTTCTTCCATGTATATTATATTTACTCCGTTTCAATGTTCTTACCTTCCTAAAGTATACTCTGTTTTACGTCTATTCTTATACATGGGTTAGTCTGGGAACCATGTTATTCTCAGGGCACTTATTATACTTACAAGTAGGCTGCCACCACCAGACTTTTGAGTTAGAAGATAACATAACCCCTGGAAAGTTTTTGGGTAGTGTGGTAGATGTATAGGCACATGAGTAAGTATTATTTTCTGGGAACCAATGTTTAGAAGGAGTAGAGTGGTGATACTCGTAGATTACTAATTCAATATTTATTAACACAGTGAGTGGATAAGATGCATCTTAGATTCACTCAGGCTAAACAGAACTGCAATTAACTTATTAAGTCATCAAACACTTCAAGAACTTATTACCTCATTAACCACCTCCAAATACTTATTATACCATTAAACAACTCCAAGTACTTATACCATTCAACAACTATTACTCATTACTTCATTAGACAACTGTTGTATTATTTCTTTGACAAGTAAGATTTAGAAATGACTACACACTGTCAATAACACTGGACCCGCAGGTCTTACTTTAACAAGGAACAAATTACCTCCTCAATTCTTGGTTATAACTTCATACTCTCAGGTATCCTTTCCTGGTCACTACCGACGAATACATAACACACTGGACAACTCCACAATTATAGTAACATACAATACCTCCTGTTAGTTCGCAAGGAACAACCTGGTACCTTGAACTCTCATTCAGTGGTTCAATACTTAACCTGGGATGACTATATTTCTGCTAGTCATCCCCAAGCATGGATATTAATACGGCTCCATACATATAACCAAGAACAGTAGATAGACCATGATCATACGACGGAGTCAGTGGGCCAAAGTTGTTTACAGGCTCGCTCGCTAGCTCGGAGCGCCTGGCCCGGGAAAGGTTGACTCATGGGGGTGGGCTGTGGCGTCTGCCAAGGAATCTCGCCCTGGGATTCTATCTCGCCACCTTAAAGATATCCTTCGAGAGACATCGTGCCCATAGGCGGCTCCCGAACTTCAGGAGTGTTGCTAACCCCCACAACAGCGTCTGGAGACGTGGAGGAGAAATCACAGAGGGAGTGAATATTTAACTTCACTATACAAAACATACGTCTGGCACCGGTCCAGACGATAGCTAGATCTTTACTTTACTCGACTCAATTGGCACGGAAGTTACCATGTTAAAACATGAACACTGATATTCACAAAATTGACTAAGTTAAACTGAATTAATATGGCGGCGTGGAACACACGTGAACATACCTGGAGACATGGAGGAGAAATCACAGAGGGAGTGATTTTTCTTCGCGCGCCGGCATATATACGGGCCTGAGGGCATATTCCTACTAGAAAGACTAATTTTACTAACAATAGGCCCTCTATTCAAAGTAGTCGTTGGACACCTAGCTGTGACCGTCAGTGTCACAGCTGAGGCTAATTTTCTACACCTATATTTATGATTTAATCAGAGATTGAGTTTGTCAGGAAAGAGGTGAAATGGAGTTATATATGCGTTCGCAACTCTATTGGCCTGACCGCAAACCACATCCCAGGTCAAATGGCCGTTAAGTCTTGGAGAATTTTGAGTTTGACAGGAACTGTTCAGGAGATTAATGACTTTCTTAAATAAACAACTGACACTAACTAAACTATAAACATCAGATTCTCTGATGTCAGGGCGACAAAATAATATAACTTCAGTAGCGATCAGAGACTCATGGGTATCCCCACGGACAACATAAAATACGCCACTCTAGCTGGCAAACTCGACACTCACTTATTTGACACGCCTTACTAGCACTAAGGACAGTTGAAGCACTCAACACCACTCACAATGGATCTTGACTGTTCCAACTGTAAACAGACATATCTAAGTAGACTCAAAACAAGGGTGTTCTCTCTCACATTCAAATTAATTTTATAGAGAGGTTGGTTTCAGTAAGTCAGAGAAAATGGGATAACGGAGGACTGAGGTGTCTTGAAGTGATGAGAAAACGGACTCCTCAGATGGAGGCCTCAAAATAAAAGCAGAGATACATGTTTTGTGGGCTATTGAGCGTAATATGAATAATTTGACTTTGGCGTTAACCGACGTGTATGACTGTTGTCGTTACAATGCACGTCAATTAGGTTACCCCTTGCCCATCTATAGTATAAGCTAGGCAGTTGCAGGAACTCTTAAAGCCCGTCCACACGATCGAGCAGTGCCCGGCGGGCACGAGCTAAATGCCGGTTATCTGGCAAAATTGGCGGGCAAACTAGCGGAGTGCGCGTGCCCGTCGTTGAGCGAAATCATGGTCCGCCTGTCTGGTGGTTTGCTGCCGGATATGGCAGCAATGTAGATCATTGGCGTGACAGTAAAGGGGAGATTGTTTTTGTATTATGTAATGAGGACATTCGTGTGTGTTCTTCGTTCCTGCCGCCCTCCTCACTCTAGTCCCATAGCTTCCTGTCTATGCATATCATAATTCTAACATTATTCAATGAATTTTTATGTACTACAAATCTCACCTGCAAGTAATCTTCCTTGAGTACTTCATACATGGCTTGACAAGTTGCAGGTATTATGCCAGACAAACTTTGTTTTGATATCCTTGTTCTATACTGAAGTGAGGTGTAGGTGCATCCAGTTGAAAGATATATGAGTGTTGCCTCTAGACGAGCCTCTGGATATACTCTCCCTCATATTGGTATCCTGTTTTTTTATATATGGTTCCACTTTCGCTAGAAGTTTGTAAATGGTGTTGGGGTCCATTCTCGTGTAATTGGTGAAGTCTTGCTCAGGTCCATCTTGCAGTTCACGTAAAATCGTGGCATGACTTCCCAATACTTTTCTTAGACCTAACCACTCTTTGCACCATTCCCTTTTCTGCATTTGGTTCTTCTTTTTGCACATAGCAGCAATTATTATAGTACACAACGCTATGCTCTTCGCTTTAACTGTCCGGCGATTATTCCTGCGACACACCATGGTGATCGTACCGCACCTTCCACTGCCGACTACCTACTAGCTACCGGCACCCGACTATGACTGCCGCCAACCACCCCCATGTGTACAACAACACACAGGCTTTGCCCAGTAAACGGGCAAAGCCTGCCAGGCATTGCTCGATCGTGTGGACGAGGCTTTATTCTTTCTGGATAGCTGAGGTGCCAAAGTGCAGGCACCAGTCTGATGGCCCTCCTTTGGACATTTTCAATCAACTGACATTCCCTACCATATTTCAGGGACCAGACAGGGTGACAGTATTCCAGGTGGTGAAGCACCTTACTCTTGAAGATCGTTATGAGAGACGGACCCTCTAAAAAATATCTGAACGACCTTACGAGGCCTAATAGTTTAGTTGCTCGATTCACCTTCTCACAATGGCCCAAGAACTTCAGTTCATTGTCAACATACACACCCAGGTCCTTTTTCCATTCGCAGTTTCTTCATCCCATTGGGACATATGATACGCCTTTGTTAACGCCGCTGGTTTCAGCTACAGTGCTGGCGTGTGTTGCCAATACAGTAAATCTTTCGACCTGTGACCTCGCCAGATATAGAAGTGTTTACAGACAAATCCTGGTTCTGCCGAGTGGACTGTCTTCGGCGGATGGCTGTGCTGCCCACCGCGCCATGAGGCAGATCGCCCTCTCTACCGATGCTGTGAAGACCAGCCCTCTGCTCGCCCTGGTGAACACCGACTCACAATCCTGTCCGAGAATTTGTGCTGGGACAATTTACGCAGTACTGTACTGTTGTCTCTTGGAACGCCATACTGATCTGCATTGATCCTCACTTGTAAGTACAGCCTAATTGATGACATACCCCTCAGTACTGAAATATTGTTGACTAATTACGCCTACTTGTTTCTGCCTTATCTGGAGCAATGAGACAATGCGGAATGAAGCGTAACTAAGATTAATAGAGCTATGAACTTTGTGTTGTCATTATGTTTTATAAATTGTAATTAAGATAAAATTGTGTGAGTAACTAATTATGTATCAGATGGATCACCATGTAATATTGATGAACGCCTTCTCCTCTGCAGGTTTTGAATACATCAATAAATATTGAATGCATCAATAGGCGGGTTTCAATCATTCCCTTCGAATTGCCCGTCACCGGAACGTCCTTAACCAAGGATTTACAGCCTTCTTACCTTGGTACGACCCAGGTGCATCACTAACTCCCAATTTACTGAGACCGGAGATGGACCTAAAATCATTCTTTCAAGTACATACAGGTACTCCTCTACTTAAGAACATTCAACTTAAAAACTTTCAGAGATGCAAACATCATCACTGAGGGGGGTTACCTGTCAGAACAGGTGTTTAATGTGGACGAGACTGGATTATTTTGAAGAAAGTTCCAGATAGAATAAACATTACCTAAGAGAAGAGTGAGCCAGGTTTTAAGGCTGTATTAAAGGGTATAGCTGTACTAAATATCCATAACCTTTTAATTTTTTTACAACATGTTTGGTATCTATATGAGTAAAGTTGGACTTACAAACAAGCCTCAGGAACGTAACTCGTTCAGAAGTAGAGGAGCACCTGTATACTTAAAACAAAAAAAAATAAAAATTCCTCAAATATTTTCAATATTACTCTCCAGTCATGAAAATAATTGCAGCTACTTTAAGGCCAAATGAAAGAACCTTGAACTGTTAGCAACATTCATCATATTCCTGGTCTACTTAACAAATGCTATAATCACATACTGCACCATGTCAATTCTTCAGTAAAGCCACGCTTACCTGACATGAACCAAGTCCTTTATCAACAGTTCTGGTTAGACCAAGCTGTAAACAATGCAAACTGTGATGCCTTTTTAGTTATTTTTTTTTGCAGTGCTCCATAATTTAACACCAAGGCAAGTACTGTAGAAGTGGTGAAAGCGAAAGTCGCAATGAGAGTACAACACAGTTTAAGCATACAGTACTCGCATTGATGATGGAACAGAAAATAATCAAAGTGTGCTTATGGTGCAACAAGAGTTCAGAATTAAAAGCTTAACTCCTCCTACCACTGAGAAACAAATGCTTCACCCTGGCCTCTGAGGGTGTATTCATATCCGGTTTTAAAATGTCATGATTGTTTAATAATGTTGTCGATATAGAGTACAGTACTGTATCTGTTTTTCATACTTTATAGCATCTGAATTCAATATGGTACAATTACTCCTCACTCAACATGGTAGAAGCATCTGGAAAAAGTATGTACCATTAAGTGAATGTAATTTCCCTATAAGAAATAATATTAAAGAAGGATGTATGAAACGAAAAGAACATTTTTTCACAAGGTACAAAATACACACATGCCATGTTAAAATAAGTAAATATCTATGAAACGATACAGTAATTTAGACTACAAAAGTATAGATGCGTCAAACTATGTACAGTACCATATACAGTAAAATACCATACCTCTAAACTGCATTAACAGAAGGATAATGATACTTGATATCTATAAAGAGAATTTTTATTCTTTTATTTGAAGCATATTAAATAAAAATTTACATCACATTACATAGCCTGCATTTTTTGGATGTACAAACCTAGTTTCTGATTCTGCCATTATCTGCAAAGAAAAAATATGACAATGTTAAAAACTTATGATGTGCTGGGCCGTTTCAACAGTCAGGGTAGTGATCCATCCGTAGTATTAAAAAGATGAACCACCAGTTCCAACAATAATGATAACCTGAAATTTGTAGCCAATATGAGTTGGTTCAAAACTGTAGGATACGAAATATGAGGCTACAGTACTTTTCAAATTGGTGAAAACCAGTAATAAAAACTTCTGTAGTAGACCATTTCCAACAACTTTCATCATCAGGTCAAGAAAATCGACACGCCCTGTACTGTACACAAAAGACAGTCATGCAGCAATTTGTGCTGTGCACATTTTCTTTTGATTAACCAAAAAGCTTTTCAATAAAATTATGGTGAATTTCACACAAGTCAATGTAATTCTGTTCAAATAACATATTTGTATGTCTATAACTAGCTAAGAAATATGGTACTGTATTTGTGAATGATCCATTTTTGTAGTTAGAAAGGAATGGTTTAAAAAACTGTTTTTCTACAGAAATTAAGATTAGTTTAAAAATAGGATGTTGGTTTTATCATAGAGGAAGAACTAGTTTAGACACCTGACACTCCAAACAAGAAATAATGAACTTAAAAGATACAAAATGGGGATGAGGGATCTTGGTACATACATTCCCTAATCCTATCCAAAGACTCTAAAAGATATTCTGTTAATAGGCTCAGGGACTACTCCCAGGCTTATGGGAATCAACTCACACCAGATATTGCACTATTTACACATTTCACTGTTTCTTCCATCAATAGAGTCCATACCAGTTGATGCAGTCTTCAATGTAGGCTCTATTTCCACATACAGTATAACACCTTCCAAATTCAATAGCATCATCATATACTGTAGATCTCTCACACTTCATAGGTGAATGCACAGAAATACATGCATTACTATACGAGGCACTCCACATCAGAAGGGGATGAAGAGCCAAATTAAAAAAGCGGAGAAAAACGCTTTTAAAGTTTTTTGAAATTCAAACCACATTAACTTTTTTTTTATTTTTTAAGCTAGAGGGTTCATTTTTATTTCAGTGTGCAGCTCAATCCATCTCCTAACAAACTATAAGTTAGTACTGTGATTAGTTATTATTTTATCGTGAGTTAAATGAGAATAACTACCCGTGATGTACAGTTGTCTGAGCTTCAAACCAACAATAATCGTGTTTTTCCGCAAAATTTTCTTACAATTGTGGGCTAATACTGTAAAACAAGTTAATGATCACCAAAAAACAGCACTCGTCTTACACCCCCCCCCCCAAAAAAAAACTAAATAATAAAAAGCTCATTTGCCTATCAGTATTTATCTTTCCGTCCCTATTATTAGCCAAAGATTTATAATATTGTTTAGTATAATAGTGTGCAATAATAAGGAAACACCACTACAACGCCCCCCCCCAAACGTAATTAACATACGAATACAAAGGCAGAGAAAGTTTGCATAATCTTTTGTAAAAACAGTATTATGACAGTATTACAATCTTACTTTGTTTAGTTCCTTCGTTTTATTATCCCTGAAGATCGTAGCAACTCGAAGTTACGTAAATCCTGAGGTGTGCGTATAATTTTAATGGCCTCGTCATAATCACATACTGATCAAAGTCTTTCTCTGCACTCTCTAAAAATACCCACACAGATTCTTCATCAACTAAATCACTGATTATTTTTTTTATTTGAATTGAGACAGTATATTTAGCCAGAAAAATACATACAGAATGGATAATAATAACAATATTAACATGCTGAGCCAGTTGAGAACCTGAGCTCTCTTTTAGGCACCTGATATATACTATACATTTATCTCAAGGAAGTATTATGTAATTTTAGTATCTGGAATAGTACAATAGCATGGTGGTAATAAGAATAATCTCATAATGTTACCACGGTTATCACTTCAATATTGATGCTGGCAACAGTTCAGTTTCATTATAAGACCAAGTTATGGGCTCACTTTCACTAGCATTCGTTGGGTCAGGCTCACTTTCATCACTATCAAGGTCAATGCATGTCTCACCACTGTCCACTTCTACCTTCTCACAGTCTGTATGCTAAAAATAAGCATCAAAACTAAGGAGGAAGCCGAGGAGCTATGACATAGCAAGGGGAAATCAATTGTGATTGGCTGCCTTGGCGGGTATGGTCCGAGGGAGGTGCGCTGTCATTGGCTCGCGCTCCGCTTGCTCTGAATGGGATGTTGCCACTTTCTTGAACTGAGCGCACAGCCAGATATGTAGCTCCAGGCCCGAAGCAAAATCATACCTTATTTTTTAAGGACTTTCTACCAGATTTCTATTCTAGCTTGAGGGTTACATCCAACGTCAACATGTAGAGGAAGGGTGAAAATAGTAATATCCATCAAAAAACGCATTTCGGCAAGGGTGTCGCTTCACCCCCTTCTGATACCGAGCTCCTCATATATAAACCTGAATTCACACTAACCATCAAAATCACATGGAACATATGTTCAAATATGCGTGTCAATTATCTTTTAAACTTGTAACCAAATTTGGGTACATCATTGTAACATTAACTGTACCCTGGCAGCAACTCTGTTTAAGCAATTGAACATAAGTGTGTTGTATTTCACAATAATATCTCTAATGCAGTTATAGCAACTTCAATGAGCACTGCCATTTATGTTTCCACAAAATGCACATCAAACTAAATAGGATTCATCGACATATGTTTGGTCTTCAAACTTGATTTACCTGTTAGTACTGTAGTGTCATCAATAAATTGATTCGTTTCCTCAACTGACAAAATTATACCAATAGGAAAGTGCACCAACTATTGTGATTATCACGAATGAAATTCCATACACCTGCACTTAAGGCTGCAAGTGCAGTCACTGGATGATGCAGCCAAGTGTGGATTGTATATTCAATCGGACTTTTTCTTCACACATTTTCTCTTTAAATCAATTTAATAGAAAATGCCATTGTGATGGAATACAAAAGCAGAGAAAAAATTTCTTCCACAACCTAGATAATCCTCATGCACAAACAATCTTTATAACTACAGTAATCCCGTGTTTTTCGCCGTTTTTTTTAACGTGGTTTAAAAAAAAAATTAATTTTGCGCCATTTTTTATATTCCCCTGTGCGAAGCGGCAAACAGACACCACCTTTCTCGCCTCAGACACCCGCTGCTCCGAGAAGTCTCAGTACTGTGAACACTACTGTGATTACCTCTTCTGTTTGTCCTCCCACGTGCATTCCACATGGCTCCGGGACGTAAGCCAGCCTTATCAAAGGCAAATATTACTAGCAAAGACTAAAGTGACCAAGAAATCAAGAATAGTGATGACCTTAACAGAAAAAAAAAGTTTTTTTTTGGACAAGCTCAGAGGTGGTATGAGGTATGGCTTGGAATGTGGTGAAGACTGACAGTTCATTTGTGTCTTTTGTCAGAATACAAGTCTTCAAGTGGAGGAATGTGGGTGGAAGAGGACTGTCTGGCTGGCGTGACTGAGTGAGGGCGGGCAGACGCCAGGAGAGGCTGGCAATGCGGGTGTTGCCGAGCTCAGCGAAATATAAATTTCTTTTATTTACTTGTAAATAAACATTTTCTTTGTATATAACTGTGTTTACATCTTTCCAATATCATACTACAATATGATTAGTTTCAAATAATGGTGTTAGTAAATGCCGGTACAGTGCATCAATGATCAGTGTGACCACTGGGCCGTGAGTGGAGGGCATGGTGTGGTTAAGTGCATGACCCAGCGGAGCTGTTTGGTGGCCGCAGGTACAGTGATTCCTAAAGAGAGTATTCGCGGTTTTGGCTTTTCGCGGGGGTTTCAGGAACGTAATTCCCACGAAAAACACGGGATTACTGTATAGTACATTACATTGAAGCATTACCTACAGATCTACTGAACAAGAATGTCAAAATGAACACAGCAACTCCTATTGTCTAGGTAGAATTGTCAAAATCTTTTGTCTGTTGTCATTGTCCCACAAAATCGTGAAGATACTTTTTGGAGCAAGTGTACACACAATAATAATTTAATTTTATGCGAGTTTGTTTAAATATACACTACTGTACAATAATTAATCAGTAGCGTTCATACCTTTATATAATCACTGTATTTACAGAAGATAATCAGTGCTCACTTCTTGAGCAGCTGATGACGAACAAGTACGAAGGGTAGTGCCAGACCAGAACCAAAGAATGCCACAAACAGAACAGTCAAACGGAATCTGTTTTGGATCTGGAAGGGCAGGTTCTGTGGGAGAAAAATACAATGCTGTTGAAATTTCATAATGCACTAAATCTTTAATTAAAAAAAAGGATAGAACTTCCTTTCCTGATATTGGTAAAGATTCATTTTAACTTCCCCCTTCATTTTTTGCAAGGAAATATATTTATTCTGGTGTTTTTTGGAGTGCTTTGTTTAATCTGACCTTCATTTTCTCTGGAAAATCCCCATATATGAGAAAATGTCAAGGACACAGAGGTAACCAACCAAAGAAACTTGCTGAACAAGTAATATTGTTGGTAATTTTTTCGATTAAAATACTCGAATTTTTTTTTAATTTCCGAAGGGTATGCTATAGCAACTCTATTGATTCTGAGTAGTGATGGGGGCTTAACTCAAGACACTATTGATTTCCACCAGAAATGGTCAAATTCTTTCATAACACAAAAAATAAGAAAAATGGGAAAAACATAGTTTCAAAGGCATTATTATCGTTTCGGTCATGCAGGGAATTTTAGGATTTGAAGTTGAACTTGGTTGGGTTGGATTGAAATTATTTTTTTCAGATTTTTTTTTGAACGACTTCCATATAGGTGCAAATCAATATCTTAAAGTTGGTTAACGGTTAAGCTAATGGAGGTTAGAAATGTTAGGTTGGTTATAACTTTATCCGATCTGCAAATATTAATGATTAGCATCACCACCTCGATCAGCTGATACGGTGTAGTATGATTTAACTTTCTGAAGCATTAGTATTTCTATACAATCTAATGTCAACTTACACCACCAGGAACACCGCCATCTCCTCCTCTCCTGATGGCAGAAGTCATAAGGCTCCTGGAAGCGCTGGCGAATCTGTTAGCGAACATTTCTAACGAGCTACCGGTTTCGTCCTCGAAGATAAATGGTGTCCGTGTGCCACAGTCCGTCCCTCTACGGTGTAGTGTACCACCACCATAATTGAGAACCTTTCCCCTTATCGTTATTATTTAATAAAATATAAGTCTTTAACAAAAAATACAATTATATTTGTTTCTTCATGATTTTATTATTAAGTGATTTTTTTTATCTCTACTTTTTTAACTATGCTTATATAGTATTATACTGTGTAATCCTGTAAAGGTGAGTTTCTCCTTTGACTATTCCCTTCAATATTGCCTATGAAAGAAACACACACACAAACAGTGTATATATATATATATATATATATATATATATATATATATATATATATATATATATATATATATATATATATATATATATATATATATATATTACAGTCGAAGTGTGTAATCAGCCATTTCGTGTAATGACTAGTCAACTTGTGTAATGTAAACAATTTTAATCTAATTTAATCTAGCAAAAACCAATTGTATACAATCTTTATCAAGCCTAGCCTAACATAACTTAACTGAACATTAGATTAATTTAGTCGTGATCAGGTTAGAATAGGTTAGGTTAGGCGAGGTAGATTTCATTAGGATACCTAACTTAACCAAACCAAAACTGGTTTTGCCTAACCTAACCAATCTAATGTTAGGATGAGTTAGGCTAGGTTTGGTGAGGTCTTAATAGGATGAAATGGGTTTGGATAGGTTAAAATTAGATTAAGTTATTTTACATTACACAAGATGACTAGTCATTTCACGAAATGACTAATTACACACTTTGTAATATACTGTATATATACTGTGTGTGTCTGATGCGTTTAGCCCTTCGCCTCAGAGAAGAAAATAATAAGGATCATTCAAGGAAAATTGGGATAAATTTCCCTCAACTCTAGGGACATATTGACTTTGACAATCCCGCTTTTTAATATAATTTTTCTTATTTTGATTTTTTGGGGTCATTTTTATTTGCATGCCCGCTTACTTATTCCAGTTCGAAAAATCCATTGAGCTCCTCAGGTAAGGAGCGAGATTGGCGGTTTTCACACCAATTTTTGCTAGTTTTGAGGCGGGTTGGCGATTTCCGGGGGCGTTATTTTTTTTATTTTACTCTCTTAGCCACTGATCGGTCTGTTGGCCGGTCGATTACGTCTGTTACGCACTGTTGACAAGGTAATGGGCAAAGATACAGTATATAGTGTTTGGTAGTGGGCATGTACTGGTTCCAAAATGTATCTGTACCTGCGCCAGTGTTGGTCAAGTAACTTGAATGAGCACACACTTCATACTCTTATCCTCTTCGCCACTGATCGGCTGTTTAGCCGCTTGGGCGGTCGGTCACTGCTCACTATTGGCAAGTACTGCTCATGCACTGGCTCCTGAAATTCCTGAATGTATCTATCCTTGCAATAGTGTTGCTGCACACTCTCTGGCAGGTTGTTCCAATAGTTTACATTTCTCACTCCGAAAAAGTTTGCCCTGACAATTTCCTAACTTGTGGCTTCTTCAACTTGTGCTGTGACCCCTAGTGGGGAGGCCAATCTCTTACTTTTCTTATCCTCTTCGTCACTCATCGGCTCGTTAGCCGCTTGCGCGGCTGTTCACATCTCTGATTAACACTGTTGGCAGATAATGGGCATGCACTGGGTCCTGAAGATATTGGAACCTGTTCCAGTATTGGTTAAGTCTGGCCTTGAATGAGCTCACACTCGGCGCCGTCACAGCATCCTCTGGTAGGCTGTTCCAAGAGTTCACAACTGTCACTCCGAAAAAATTTGCCTCCACGTTTTTCTGGACCCCTTGTGAGGTGGACGTCAGCCAGCTCCAGGTATGTACGTCCACTCGACCGAGTAGTACCCAAGCGGCTAAGGAGCCTGTCAGTGGCGAAGAGAGTAAAGTAAAAAAGTAAAGACAAATTGTGCCTTTAATCACCACACACTTCTTATGGGGGTCACGAAAAAAGTCTCCCATACACGCTAGGCCACTCATTACTTTTATTAGTAGTAGTAGTATTTAATATTATTTTTTATTATTATTATTATTATAAATGAAATATTGCCATTACTATCATAATCACAGGTGCTACTAATTGTGACAATTTTAATTGTTGATGGAATAGTGTGATCACTAACTTTATTATAGCGTTTAAAGACCTTAAGTGATGAAACGATGTAATAAAATTTTAACGTCAACGACAACGACTAAACAAAGGGTATACCAGGTAGTTTAAAATAACGATAATTAACTTGTCTCTTATGGTAAACATTACATTGTGGTGTAAACAAGATCAGTACAGTCTAATCTATCAGCAGCTTTTACTATATATCTTAAGAATATTTATGTGAGAAAGATATAAGTGAACTATTTCTTTTTATTTTAAAATATTTGTACAGACATATTTATAATTACCCATTTTTCTAAATTTATATGGCCTTTCAAGTTACTTATTAATTGGACGAGTGTCATGCTGGAAACATCTGTGAGTCTGTTGTGAGAATGTGACAGGTGAGATCACTTTCGGGTAGCAGGTATGCATTTATGAAGCTATTGCGTTATTTCTACATCATTTAGAGCGTTATTTGTACAATAATGATGACGTCTACTTTACTGTGATCCTTGCATGTTAATACTCACACTAGTATCTGGTTTAAATTACAGGTTTGAGAAGTTTAAGTTTATGAATATTTAAGGTAAATATTCGTCCATTGGCTGTTCTCGGGTTTTGGTATGAGAATATGTTTTTTTTTTATGTTTTCCAGTGTAGTTTTGACCTTAATTTTTTGTGAAAATTCGCGGTTTTGGGAAAAAAATATATAATTTTTAACAGAAACATAATTTGCACAAAAATGGAGGTTGTTTGTTGATTTTATTTATTTTTGGTATTCTTATTGTTTTGGTGATTTTAAGTACAGTATATTAAAAGAAACGACAATTTTCTATTATGATTTTAAATATTTTATTATTTTTTTTTTATTTACTCTATCCCTCTCCACAATCCTCTTCCCGGCGCCACTTTTGTTGTTTTTCTCGCTGAATCCCTCTTCAAGAGACGTTTCTTATAAATGATGGTCAACGTTTCCACGAATTCCTCCTCGCCATTGCTGATGTATATCAACGTCAATATTAAAGTAAGTAGTTTAACACATAAATTAACACGATAATGCACAGAACCTAATAAAACCTGACCTAACATACCCAATCTATGGGTATGTTAGGTCAGGTTCTATTAGGTTCTATGTATTGTTTCCATTTCTGTTTTTATTAGCATGCTATTATTGTGTAGGAAAAAATTCAACCAAATCAATAAACAACGTCTGGTGCTAGCGCTAAACCACACCTTTACCTTTAGAATAATCAGCCGTAGTTATTGACGACTTTACAGCCGTTAATTTTCATAGATAACGGATTTAAAAAAGGCGCAATTTCACTGCTTTATAGTGGACACTCGTAAGTATGGCAAATGGGTAAAATTGTCGTTTCTGTCATCCACCTATTTGGAAATTGAAATTCTGTTTTTTAAATGGTTTTTGGGGGAGCTGGTGGTAGAGCGGTACCGTTCTTGCCTCGCAAGCAAGATGTCACGGGATCGATTCCCGGGCCGGCGGAAATTGTTTGGACACTCTTCCTAGTCCCCTTTGTCCCTGCTCACCTAGCAGCAAAGTAGGTACCTGCTGTAAGTCGAAAGTTGCGATTTCATATTCAGGGACAAGTTGTTGGAGCTTCCAATAACTTGCTTAGACATAAACCATTGACTCTTCAGGCTTCTACGCCCTTAACTCGTGAGACATAAGGCAAGCATGAACTTAGCATGCTTCCCTGTTGGGCGCTATAAACGCTTCTGCGCTTCACCTTATACAAGGATGTAGGGGGGGTGCCCAATAAAAAAAAAAAATGGTTTTTGATGTGTTTTGAACGAATCTATGTAAATATTTAGTAGTTACCACCACCTAATAGACTTGAAAATGAGGTTTTATTGTGTAAATCATTGTGTTAAATACAAATATGACCTTCATTGCCGTCGGAAATGAGTAGTAGTTGAGATATTGAAAATTAAAAGTGGGTTATTATTTGGTTTAGCACATCTGCAAATCACATAGAGGCACTTACTTTTAGGCAGTTTCTACCTTATGTGTACATTCCTCAACCCTTGAAGCCTCTTAGAAATGTGTTTCTTTCAGAAAAATCGCACAAGTTAGGAACGCCCAAATGTATAAACATCCCAACGCAGCACATTAACGTAAGTAAAAATAACGCGTTTTCTACTCTGCTGGGGTTAGGGCTTCCCGCAGGGGTTTGGTTAGGTTAAGGTAGGTTAATTTAGTGAAAATTAGGGGTCTAGATGTTTGGTTTCTGGTGTATTTGTATGTATTTTGTTCAGATCTCACCTTTGTTTTGGATGTAAAATAGCCGTTTTTGATCAAAGGATGACTTGAACAACGCATTCCCATGGAAACGAAGATCAGATCTGAACAAAACACATCAAAATACATCAGAAATCAAACCTCTCGTGAAAAAATTCGAGGGTGTGCTAAAACAAATAATTACCAATATGTGGAAGGTCAAACAATGTAAAAACCTCAAAGATCTAAAAAAAAAAAAAAAACTAACCTAACTGAACCAAGCCAAACCAAACTTAACCACTAGTGTGTAAGAAACTTACCTTAAGTGAGAGATACAGGAGGATAGAGTGATGTGACTTGGATGAGGAAGTGGTGTCTCCGTCTGTGACCATCTCTTACCACAGTACCATGCAGGGTGATCTACACGGTACTAACACTCTGAATTACATCTTGGACACTTTACAGATGAAACAAGAACACCGTGATCCCTAAAAATGACAACAGCTGCTGCTTCACTGTCCAATATGCGCTGAATAATGCGCCAGTCAGCCAATGTACTGTACATCCATCTCACACAGATGCCATCTTCCATCTGGCCACGAATGGAGACTTGTGCTGATTAGCGCAAGACTATGATGTCCCTTCAACACTTAACGCTGATTGGCCAAACATTATAAAATAAAAGTTAAAATAACTCCCCATATATGACTCACTATTCAGTTAGCTGGTGGCAACTGCTAAATATTAACCCGAATCTGACCTACATTTCTACCGCAAAATCACTACTTTTTGAGCTAAGCCCCCCTTATCCAACGATAATGGGAGACCAGGGGTTTTGGGTGGGGGAAAATTACAAAGAGTAGTAATTTTTTATAGAAATGAAGGTCAGAGTCATCCAAAACCTAATCTAACCTAACCCTAAACCTAACCCAAACCTAACCTTTCCACCTGTGTGCTTACCTTAATTAGACTCAGAAGACTCCGAGTTGGGGTCATCGGGGTCGTCCTCCTCGTCATCCACAGGTGTACCAAAGGTATTTTTCAGCTTTGTATCTACAGTATAAGGATGGTTACACTTCGCGCAAGTAACCTCCGTAGGTACCGGTAAACACCGTGTTCGTGTAGAAATTTCCATGCTTCTCCGTCTTTACCTTAATAATTTATGTGAAATCTGGCTATGATTTGGAAGTACGGTACTGTACAGTAAATCATATCACAGCCATTGCACAAGCTAGACATCTTAGAATTAATTCAAATTCAAGCTGGTAGCGGCGAGGGCCTATACCGAGCTGTAATTGGTTGATCCAAAATCATACCCACCAATCAATGCCCAAAGAACAATTGGTCATGTGTCAGACTCTAGTACATGCGTAATGCAGCATAGTAACCAACAAACAAACACACAGGAGATATCTTGGATGGTGGTAATATAAACAAGAACTTAGAAAAAATACAACGACTTCCAACAATTTATTGCGATTTTCTTGGAAAGTAATCATTTGTGGAAGAATTGCTACTGAAGAAACGAGTCTTCGAATTGTCTAAACTACTGATTCCAAAACTTAAAATACTAAAATTCGTTGGATGACTGTAATGATCATACACCTACAGGTAATACCTGTACTGGCAAATGTGTTAAAAACTGTTTATTTAAAATTTTAATCTAACCTAACCTTAAACTAACCGGTAATTATTTATGACTACACAGCCGCTGATTTTTCATGGAAAACGAATTTAAAAACGCTGCCATTTCACTGTGTTTTATAGTGGACACTGTCGTAGTTATGTCAAATGTGTTAAAAAGTGTTTTATTTAAAAGTTAAAGCTAATTTATCCTAACCTAATCTAACTTAACCTAACCTTCACCTAACCTTAACCAACCTAACCTAACTTAGCATAACTTAACATCTGCCATGGGCGAACTTACTGTTACTGAGATGGAGGAAGTGGCTGTGAAGTCCTTCATATTGGCCAATTAACCTAACCTAACCTAATTTAACTGGCTAATATTGACAACTATACCGTAAACAGCAAAACAAATAACGTATCGGCGGTATATTCATTAGCATTAGCCGAATCTGCTATTTTACGAAAAGTCTCTACAGAAGAAACTGTAATTACTGGTGTAATTTTGTTTTTTGTGGACGTCAGAGGAGCCACCTGTACTGAATGGCTTATAAGCATACACTGAGCATCGGCATTGATCCAACTCACAGCAGTGGTGTGTTTTGAAAAGCATCAATATAATTGGCTGTTTACATCCTAGGGTGAGACATCACCGCCACTTTACCGCTGAGAAGACAAAGTAGTACGCGCCTAGGTACCAAATTATCTACCAAACGAAGCATTTGCACAAGAAATGATTATATCAGAACTCACCAATGGAAACATAGTAAGAATTTTTTTTTGTAATCTTAATAATTATTCTGCAAACACCAACATACAGTTTTAGCATGAAAAGGGTAATGTCTGAGAACAGCACGACCACCAGAAGGAGTTGTTTGATTTTGTTCATTTTTTCCAGATGTTCTTATCTAATATTATAGTACAGTAAGTATTTTAAAAGAGGTGACATTTACTAGAACCTAAGAGAACCTGACCTAACCAACCAAAGAAACCTACTTAAACTTACCTAACTTTTTAGCTGGGGCACCCCCTGCCATATTAGGCAGAAGCACTTATCTTGATATATGGTACCAATGATAGTGGGTCTGTTTTAACAAACTGAGCAGACAACAACATGCGCTGACCAGGCTAGTTTTTCGGAGGAGAATTTACAGTAAATAATCATTTTCTTCCCATACAAAGCATGTAGAGACATCATTTTAGTGTCATATGATTGCTTTTTCACTGTGTTTTACCCTGCAATTTCCCTCATCCTTCATGCCCTCACTACTATAGGTGATTTATGATTGTAGATAGAGAAAAAAAACATATCATTTAAATACAAAGTTGTTGTCTCTTCTAAAATACTTACTATAATGATAAGAATACAGTATCTGTATAAAAAATTAATAAAATTTAGCAATTCCTTCGGGTGGTAGTACTGTTCTCAGAAATAACCGTGAAAAACCGCGTAAAACGAAAACCTAACGTCAGGTTAGGTTAGGTTAGAAAAAATAAAGGTTTAACATTTACCTAATGTTAGGTTAGGAAAAATCAAGGGTTTAACACTTACGTAAGGTTAGGTTAGGAAAAATAAAGGTTAGGTTAGGAAAAATAAAGTTTAGGTTTAACACTTACGTTAGTACAAGAGATGGGTCGGCATACGGGGATGGAGGCTGGTTCCGAGGCAGAGGGCAGATTACTGTCCCTCAGGTGAATCACCATCACTATCCACCATAGTTGTCAGGGCCTCCCTGACAAATCCCTCAAAGTCACCTTCACTGTCACTGGCTCGGGCTGGCTGTGGTGGGTTGCGGGCGAAGAACTCGGTAATGCTTTTTTGACGGCTAGTGTTGATGTTGTCTTGATACACCTTGATGTATGGCTCCATGGCCTGCACCAGCCGGGTATGGAAAACTTCATAGCGGTCATCGTCATGGTCGTTGGAAAGGAAGAGCTTCAGTTTTTCTGCACACTCGATGGCACCCTTAACATTACTATGCGTTAACTTGTGTTCTTCTGGGGGTGATGCACCATCTGCCTCTTCACTGACATGATCATCTTCCAACATCTCGTCGGCAGTCATTTCAGGATCTCTGATCACTTCCAGGATGTCTTCGTTGGTGGTCTCAGAGAAGCCTTCAGCTGTAATACTGTGCACAGCTTCTCTTGCAAGGTCCAATGCCACTGTAACAGACTGAACCTCACCAGTCACAGGTTGACTCCGCCTCTCACCTGGGATACCATGCAACACATGCCTCCATGCGTGACGAATCGTAGCTACAGATAGCTGATCCCATGCCTCCACCAAGAAGTCCACAGCTTGTTTGACGTTAAATTTTTTCCAAAACTGTTTGACGAGAACTTCTTGATTCACCACCTGTTGTTCCTTGTCCTCGTCCTCGTCGCTTTTGCTCTCGCTATCGGTGTCAACCAGCTTACGCAACTCATCCTTGGTGTTGGTACAGTCGTTCAGGAGCTTAAACTTCTTTGCAGAGTATGCATCTTTCACATTGCATATCAACTCCTGGTCCATGGGCTGGATTAATGACGTAGTGTTGGGAGGAAGGAAAATCACTTTTACGTTGGGGTGACGATCCATAAGTAGTGGCGAGTGTCTTGGTGCGTTGTCAAGGAGCAATAGAATGTTGAATGGAACATTCTGTTTCTCGCAGAATTTCTTCATGTCGGGAACGAAACAGTCATCAAACCAGCAGAGTGACAGAGCAGAGAACATCCACGCCTTACGTGCGGTCAGCCAGTGGACGTTAATCTTGCTCATGTTCACGTTCTTGTAGGCGTGCGGCTTGCGGGCTGTGTGAATCAACGATAACTTGAGTTTACAGGTACCGGAGGCATTGGTGGTAAAGAGGACGGTGATGCGCTACTTCTGCAACTTCCGGCCCTGAATCTTGCTGGCAGACTGGACAACGAAGGTCTTGGTAAGCAGCTTTTTCAAAATAGACCTGATTCGTCCATGTTGGACACCTGGTCGTCCTTCCTCCATAACCTCACGTAAGAACGGAGGAAAATCTCTAGCCGCCACACGGTCAGCACTCGCTTCTTCACCACCAATGTTGATGTTGTTGATCTTGTTTCTCTTCTTAAACCCTTGCAGCCAACCAGAGGAAGCATGGAAGGGTTTGGGCTCTGCAATTCCCATCTTACGTGACACTGCTGCGTACAGTTCACGGGCGTACCCTTGAACGGATCACGTGTCCACCGCCATGTTGCATCGCACCTCACGAATCAAGTAACTCACAGCAAATTTTCAACCTTTAGCAGCACCTTGTTCTGGCAATACTTGATCATTGAAGCACATGCAGACTTTGTGATTCTCATGTGTTCGTTGACCTTGGCTGCATCCTTCTTAATAGTACGAATCGTAGATTCGTTGACTCCATGCTGGACCGCGAGATCAGCTTGACGTGTTCCTGTCTCCAACTCTTGAATGATCTTGTATTTTACTTCGTAGCTTAGGGAACGTCTTATCTTCTTTGGCTTAGGGCGGCTGGGTCCAGGTAATTCAAGGTTTTTCTCTGGGGGCGATGGTCCGGCGGAAGCCATTTTACAGAACAATGGATACTGGTTTATATGGTGTGGCCTGGAGGGATGCAACTGACGCGGCTACGTCAAGCGTCGTCTTTCCTCCCTCCCGCGGGTGGGCACGTCATTTTACTTTAAACCAATCACAGCTAGCGGCGGAGGGAGGTAAGGATGCGTGGCCCAATCACAGTCCGATATGACGTCACCGATAACGCAACAGAGACATCCACTGCGCAACTTACCCGCGCGGCTTGCCCAAGCGGGAGAAGGCGGGAGCATCGAATCTAAAAATAGCATCGCGCCAGACACTACGCGTATGTGAGTGGATGCACTGCGTAAAATGAAAGTCCGGTTCTGGCGAGGTACCGCGTAAATGTAGATTCGCGTAAAGCGAAGCCGTGTAAAGCGGGGTACGTGTATATATATATGACACACAGAGTCATGCGCCGGTTAACAAAGTCCGATCGCATATACGTCTGCCCCCCTCCACCCAAAAAAATCTGTGACGCCTGCTGGACCACCACTCCACGACCCCTTGACGGAGACACGATCCTTCCCATACTGGTCAGATATTATGTGTTAAAGGAATATGCTTCCTTGATTAGGCTTTTTTTTAAATATTTGCATGCAGGTGTAATGTTAACCTACATCTATTGAGGATAAAATCTTTCACCTACAAATTGACAATAACACATTTGCTGTAATCAGACATATCTAGTTGCCTCAACAATTGCAACCCCAGCTGCAATTGGGGTTGCAATTTCAAATTCTTTGGCATTACTAAAAATAACTAAGTCTCTGGTGCACTCTAAGATTAAGAGAGAAAACGGAGGACTCAGGCGTCCTGATGTGAGAGAAAACGGACTCGTATGATGGGGGACCAAATAAAAAAAGCATAGCTACATGTTTTGTGGACTACAGTATTAAGCGTACCCTTTTCATCACTTTGTAATAATGTGTGTTTATGATATTTACCATAACATTATATTTATATATATATATATATATATATATATATATATATATATATATATATATATATATATATATATATATATATATATATATATATATATATATATATATATATATATATATATATATAGTGGGTATAAATGGTCGTAAAATGGGAAACTTGGGGTTAGCTCTTGGGTGTCTGGAACCAATTATAATAAATCCCATAGGTTCTGTACTTTCGTTATCGGCGGGCTCCCAATTAGGCGCGATAACCAAGGGATGACTGTACTGTACTGTACAGTGGGGTATGCTATAACGAATCTAATTGGTTCTAGAACCTTGTTCGTTATAGCATTCGTTCGTTATAGGATTAATCCGTTCCAGGCCCCCAAATACAACCACTTAACACTGAAAAATATAATATAAAATTGTAAAAATTGTAAAAAAGTGCATAAATATGCATCTGAACCCCTGAAATAAAGAATATCATTAACATTTGTAATAAAAAAACAATAAATTAAAAAAAAAATAAATAAATAAATTAAATAATGTTCGTTGTAGGAGTTTCGTTCGTTATAGCATTCTCAATTTTATAGGTAAAACCGTTCTTTATAGGAATATTCGTAGTAGGATCCGTTCGTTATAGCATACCCCACTGTATATACTTGTGACTGGCCAGTTGCTTCTGGTGTTATGGTACAGGGGTACCAAGTGACAGCACTAGGATCTCGCTTCCTCTATCAAGGAATAAACAATTAAAATTTAAATTAAAAATAAATAACATTCAAATAATGGGACCTAGTGAACCTAAATAGACCTAGAGCGGGCACAGTCATGTATGCATCGCGTATTCTTATAGATTGTGCGGCCAGGCGTACGTTATCTAGTGAATTTAGTCAATATTGTACAATAACAATGGACCTAAGTGCAAACCTGTATTGTACATGTACTAAATGATTACGGTACTAAAATTGTTATGTCTATGGCAAATATAGCTTGGTTATACAGGTATTCAAATAAATTACTTTCTTACAAGAATCCCTCCAATGTAAGTTATATTCACCCAGTTCGTTTGGGTGGCAAATTATGAGAAGAGCTTAGTCACTCTTAAGTAATGATAAATAAACACGCAGGCAGGCCTTCAGCGCTAACTGTCAAATCTTATCTCAAATAAATAAACAAAGAAATGCCAGACATTCTGTCACCTCCCCCCCCCCCCGTCTTCCCACCCTCCTTGTGTTCCAAGATAAAAGGTTGGTGATTTCTATATGTTTATTTTATATAATATCTCAGACTAAAGTTAGTTATAATATAAATGTTTTCTCTATATTTTTTGGGTAGATTTACATAAATTTCTTCATTTTTTTTCATTCATTTACATGCACACACCATACTAAAAGAAACGTAAAAGAAACAAATGACCTTAGTGCAAAGCTGGAGTGCACATGTACTAATTTGATTACAGTACTAAAATTGTTATGTCTAGTGCAAATTATAGCATGTTTATATTCAAATTAATCAGTATCTTACAAGAATCCCAACAATGTTAATTATATTCACCCAGGTCATGTCACTGGCTTTTGATAAGAGAGAAGCTTAGTCACTTAAGAACTGATAAATATACAGGTACACGCGTTAGACCTTGGGCCGGTGCCAACTGTCAAACGCACTACCTCCCCTCCCCCCACGCCCCCTCACTCGCTCCCTCCCTCCCTCTCCCCCAACTGCCCAGCGTTGCTGGAATCCTTGTAAAACAGTGAATAATTTTAATATAAACGTCATGTATTTTGCACAAGAGATAGAAATTAATCACCTGTATCACATTTCAGTAGTGATTTAAGAGTAAAAGTGTATATGTACGTATATAGTATTCCACATACACGTAAGTATAAATGAAAAGTTTATGTGATGATCGGACAACGTCCATTTCGGTTAACGTCACGTTTCCAAGAACTTATCTAGGACGTTAACTGGCGCATGACTGTATATAATTTTTTTTTTTTTTTTACCACCACTTATCAGCTTATTATCCATTCGGGCAGTTGGTCTATCCACTCTTACTACAAGAAGAAACCGGAGCACCCATATGTAACCTATGATGTTTGGTAGGATCACACTGGATAACACCTTTCTCACATATGTCCAGGTCAAGCAGGACTTGAACTCTTGACGTATTCAAAAAGAGATATGCATGTTCATGTTGTAACATACTGAGTTATGACCCTTCCTACCCAGTCAATCTTGACCCCACCAAAAGTGAGCAGGGCTTCGAAGCAAAGGGAAAATGTAGAATTAAAACCATAATTAATAGAACCTAACATAACCTAACCTAATCTGGTCTTTGTACTCACCTACTCGGTAATTATTGTACTGTACAGTAATAGCCAAAAACTTGATACTGTAATAGCTTACAACAGCACTTGTTAGATTGAGCAACTGTAGGAAAAATTTGTAGAAGAAAACTTGTTTCTTAGCTCTTAGATATTGGACTGAATATTATGAGTCCCTTAAGATTCATATTACTGTACAGTATATATTGCCAAACTGTGTACTGTACTGTATTGTATATGCATGTGTAAAACTGTTTAGCTTATGTTAGGATAGGTTAGGTTAATTCAAGTAAGTTAAGTTAGGACAGGTTATGTTTTGTTTGAGTAAATTTACCATTTGGCATTAATGGCACTACTGTATTTAGTTTTCAAAATTTTTATGAATATAAACATTGTATTTTTTAATACAGTGCTGTCTTGTACCTGTATAAGTATTTGTTATACATAATGAATCAACTTTAATCCTAAGTACTGTACAGTTTTTTTATCCTTCATCTTAAAATGTCTCCACTGTACATATTTTCTCTTCCTAAGTGTCATGTAGAGGAATTTATTCTCCTCATTTGCATTATTAAATAGAATGTGATTTGAATCCAGAGATAAAGTAGAAAAGTCTTACCAGAGCTCATATATTACAGAGCAACATACTTTTATGTGTATATTAAGTACTGTATATTGTAATGCAATCATCACCGTCATCATTGTAAATTTAGTTCCTAGCCAAAATATGAAAATTATAAAGTATTTTAAACCTCCTTCCAGCTTGGTGTGGGTTAATCTTTTTTAATATTTATTAGAAGTAAACATACTTAAGAATTACCAATACAGTATAGCTATTCTTTTATTAACAAGAAAAACTGATGTGCTGTATTTACTGTTGTTGCACTAGAGTTGAAAAGAAATACAGCAGCAGAATCATAGAAGAGCAGAGGTTATGGGCAACACCACTGTTAAAGATGCTGTCGAGGGGTCAGAAGGCAACCGTAGCCTGGATCTGTCTTGTAAACTTACTCCTAGTCAGTATATAAAGGTGAGTCATACCTGGTCCACTGACTGAAAAATTTCTGTGGTTACTTTGATGTTCTTCAATTTACATTTGTGTACAATATACAGTATATTAGTTTATGGTATGAATGTAAATTACATATGGGAATCTTATACAGTACAATATTATGCTAGTGAGTGTGCATATACTGTACAGTACTGTGTTCATTCTTACTGATGCGTGTTTTACTATGATAGTACCCTCCCCCCAAAAGCCCCAAGCCTTGTTTAATCTCTATATACAGTACATTATATGCATGATGTACTGCAGGATGTTTCCTAGCTTTTGATATTTGCACCAATAAATTTTTTTCATAATAAGCATTAATATCATTTTATGTATGTCACTACTTGTGCTACTGACTTTTTCCAGCATACATCTGGAGAGTTTATTGAAGGTTGTTTGTCTGCTCTTCCATGGGAGGTGTATTTCAATGTCTCCTTGTACGAGAATGTTAATGCAAGTTTTAATTTCATCAATGAGGTGAGTAGCTGGATTTAGAATCTTAGTTTCTCAGAATCACTATTTGAAATATGGTATGCTGTAATTCATCATGTAATTACAGTACAGTATTCTAAAACACTTTTCAGGTGCTTTTCATCCGTTGTTTATTTATAATTACAATATGCAGGAGCCCCCCCCCAAGTTCGTGCATTTTTACTTGGCTGTTCTCGGTTATTCGCGGATGACACCTTGGATATACCCGAGAATGTCTGTGGGTAGTTTTAAATTTGCTGACATTTTTGCGGCTGGGCAGGGAGCCATTCGCTCTAGAGACAGTAATTTCCTTTACCAATACTGTATTGTAAATATGTATGTGTGTGTGTCTACACACACACACACACACACAAATATACAATACTACAGGTAAAAGAAATGATTGTTCTTAGGGCAAACACATAAAGGGAATATACATTTCTTTGTACACAGATAAAAATTTAACACCCCCCCATCCGCAAATGTTATTTGCGGATTTGGCGATTCATGGCCATTTTGAGAACCTAACCCCCGTGAATTGGGGGGGGGGGCCTGTACTGTACTCTCAATAATTCAGGGTTAATCATGTTTTCTTTTTTTTTCTTTTTTAATATACAGTATTGACAAAAACATATTAATATGAATTACTTTTTAAAAATTTTCAGTGTTGGCTCAAATACTGTAGACACTTTAATTTTATATGCTTCAATTGGTGCAGGCAAGTCAATCACTGACATTACATAATCACTGGCCAACATTTTCAATGACTAACTTCCATTTTACAATTTACCCTATATTTCTTACCACGGGAAACAGTGTCAGCTCATTAAGTTCAGTCCACAGACCTAAGCCCAGATTACCATGTTGATCTCATGATTTACCTTACCTTGTGTGTGACCGAGAAAGTAATGGTGGTTGCTCTTATCATCTAGGATTAACAGATAATATTCAAGTATGACATAATATTTTATATCCAAGGAATATACAGTGCTGTACTCTTATTTCAGCGAAGCTTTCATTAGAATTCCATGTATTCTGCCGAGTGGACATGATTTCACTACCTGTACTTTGAGCTGTAGGGACCCGGAACCCAGTATTCTTGAATCTTTCACATTGACGATCACATCTGTTGCAAGCAAATTATATATTCTCTATCACTAACGTCATATATCATGAGCCAGTCTTTTGTATGATTACCCAGTATAGTATATTCTTCATCTGGATACATTTTCAAATGCTGCACTTAAAAATAAAATTCAACAAGTACTGTAATATTATTTTCATGTCTCGGTTTTCTTCTCGTTGGTTATAACTAAACCTACTTGTATCTTTACAAAATATTATCTTGTAATTCTGTGCTCTAAAGCCCAATTCCCCTGTAAAATATATAACAAGAATTTCAAGAATTTTTTGAAAATGGATAGTGTTTTAAATCCATATTTCTAGGGCTCAATGGTATCCATCAATCATTTTCTTAAAATGGTTGTAGAATTTGATACACACAATGCAGATGAGGATGAATTGTGTATAGTTGGAATGTACAGGTACTATAATATTATAAAGAAAATAATTATGGTATAGATAGATAGATAGAATCCCTCTAATCACAATTTTACTTTATAATCCAGATTCCAGTGGAGCTCAGTATTCATGTACCTCATTTGCGGAGTCTTAATGTGAGTCACAACCAGATCTGTGATCTCCCAACATCCTTCAATCTACTTCTTCATCTACGAGTGTTAGACCTGTCATACAATAAGTTGAAAATGTTACCTGCTGCTCTTACCCGCTTGCCACAGCTTCACACCCTCAATGTGGCAAATAACTATCTAAAGGAACTTCCAACAACAGTTTCAAAACTTCAGAATGTGAGTATAGTATGTGTCTGTGGAAGTTTATTGTGTTAGGTTTTTATATGAGTAGTGTACTGTACTGTAAGGCTTTAATTTTTTTGCTACAAGATACATGACCACAACTTCCCTTCATAGTAGTGTCAGTGTCTGTTTTCCCTCTATCTCCTGTTTCATCTTTTTTATTCTCTTCTTATACTATTCTTCAATACTTATATGCTTGAATTCTTTATATCTATATTTTCTATTAATCTTTTCTGGTGTATATAGTTTAATAATTTCATATTCTATGTCTTTCTCTCTCTAAATATATATCTTATATTTCTTTACTTATATTTTCTAAGTCAATATTCTTTTCTTTACTTCAATTCTTCTTTCAGATATATTATTGTATTTTCTGAATTTCATGTCCTTACTTTCTCCCAATTATATCCTGTTCTAGTTATGTATATTCTAAACCATGGATTAGTCCGGGAAACCATGTCATTCTTGCTATAACACTTTTTGTACTTACAACGGTAGCCTGCCACCACCCAGACTTTTATAAGAATATAACATATCTTAGTGAACTGTTAGGTAGCGTGCTAGCGAGCGTCTAGGCACGTTAGTTACAATAGTTATTTTCTGAGAACCAATGGGTAGAAGGAATAGAGCGGTGATACTCGTAGTTTACTAATTTAATATTTCTTAACATAAGAAGTGAACAAGATATTAATTAAGTTCACTCAGACAAGATTGGTCCACTTAAGTCTTACTTTACCATTCATAAAATATATCTTCAATTAGTTATTACATCATTAAACACCTGTTGTATTATTTCTTTGACAATTAAGATGGTTATTTGACACGCTCAGATAGGACTGGACCCTCAGGTCTGCTTTTACAAGTAGCAAAATAAATCTTCAGTTCTTGGTTACAACATTAAACAATCATCATATTATTTCATTGTCAATACAGATGGTTCTATGACACACTTGACAATATCCCAAATTAACTTATAACATCAGGTTATTTCGGAATGAACAACATGGCACTTTTCTTTCAGTTGATGTACTCAACTCACATAACATATTTACTGGTACTATCAATATTTATGGGTTCACTACTCAATATGGGATAACTATATTTCTGCTAATTATCCCCAATCACATGCAACAATAATACTTTGGCCCATATAACTGTAAGGAGGGCCCCAGGGTTGTCACACTGGTGTCACCACAACAAACGAAGAACGCTGTTAGGGTTGGTTGTATTTCGACACTGCGGGGGGAGTTTGGGCCTAGTTCCCAGGGTGCGGACTCGCACAATTTAATCGTGCCCAATGAACGACATCCTGCAAGGTAGCCAGCTGGTGTGCAGCTACCGGTCCCCCGGTGACTGTTGGGTATTCAGCTAACACACACACTGTGCCTGAGGTAATGATGGAGCAGCGTCAGAGATGTCAAAAATAACTCAATCACAAACAATCTTTTGTCTAGCAACGACAGGCGATATCTACGTTACATTTATTCTTTCACTGGGTAAATGACAATTTCATTATTACAACATGAACACTGATATTCACAAAATTCACTAAGTTAAACTGACTTAATATGGCAGGCGGAGAATCATACACATACCTGAGATAATGATGGAGCAGCGTCAGAGATGTGACACTACTCCTCGCGCACGAGCTTATATATGGCTAACTGGCAACTCAGGCCTGTGCGGAACACATGCCAGAAAGGCTAATCCCGCATCGACAGAAATTATTACATTCAACTCAGTTGCTGTACATTTAACTATGAAACTCAATGCCACGGGTCAGGCGAATTTCCTACGTCTATTCATATAATCTAATCAGAGATTGAGCTTGCCAGGAAAAAGTGGAATCACACACGTTGTTTACATTAGTTTTACAAACTCAGCACGGCTGCGAACAAGGAACTATTCACAGGGATACGTTAGATTTTGAAGATTATACAGGTTGACAGAATAGTTCAGGAGATTAATGGCTTTCTTAAATAGATAACTGACACTAACTAAACTACATTGGGCAACAAATTAATCTAACTTCAGTAGCAATTGGAAATTCATGGCTATCCCCAGGGACAATATCATGGGATGCCATTCGTACTGGCAAACTCGACACTCACTTACTTAACAAGTGTTACTAATAATAAAGACAGTTAAAGCTTTCAACATCACTCACAAAGGATCTTGTATGCTTTAACTGTAATCAGACATCTCTAAGTTGACTCAAAACAATGGTGTTCTCTCTAACATTCAGATTCACTTTATAGAGAGGTTGGTTTCAGGAAGTCAGAGAAAATGGACGGCACCTAAGCTTGGGAGCGATGAGAAAACGGATGCCTCAGATGGGAGACTCAATAAAGAAGGCATAGCTACATGTCTTGTGGACTATTGAGCGTAATATGAATCGTCTGATTTTACGTTAACCTACGTGTACGACCGTGGTCATTACAGTAGTACCTTCTCCAAATACATTAAATTATATAGCTACAGTATGTACAGTATAGTACAGGCAGACCTCAGTTTATGAGGTGTTGATTTACAAAAAGTCGAAGTTAAAAGAAAAACAGTTTGTCCCATACAGTACTGTACTTTGATTTATGAGAAAAAACCCCAAATTTACAAAAAGAGTATGCATTAGTAAAAATAAAAATATGCTCAAATAAGGCCATTTTGTTACTAGTACAGTACCATACTACTGTATATATGCTTACTTATTTTCTTAATAAATTTGTTATTTTCATTGTCATACTGTACTGCAGTTATGTTGCAAATAGTGTAACCAATTATAGTTTTGGTGATTATTTGAAATTCTGACCCTGCTGTTCATCAAAATTTCATGACTTCCTTAGAACAATATGTTCTACTGTACTGTGCTTCTCAATTGTATTAATTTTCATATTTTCAGTTGAAGAAACTAAATGTGAGCAACAATCAGCTGCGAGCACTTCCTGGCTGTCTGGTAGAGTGTCCAAAGCTGTGTATTTTGGTCACTCAAGGGAATGATCTCATACACCCACCTCAGGCCATCTGTGATATGGGATCCAAAACTACACTGGACTTTTTAAAAGAGAGACACCCACCTGCTGTGCAGTCAAGGTATCATATACAGTACTGTACAGATATCCCCCTAGTTATGATGGGATACGTTCCTGAAAAGCCCATTGCTGGTTGAAATTTTGTAAATCAGGATCATTATAACATGGGGTTCATTGGGATATGTTCCCAGTTAGTCCAACACCCACATATATCACTAAAAAAAAAAAATCCTACACTAATACTATTACCTACAACACACGTAAACAATACTCACCACATCATTAAGAACATGCAAGGCACTTTATTTACATTGTTTGTTATGTATTTATGTGTATGTTTGTGTAGTCACACATGCAAAACACATAGAAATAAAGAAATAAATAATAATGGGAAAGTCCTCTCACAAATAATCAGAAACAAGACAACAAAATGTATTAAGAATGTGAGAGTCTACTCGCAAGTCAACTCCGTGCTTTGTTATTAAAGTTATAAGAAAGCACAAAGGTGACTTGAGGGTAAACTCTCATATTTTTAATACATTTGTTTCTGATTATTTGTGAAAGGATTTTCCCATTATTATTTATTTGTATGTGTTTTGGTGTGTCTGTGTGTGTGTGTGTCTCTACACACACACACACACATATGCAATACAGCAATCCCTTAAAATTCACGGATTTTTAATTCGCGAACCAAGATTATTCGCGGATGACACCCTGCATGTACCCTAGAACGCCTAAGAGTAGTTTTAAAGTTGGTGGCATTTTCACAGATGAGAGAAGAGAGCCATTCGTTCTACAGGCAGTAATTTCTTTTACCTGTATTGTATATATATGTGTGTGTGTGTGTAAACACACACACACACACACACACACACACACACATACGAATAAATAATAATGGGAAAATCCTTTCACAAATAATCAGAAACAAATGTATTAAAAATGTAAGTCTACACAATAATACATTTCTTCTGATTGTATACTGTATATGTATTGTATTGTATATATGAGGCGTTGCGTGGAAAAACTAGCACAAGCACCATTCTCATTTTTTGTCAGGAAATGCGTTCGAAGTTTGTAACATTCAGAAGTTGATAACACGGAAAATATTCTAGTTAGAATCTTGCAGTTTGTTTTGAAATGAAGCTGAGTGTTTGTAAATTATGCAAATAATTTTTTGCAACGATACTGTTAACCTCACCTAACTTAACCCAACCTAACTAAAAATAATGTTTCCTTTTTTTTTTGTAATAAAAACTCGGGTAAATGTTTTGTTTTCCAATCATGATTATCATAATAAAAATACACCCTAAATTGTTTTTCCACTGTGGGAGGCTTCACTGTCATCAGGCTCTGGGACACTGCCTCCCTAGGTGGCTTCTGAGAATAAAACATTACTGAAGAGAAAGAAGCCTCCAATCGATGTAGAGGGTTCAGGCTGGGCCTCAACATCATCAACATAGTCACTGTCACTTGACATTGTTGTGTAGTGACAATACACAACTGCAAACAGCGATATTAATGAAGAAAAGCACGCTCCCTTAGCACGAGATGCACTTCCTCCACACTCAAGTCTCAAGACAAGGACTGAAAAAAGTGCGCCACCAGCCCTGCCCGGCATGCAGTTCTGCTTGCTGATTGGCTGCTTCCACCATAAAACTCCCTTCTTACCCCCAAACCCCCACTCCAAGCCCACAAGCACACTTACAGCCTTATGACATAAGGCTGTATGTTTCACACAAAGAATTTGGCGGATGTGCTACATTCACCATGATAAAATGGTCAAAATGCCGCTTCCATGAGATACGGACCAGAGCTAGGTTTTTGTCTATGGACATTTAACCATATGATCAGTGGCGTTTTTGTACTTCATCCATCACCTCATGAAAATAGGGTGTTTTAAGAACCGTTTGCAGTCATAAACATGATTGTGGCCTGGGTGGCGCTTGTGCTAGTTTCTCCATGCAACGCCTCAAATATATAATATACTGTAAGTAAAAGAAATTATTGTCCTAAAGGCAAACACATAAGGGAATATACATTTCTTTGCACACGAGTAAAAAATGTACCCCCACTCCCCCCTGGTCAGCAAATGTTATTTGCGGATTTGGCGATTCACGGCCATTTGAGAACCTAACCCCCGCAAATTTTAAGGGCATGCTGTAGTGGGGTATGCTATAACGAATCTAATTGGTTCTAGAACCTCGTTCGTTATAGGATTAATCCGTTCCAGGCCCCCAAATACAACCACTTAACACTGAAAAATTTGTGGAAATTGTAAAAAATACGGTACTTTATCTTACCTTAGTGTTGTTCAGCACATTACACCTTGCTTTGCTAAATCTAGAGATTCCCTTAGCCACTAGCACAGTTTTTAACTCCTCTCTATTCTTCAAAATCGTACATACAGTATAGTCGATTTAGCCATCCCATATCCATCACTAAGTTTCGCAATGCTTGTTCCATTCTCACGTTTATTTATAATTTCTTTCTTAGTTTCAAGGGTTATTAGCTTTCTCACTCGCTTTTGACGATTCATTGTTACAATTGTACATTTGTATAACAAAATAGTTATAAAAATGACACGAATTTCCACATCAAAAGACGAAATTTCAACAAGTTCAGTGGTGCACTGACTACACAATGAACCAATATGGCGCCTGACGCTCTTGTTGTGAGCCGCGGTACAACGATATTCATGCGCAGGACGAAATAGTCCCGTATTCATCCGCGTTCGTTGTAGGAGTTTCGTTCGTTATAGCATTATCAATTTTATGGGTAAAACCGTTCGTTATAGGAATATTCATAGTAGAATCCGTTCGTTACAGCATACCCTACTGTATATGTACTTCCTCCTTGTCTACTATTAAGAACATCTATTGATGTCTATTCTTTTCCCTTAAACTCAAGAGTATGTATTTATAGCAATGTTACAGCTTTGGTATGTCCAGTAGAACGTCGTTATAACACGAGATAGGTTCCAAGAGAGGTCGCTTTAAACCGAATTCGCACTAAATCGAAGTGTTGTTTCAATGGAATAATTTAGTTTGGTACTTGAGAGAAACACATAATACTAAAAAGACTAAGAGTCTACCCAGATGCACCTCAGCCCACCTCCTAGAATAAACAAAACATTGTTTTTTGTAGTATTATGTTAAAACAAACACTCATAAATCAACACAGCTAAAATTAAGGGATGCAAAATGATCTGTTTACTGGCTGGGAAGATTGGGGGGGGGGGAGGGAGGTGAGGTGATATGTTTGACAGTTGATACCAAGGTCTAGTGCTTATTTATTTATCTGCCCTTAAGAGTGACTTAAATTTTAGTTCTAATTTAAGAATTTTATTACAAAGAGCACAAATTTTTATCTCTTGTGCAAAATATATGACGTTTATATTTAAATTATTCGCTGTCTTGCAAGGATTCCCTCAATACAAATTTTATTCTCCTAACTTTAGTCTGTGACATTATGTAAGATAAAAACTTTAAGCCAAAAACCCCAAACCCAGGCTAGGAAGATTGGGGTGGGGGATAGGGGGAGAGGGAAGTGACATGTTTGACAGTTGGCACCGAAGGTCTAGTGAAGTATTTATTTGTTCATTTATGTCCTTTAGAGTGAGTTCATGTTTTTTCTTATAAAATGTCACAGAAGTGACCGGGGAGAATATAATTTACATTGCTGGAATTCTTATAAGATATTGAGTAATTTGAATATAATCATGTTATAGTTTGCATTTAGACAAAGATTTTAGTAATCGTTTAGTACATTATTTTGAGTACATGTACAGTACAGCTTTGCCCTTAGGACAGTGTAGTGTGCCCAGAGTAACATTAGGCGCAAAATTTTAATTATGATGCACCAGATTGACTCGCACAAAATAGGAAAGATTCGCTTTAAATTAAAACATTGTCCTTAAGTGTGGGTGTCGCTTTAAATCAATAATCTTAAATTGAATCGCTTTAAATCGACATTCTACTGTACAGGTATTCTTTGTTTAGCGTTGATTCAATGTAGCTATACAAAAATTTTTACACCGTTTCTCATTTAGTTTGAGGTCAACATTCAGTTTAACAATAACTTGACTCACTGGGAAAGGGGGGAACTGGGAATGAGATGGCATGTTGCCATTGTTACATGTAATGAAACTATAAAAGTCGTGGAAAATTTATTACAATACTCTAATGTGGCTTAGAAATTAAGAAAATATATTATAAAACTACTGTATAAAATAAGAAAAATGAAGAGCATGGGTGTATATGTGTGGAGTGAATGTGTGTGTGGAGGCAGTGGGCTGTAACTGCATCACCGACTCACCACCCCTCACCCAGCCACACTCCCTCCCTCCTTCTCGATATGACATCACGACATACACACAAACACACACGCGTCTGTGAGTCAGCTGGGTAGCTGCCTGGCTGAATTGAGTCGCATTTCCCAGAGGATGGTTTGAGTGCGGAAGGAACTATATTTTGTACATAAAATATGTGCTATTGTATTTTATGATATGTTAAACAGCTAAAAAAATTAGCGGAAGCTAGGTAATGCTAACCGCTAACTTTTATTATATGAATTTAGCTTCGTTTTTTTGCTCTAAAACCCTTAAAAACAGACCTAGAGAGCTGAAATTTTCATATGTTGTCTTGTAGCTTAGACATAGAGCTTTCCAAAAAGGTATAGCATGCCAAGATCAGATGATGATCAAGGTGTACACAAATAATTAAATGAACAAATGAAATTAAACATTAGTTTACATTCAAGTTTCAACATACACTTTATAATATTTATTTACTGTACGAAAAGACAGAAAGTATTAAACGAATCCAAAAACTATAGTACTGTATAGCATAGGTAGCAAATAGCATCATGCCTAGATCAGATGATGATCAACTTATCAAGGTGTACACTGTACACAATTTCACAAATAATTAATTTGCATTCTCATACAACCTATCGGCCTTATTCATTATTCATGTAAATATGCAATACCAACCACATACACATTATACCAGTGCATTTTTATATAACTTATTGGTGGTCTTAGTCATGTAAATAAACAGAAAACTCTAAACTTTAATGAAAAGTAAGTTTTTAGAAAATTTTGTTTGGCTCACACCTTGGATGACATCCTGGTTATGAACTTATGCAGTACTTAGCATAACCAAATATATTGACACAAAAAAATCCTAATTAAATTAACAAATAAATGAGAAATAAAATTATACATTATGTTACAATTACATTCTATGATTCTTTCAACATACACTGACAGTCTTTATTTACTGTAAAAAAAAAGTATTAAACTTTTATAATCGAAAAATTCCATTCACTCAGCTGCTGCAGCGCGGAGTCGACAAATCATGTCTTGTCACGTTTACACGTACTAACACGCAGTCAGCCAAGCGTGCCTGACTGGCTGTTGGAGACACTCGTCGCGGCATCACACGCTTACAACAGACAGGAATAAACATGTATAAATTTTGTTAGCGGACTTAAAGTTAGCGGAACTAAATTTAGTGGAAGCTATTTGGTCCGCTAATGGTTTCCAAAGTTAGTGAAAACGCTAATCCGCTAACGAGGAAGTTAGCTTCGCTAATTAGCAGTTAGCGGATTAGCGGAACCGTGCCCTCCACTGCATGTTAGCTATCACTTCAATAAATATACTGTAGGGTTGATTGAATATACAGTACAGTCGACCCTCGTTAATTCGGACTAATAGGGGGGAAGGGTGTCCATTTTAGCCGATTTCCGAATTAACCGATTTAGGGTTTAATATTGCATAATATTGCATTATATTTCAAAGAAAATGCAGTGAGTTTGTCCTTAACCTTGCATATGTCCGAAACTGTTTGCTTTTTAACACCATACTCGTCACAAACTCCAGCCACCGAAGCACCAGCCTCTAACTTCCTTATAAGTTCCAGTTTCTGGTTCACAGAAAGGGTTACATACTTCCTCTTCAGCGTATTACTCCCCCTTGAAGACATGATGTAAAATACAAGGCTGAAAGATGCCTAATCACTGAAATATCAACGAAAATTGTGGGGCAACACAACACTGATACTTGAATATGGCGCTAAGTCAACAATGACTGGCGGTCTGGCGCGCGCACGCCATCTATTGGACAATCCCAGAACCAGAAATTTGATATGGACAGTCCCTCGCTTATTTCAAATTTCGTCTGAATTATCCGAAATCCGGATTAGAGGGGTCCGAATTAACGAGGGTCAACTGTACAATATTATTGAGGAGTTATGCTCCTAAGTTTGAAAAAAGTGGGTATTTAATACAGTATAGTGTGGGACAATTACTTTACTTTAATTCCAACTACAGTAGCATCAGGTTAATTTGCATCATAGTGAATGAGAATGTTTGTGAAGTGATATAAAAATATATACACTATATGGTTTAATATAAAATAAGGGTCTAGGGACTGGAGGCCCAAGAATTTCACCAAGCAAGGCTTAAAAGATTTATTTATTAACCAAACACTAGCAAGAAATGTACTGAACAGTGTTTAGGTGTATCATGGAAAAATAAAGAAAACTGTAAAAAATTAAGAAAGTTGCAAATCAGTAAAAAAGGTAACACTGTATCACAGCCAGCTGCCTTCAACCAATCCATTGTCCCACAGTTTCAGCGTACAGCTAACTCAGTTCCTGTTGGTGTGCACTTGATTGAATTTTAGGAAGCTGCACTCATATACAGCATATTTTGTGGGCTTGGACATATTTTCTACAATATTATGTATTTTGTTTGCTCTTTGTTTCATTTTGAATGCAATATTAACAGTGCCTCAATTATTTTGCTTTTTAATTTTATTTCTTTTATTCTTAGGAGTGCATCGTGTACGGTGTTGTGTTTGGGTGTGCAATTACAGCTGTATCATGGGATAGTCTTGATAACAAATTATTTTTCGTTTTGTTTAAGTCATTTACAGACATTGTGTTGATAACACCTCAGTTTATATTTTTCATCTGTGAGATACACATGCTGTGTTATTGTGGACAGAACTGAATTATTTTTGGTGATGTAATCTCAAGTGGTAGTACATAGAACTTTTTTTTTATTCAGTAGAGGTTCATTATGTTTCAACAGTACAGTACAGCATTTCATGACTGTGAACCAGTTAGCCTCACATTTATCACATTTTATAAGTCCATGGCATGTGATTACAGTATATAATACACTGTTTTGTTTTAAGTTGATGTTATCTCCTGGTGTTGGTTTTAAGATTTCTTTATTCAATAGGGAGATCAATGCTTTTGGATAACATTGCATTTAATAATACAGAACCCTTATACAGTAATCATGGAGCAGTAGTTTCAGTTTATTTTTATTTTAGTACTGTGAAAGCCAGTGTGTTTGTTCGTGTAAGAGGACAACAAGTGCTGGCCAGCGTCTCAAACCCAGAATCTGCCAGCATGGAATACCGTCAGGCCCAGGGAACATCTCGGACAAATAAGCGCAAGTGTCCATTGATGCCACCAGTTAATGCAACTACCCTTAAGCCTGACCAACTCAAAAATATGTTGCTTGGTGAGTTGTATTCAGTTATAGGACATCAAGTACTGGCATATATATACAGTATTTGAGACATTTTTATTACAAATTAATTACATTTTGGTGTACAGTACAGTACTTTACCTCATTTGTAGGAACAATGTTTGTGCTGCAAGCAGTTCCTCACCCAGTTGAAGCAGAATTCTGAACCCTTAATTTAATGGTTGTCTTAATAGACCAATGAGGTACATGCCTCAGCCCACCTCAGTTCCTGCTGCTACAGACATAGTGACAACACCTGGTTTCCAAGTACGGTACTCTACAGTAGGTGGAGAAGGATAGGTGCTGCTATTGTACTTTACTGAATTTTTTTTTTAATTATAACTTTGTTACAGCTAATGGCACACAGTTTTTAAAACACTTACGTAAAAGTACTGGGCGGTTACACTAAGTTGGATGGTGTTTTATATGGGCATATTTTGCTCTTCTGGTTCACAACTGAGTGATGTGGGAGTATTAGATTCTTTTGTAAACAAACTTTGTGATTTTTGGGGGGTAATTAAATTATGGGACTCGCTTTTACTCCTAGTGCTAAGAATCATGATACCTGCATACCAGTCGATGAGTCCTTAAGTAACAGTACAGTTTTGCAATTTGAAATGAGCTGATTGGTAATGGACGAGTTGATGGTTCTGGGTAAACACAAGAAATACACTCTGCCACGTTCGTAGAGTGATATGGTATATATAATTTGTAATAAAAGTTTAAAGTCCTGCTATAATAGTCGAGATAAGTTTATTTCTCTAGAAACAGAACCGCCATTTGCAATGACGTCACTAGTTTCAAACACCGCTGGGCTGCAGTCATAGGTAGTTGAAAGGATGGCCTCTTCAGACCCCAAATGCCATGTTCAGGTAAGTATTAAGGGTGTTTATTTATGGTCAAGTCATGAACATTTTGTAAGTGAAGAAATGTGCCACAAAGAGCAGGTTCAAACATAGGTTGGATGGAGATATGAGCAATAGGGGTTGGGTGTAAATGGGACTTTCCAGTATGGCCCGCTGCATTATTGGTTACACTTTGCTTTGCTAAGTCTAGAGCTTCCCTTAGCCACTTGCACTGTTTTCAACTCCTCTTTATTCTTTAAAATCGTACATATAGTCGATTTAGCCATCCCATACTCATCACTAAGTTTCGCAATGTTTCTTCCATTCTCACGTTTATTTATAATTTCTTTCTTAGTTTCAAGGGTTATTAGCTTTCTCACTCACTTTTGACGATTCATTGTCACAATTGTACACTTGTATAACAAAATATTTATACAAATACAGTTAACGAACTCAATCCGTTCCAGAAGGTCGTTCGTTAACCGAAAAGTTCATTAATCTAAACCATTGTTTCAATGGGTTTTTGGGTAATTGGTTCCAGCTCACCGAAAATTTCCTAAATTCAACAAAAATGGTAGAAAAGTTCACTTACTTTGAGGTGTGTATGTAGAAGGCTCCTGGATGATGATGATGATGATGGGATTTAGAATGGGGGTGGAGGAGAAGGAAGAAGAGAAGGCATTGGGGTGGAAGAGAAGTCACCCCATGGCGCCATTTCACCCATAAAATTTTAGCTCTCTGGTGTATTCAAGATTATTTTCTTTAAATCAACACTGCACTGCATTATATATTGTCAATATGTAAAATATATTTCAAAATGACCAATAATTTGCTTGGAAACACAGAAAAAAGCATTTAGTTGAAGAGAGTCTCAAGCAAGATGTTACTTCCAGTGAAAACAGAGAGAGACTAACGCCTGTTTGCTGTGTTAAGAGGCTGGATGCCGCGCATTAAACTAGTCACTTTACCTTCAATTATGTTCAATAATTGTTAAAATGACTAAAAAATTGAATATTAAACTTTTAAAATTATTGAATAGTATAAACTTCTTGATTTTTACTAAAATAGTAAGGAATTTAAGCCCTAGAACCGATTAATGTATTGGCGGACTGATACTAAAGCTGGTTGCCCGGTCAGTGCAAGTGAAAACATGTTGAGGTCGGTTCGTAAGAACTTCGTTAACCGAATTTTTTTTCGTTAACCGAATTGAAGATCCTTATGGAAGGCAGTTCGTTAATCGAAATTACGTTAACTGAGGTGTTCGTTAAACGAGGGGTCACTGTAACGCTATTTCCACATCAAAAGACGAAATTTCAACAATAACAGTGGTGCACTGGCTACACAATGAGACAAAGATGGCGCCTGACGCTCTTGTTGTGGGTTGTGGTACAACAATATTCATGCGCCAGGCGAAATAGTCCCGTATTCATCCGCGTTCGTTGTAGGAGTTGCATTCGTTATAGCATTCTCAATTTTATAGGTAAAACCGTTCGTTATAGGAATATTCGTAGTAGGATCCGTTCGTTATAGCATACCCCACTCTGTGTGTGTGTGTGTGTGTGTGTGTGTGGTTATCAGCATATACCTAGATCACGCTCACCTACAGTGATTTACTTGCACACACACACACACACACACACACATATATATATATATATATATATATATATATATATATATATATATATATATATATATATATATATATATATATATATATATATATATATATATATATATATATATATATATATATATATATATATATATATATATATATATATATATATATATATATATATATATATATATATATATTTATGCATACATACATACATACGCATGCGTATTATTTCGCTAACGCTGTTTCACTTAACGCTTTTCATATGCGGTGCCTCGCCAGAGCTGAACTTTCACTTAACACGGATTTTTTTTTTCCACATATACACGGTGAGTGTCCGCTCGAGACGCTTTTTAGATTTGCCCCACCCGCCAACTCTGCCTGACTGCCTGTTTTAGCTCATAAAATTCATACACAATTGTTGTGAATATAATTTACATTGCTGGAATTCTTATAATTTGATGATCATTTTGAATATAAACATCATATATTTTGCATTAAACATACAAATTTTAGATAAAAAAATTTTTCTGAGTAACTATGTTATCTTTTGTGCAAAATATATGACGTTTATATTCAAAATATTCCTGGTCTTACAAGGAATCCAGCAATGTCAATTATATTATCCTAACTTTAATCTGAGGTATTATTTAATACAAAATGTTAAAATCTAAATTTTTCACCCACTCTTCTCTTGAAGGGATGATTGGTGGGGGGTGGGGGGGAGGGTTGGGACTGACCCCGCGTTGGAAGAGGGGGGAGGCAAGGTGGGGTACTTTGATTGACAGATAGTGTCGTGAAGATTATTTTTTTTTTTATTAACTGAAGATATTTGTTTTAGCTCATAAAATTCATACAAATTTCCCGACCAGAATATAATTTACATTGCTGGAATTCTTATAATTTGGTGATCATTTTGAATATAAACATCATATATTTTGCATTAGACATACAAATTTTAGATAACAAATTTTTTCTGAGTAACTATGTTATCTTTTGTGCAAAATATATGACATTTATATTCAAAATATTCCTGGTCTTACAAGGAATCCAGCAATGTCAATTGTATTATCCTAACTTTAGTTTGAGGTATTATTTATTAAAATTTAGTGGTTTCCCCAAAAATTTCTCAGAGAGGGAAGAGCCGGCAGTGTAGTGTGAGAGGGGGAGGGAGTTGAGTCCATTATTTGAATGGACATTAACTTGGCGACTGTATTTCTCTATTTCTCTTAAGTATTAATTGTGTGCATGTACCATCATAAAATTAAGATGTTATTTTTACTACAACATAGTTATGTGTCTTCAAAAAGTGGAGTTTGGGGGTCGGGCCGGTTTCTATTGGAATTAATCCCATATGTTCTGTTGTTCACTTAACGCGGATTTCACTTAACACGGGACCCTCTGGGTTCTATTGACCGCGTTAAGTGGGGTACAACTGTATATATATATATATATATAATCAACACCTCAACCCGCCAGGATTCGAACCCACGGCCCACAATCCTATGACTGTGACCGGGGAATGCTAACCGCTGGACCACCAGGATACTAAAAGCAGTCCTAGACTTTGTTATATTTCACACAAAGCCTGTTCAACGAGCTTATGGCGCCGTGAACCTCTAATGGGGACCACCCGTATCACGTAGGTGGTCAGAGTAACGTTTTACCAAATCCGGCTTCGAAACACGAGGATCCATATATATTTCATTAGCCCAATAAAGCAGCGGTTAGCGTTCACCGGTCACAGTCATAGGATTGTGGGCCGTGGGTTCGAATCCTGGCGGGTTGAGGTGTTGATTGTATGTAGAAGTCCGCGTGCTTTATTGGGCTAATAAAATATATATGGATCCTCGTGAATATATTATATCAAGCACAGTATGAATAGAATATCACTAATATAACAGTATTTTAATCGCAAACTATTAAAAAAACGAGTAACATCTCTTGAACATCGGAAGGTTAGGTAAAGTCTTTTGTTTTCGTCATGTAGTTTATCCTAATTTACATTGAAATACATCACATTTCAGCAAAACTACTATGGTATTTATTTCCGAGAATATGGAAATGTAATATTTTTGCTGAAATGACGTACGTATTACAGTGGAAAGTGGGATAAAATCGTGACGAAAACAATGACTTTCGCTTTCTTTCGTTCAAAAGATGTTACCGTAATTGCTTTTTGAATGGTTTTCAGTTAAAAAACTGTTGTATTACAATAATATTCTATCCTAATTCACTTGTGATGTAACAGTTATTTAACTGAAAAGATTAAAAAACACGTTTACCGTCTAGCTGATACGGCAGAGCCCTGGTCGTGGAGGCTTTGTTTTTCCATCGGCCCTTCTAAAGTAGCTTTTAATTTTAGCATACAGTCAACCCTCGTTAATTTGGACCCCTTTAATCCGGATTTCGGATAAATCGGACGAAATCTGAACTAAGCGAGGGACTGTCCGTATCAAATTTCTGGTTCTGGGATTGTCCCAGTTGTAATTGGGGTTGCAATTTCAAATTCTGTGTCATTACTAAGGAATAACGAAGTCTCTGGTGCACTGCACTCTAAGATTAAGAGAAAACGGAGGACTCAGGCATCCTGAAGCGAGAGAAAACGGACTCCTATGACGGGGCACTCAAATAAACATACACATAGCTACATGTTTTGTGGACTTCCCACTGTACAGTATCCTTTACATCACTTTGTAATAAACCTAGTCATGCCTATGTGTGTTTCTGATAATTACCATAACATTATATCTTTAGTGGGTCTGAATGAGAGCGGTTGTACAAACACAAGCACGTATCTAGGACGTTAACCGGCGCATGACTGTATAATGCAATATTATGCAATATTAACCCCTAAATCGGTTAATTCGGACAATCGGCTAAAACGGACACCCTTCCCTTCTTATTAGTCCATTTTAACGAGGGTTGACTGTACGTTGAAATTGTGTTTACCGGTATATTCTTATTTTCTTGCTTCTTATTTTCCAGAAATATGACAAGTTTGTATATAATACAATGTTACGGTACTTTTAATTTACAAGTATTCATTTTTAAAAATACAGAAGACACCAAACAAATACCAGTACGGATATTTGCATGACTCTCCCGCCAAAAAAGACCAAGCAGCTGGTACTGTCTCCTTCAGCCCTACCAAAAATAGCCCAACAACATCTTTCTTGTTTATTCTCTTCCAATTTCTCACTTTAACTGGTATTTTTTACTTCATATTGCCTACATCAGATAAACTACAGTAATTGAGGTTAGACACTGTTATAAATTTGATTACCGGGTACTGGCAGGATGCCGTTAGAACCACCTGACCCTACCAACAGTGTTGCAAGTTAGACACAGCATTTTTTATTTTTACATTTTTGGTGTCTCCATTTGTTAATTTTTTTTTCTGTGGGGTTTGCACAATAGTAAACTGTTTTACCTACAATATTGTAAAACGATTTGGGAAAAGAAATACTCAGTAACTTAAAATTTTAAACGGAAAATCTTGAAACTGGCAAGTGTGTGCTGAAGATGATGACAAGGAAAATTATTTTGATGGATTTTCATGAAAATCTTCAGAAATATGGTATCGTAGTATTTATTCAAATGAATAGGATAGAATATTATTGTAATACAACAGTTTTTTAACTGAAAACCATTCGAAAAGCGATCACAGTAAAATCTTTTGAACAACGAAAGAAAGCGAAAGTCATTGTTTTCGTCATGATTGTATCCCATTTTCCACTATAATACGTACGTCATTTCAGCAAAAATAGTAAATATGCGCCGGTTAACGTCCTAGATACTTCTCTGGAAACGTGGACGTTAATAACCCGAAATAGACGTTGTCCGATCCATCACATAAACTTTGTATTTAGCATACTTCGTGTATGTGGAATACTATACGTACATATACCGCTTTGCTCTTAAATCACTACTGTAATGTGATACAGGTGATTAATTTTTTATCTCTTATTAAAATACATAGCGTTTATATTAAAATTATTCACTGTTTTACAAGTTAGCAACTTGCCGAGCAGATGGGAGGGAGAGGGTGCAGGAGTGGCTGAGGAGGAGGCAGTATATTTGACAGTTGGCCCAGAATTCTTGTATCAGTTCTTGGTATTTAAGCTTCTCCTCTTATAAAAAGCCAGTGAAATGACCTGGGTGAATATAATTAACATTGCTGGGATTCTTGTAGCATACTGATTAATTTGAATATAAACATGCTATAATTTTGCACTAGACAAAACGAATTTTTGTGCGTAATCAGAATTAGTACATGTGCACTCAACTTTGCACTAAGGTCATTTATTTCTATTACACGTTTCTTTTTATTATGAATTGTGTGCATGTAAATGGATGAACGAAAATAAATGAAGAAATCCTATGTAAATCTACCCAAAAATACAGTTTAGAAAAACTTTTTTTATAAAATGTGCTATGATACTGTACACTAATGTACAAAAGTTTTTATCTCTTCAGGCAACCATAGCGTTTTACAATGGAATTATTGGATGTCTTGCAAGTTCAGCAATGCAGATTATAATCTCTAAACTTTAGTCTGAAAGGATATTATATAAGATCTATGCAACCCTAAGCCTGGCTGGGAGGGACTGGCGGGGCAGGAGCCACCCAGCGAGGGGTTGGGGTTGGGGGGGCGTGGAGGGTTGAGGTGATAAGTTTGAGCTGAAGGTCTCTGTGTGTTTATTTAACAGTCCTACTAAGCTTCTCTCATTTTAAAATGTAGTGATATGACCTAGGAGAATATAATTAGCATTGCTGGGATTCTTGTAAGATACTGATTTATTTGAATATAAACATGTTGTAATTCGCACTAGACATAACAATTTTAGTACCGTAATCAAATTAGTACATGTGCACTCCAGCTTTGCACTAAGGTCATTTATTTCTTTTACGTTTCTTTTAGTATGGTGTGTGCATGTAAATGGATGAAAATAAATGAAGAAATTTATGTAAATCTGTCCAAAAATTCAGTTGAAAAACTTTTTATAAAATGTACTACAGTATTGTACACTAATGTACTACATTTTTTATATCTTGAGCAAAATATATGACGCTTATATTCAAAAATAATCTCTGTCTTGCAAGGATTTCAGCAATGCAAATTGTATTATCCTAACTTTAGTCTGAGATATTATATAAAATAAACATAAAGAAATCGCCAATCTTTTGTCTGGGAACACAAGGAGGGTGGGAAGAAGGGGGGGGGTGAGGTGACAATGTCTGGCATTTGTTTGTTTATTTATTTGAGATAAGATTTGACAGTTGGCGCTGAAGGCCTGCCTGCGTGTTTATTTATCATTACTTAAGAGTGACTAAGCTCTTCTCTTAATTTGCCACCCAAACGACCTGGGTGAATATAACTTACATTGGAGGGATTCTTGTAAGATAGTAATTTATTTGAATACCTGTATAAACAAGCTATATTTGCCATAGACATAACAATTTTAGTACCGGAATCATTTAGTATCATGTACAATACAGGTTTGCACTTAGGACCCTTGTTACTGTACAATATTGACTAAACTCACTAGGTAACGTACGCCTGGCCGCACAATCTATAAGAATATGCGATGCATACATGACTGTGCCCGCTCTAGGTCCATTTAGGTTCGCTAGGTCCCATTATTTGAATTTTTTTTTTTTTTTTTTCAATTTAAATTTTAATTGTTTATTCCTTGATAGAGGAAGTGGGATCCTAGTGCTGTTATCTTGGTACCCCTGTACCATAACACCACAAGCAACTGGCCAGTGTCACAAGTATATACAGTACAGTCATCCCTTGCTTATCGCGCCTAAGTGGGACCCCGCTGATAATGAAAGTACAGAACCTATGGGATTTATTCTAATTGGTTCCAGGCACCCAAGACCCAACCCCAAGTTTCCCATTTTACGACCATTTATTTCCACTAAATATATATATATAATGTTATGGTAAATATCATGAACACACATAGGCATGGCTAAGTTTATTACAAAGTGATGAAAAGGGTACCTCAATACTGTAGTCCACAAAACATGTAGCTATGCTTATTTTATTTGGTCCCCCATCATACGAGTCCGTTTTCTCTCACATCAGGACTCCTGAGTCCTCCGTTTTCTCTCTTAATCTTAGAGGGCACTAGAGACTACACTATTCTTAGTAATGCTACAGAATTTGAAATTGCAACCCCAATTGCAACTGGGGGTGCAATTGTTGAGGCAACTAGATATGTCTGATTACAGCAAATGTGTTGTCAATTTGTAGGTGAAAGATTTTATCCTCAATAGATGTAGGTTAACATTACACCTGGAGGCAAAAAAAGCCTAAGGAAGGAAGCATATTCCTTTAACACATAATATCTGGCCAGTATGGGGAGGATCATCGTGTCTCCGCCAGGGGGTCGTGGAGTGGTGGTCCAGCAGGTGTCACGGATTTTTATTTTTTGGGGGGTGGAGGGGGGGGGGCCACGGACATATATGCGATCGGACGTTGTTCGGTTGGACGTTAACCGGCGCATATACAGTACAGTACAGTTGTTTGATGGATATCACAATATTGTATTTAATGCTGTATAGACACAGTTTATTTAATTTTGTACTGTACTGTATATTAATCTCATCCTTTGACTCTAGGACTGCTGTATGGAATGGCTATTGGTGATGCTATGGCACTGAACACTGAGGGTCTTACTGTTGATGAGTGTATCTTCTTTTATGACCCAGAAAATCTCTCCTTGGATACTAGAATCTATGATTATCTTCGAACCCATTTCCCTCCACATGATTGGTCTTCAAACACTGATATTATGGTAAGTAAGTGAGTACAGTTTTACCTTTTTCATCCAATTTCTAATTGTTTAACACTGCCACATTGCCACATGTATGGAATGGCCACCAAGGGGTGGGACATTACTCCTGCAGGCAATTAATCATGCTTTCATCACCATTGTAATTTAAAAAAAAAAAATTCAGCCATGTGATTCAATCTGTATTTAAATTCATATGACTACTAAAACAGCTGATTAAAAATGATGCCCACCAACAATGTGGGATCATTCTGTTCACCAATGTTATTTGCCAGGAATTTCAGCTGGAATTAAAGGTTCAAATATTGTGCAGTACTGTACAGTAACCCCTCGGTTAACGAACTCAATCCGTTCCAGAAGGTCGTTCGTTAACCGAAAAGTTCGTTAACCGAAACCATTGTTTCAATGGGTTTTTGGGTAATTGGTTCCAGCTCACCGAAAATTTCCTAAATTCAACAAAAATGGTAGAAAAGTTCACTTACTTTGAGGTGTGTATGTAGAAGGCTCCTGGATGATGATGATGATGATGATGGGAATTACAATGGGGGTGGAGGAGAAGGAAGAAGAGAAGGCATTGGGGTGGAAGAGAAGTCACCCCATGGCACCATTTCACCCATAAAATTTTAGTTCTCTTGGTGTATTTCAAGATTATTTTCTTTAAATCAACACTGTACTGCATTATATATTGTCAATATGTAAAATATATTTCAAAATGACCAATAATTTGCTTGGAAACACAGAAAAAAGCGTTTAGTTGAAGAGAGTCTCAAGCAAGATGTTACCTCCAGTGAAAACAGAGACACTAACGCCTGTTTGCTGTGTTAAGAGGCTGGATGCTGCGCTTTAAACTAGTCACTATACCTTCAATTATGTTCAATAATTGTTAAAATGACTAAAAAATTGAATATTAAACTTTTAAAATTATTGAATAGTATAAACTTCTTGATATTTACTAAAATAGTTAGGAATTTAAGCCCTAGAACCGATTAATGTATTGGCGGACTGATACTAAAGCTGGTTGCCCGGCCAGTGTAAGCGAAAACATGTTGAGGTCGGTTCGTGGTTTTAGGGGGAATGATTTAAGCTTCCAAAGTTAAACTGTAAGTCAATATACAAGTTGTAGATGGTAATTACAATGTTATAATTTTATTTTAAGGCATACAGTGAACCCTCGCTTTACGCGTTTCTACATTTACGCGGTACCCTGCCAGAACCGGAATTCCCACTTTACACGGTGCATCTACTCATATACGCGGGTGAAGTATAATTTTTTTATTTAGCTCATAAAATTCATACAAATTACCCGGCCAGAATATAATTTACATTGCTGGAATTCTTACAATTTAATGATCATTTAAATATAAGCGTCATAGATTTTGCATTAGACATACAAATTTTAGATCTAATGCAAGTATTTTGTTTACTCAGAGCAAATATGTTATCTTTTGTGCAAAATATATGACGTGAATATTCAAAATATTCCTGGTCTTGCAAGGAATCCAGCAATGTGAACTATATTATCCTAACTTTAGTCTGAGGTATTATTTATTACTAAAAAGGTAAATATTTTGGTTTCTCCCAAACAGTTCTCTGGTAGGGAGGGAAGGTGGGGGGAGGGCTGGGACCGACTGACCTAGCTGGCGTGAGTGTGAGGAGGGGGGGAGGCAAGGTGGGGTATTTTGATTGACAGATAGTGTTGTGAAGAATATTTTTTTTTTATTATTAACTGAAGATATTTGTTTTAGCTCATAAAATTCATGCAAATTACTCGGCCAGAATATAATTTACATTGCTGGAATTCTTACAATTTGATGATCATTTTTAATATAAACATCATAGATTTTGCATTCGACATACAAATTTTTGATCTAATGTAAGTATTTTGTTTACTCTGAGTAAATATGTTATCTTTTGTGCAAAATATATGACATTTATATTCAAAATATTCCTGGTCTTACAAGGAATCCAGCAATGTCAATTATATTATCCTAACTTTAGTCTGAGGTATTGTTTATTACTATTCCTTAAAATCTAGTGTTTTCCCCCAAACATTTCTCAGAGAGGGAAGAGCCAGCGAGTGTGAGAAGAGGGGGAGGGAGTCGAGTCCATTATTTGAATGGACATTAACTTGGCGACTGTATTTCTCTATGTATTTCTCTATTTCTCTTAAATATTAATTGTGTGCGTGTACCATCATAAAATTAAGATGTTATTTTTACTAGAACATAGGTATTGTGTCGGAAAAAGTGGAGTTTGGGGGTCGGCCTGGTCTCTATTTCAATTAATCCCCTATGTTATGTTGTTCACTTTTCGCATTTCTCGCTTTAGTTCACTTTTCGCGTTTTTCGCTTTACGTGGGCCTCCGTGGGTTCAATTGACCGCGTAAAGTGAGGGTTCACTGTATACAGGTACTGTACTGTATAGAAATTTTTTATGCAGAATTTACACCCATATTACTAACCAATAGATTACTGTAAAGGTAAAACTCAAAAAGTATTATGCAAATTAATAACCAATACATAATTATTATATTTATACTGACTCTTAGGAAAAATCAATTTGAGATAATGTGCTTGGTCCCGACCTATTCTGTAAAATTGGTATTATACAGTATTTGGCAGGAAGAGATGCTTTGCTTTGATTGGCAGGAAACACAGTGTGTGTTCACTAGTGAGTGATGATTGGTTGGAAACATATAGCATGCTCACTGAGTTCTGATTGCCTGTGGAATTATCACCCACTCACTGCTGAAATGCTCAGAATAAAGTAACTGGTTAATGAAAGGCCCCCCCAAAAAAGTAACGAATCAAGAGTAACGATGATTGATTGAAATGTTACTCGAGTAAAAGTACCAAAAAGAAAAGTTACTTTCAAGTAGCTTGTTTATTATTTATTCAAAGGCATTTACATTTTCTATTTGGCAGATATTAACACTAGATTCATTGATGCGCTGGGGTGGAGTTGTGGACGAGCTCGAGCTGGCCTCTCAGCTGGATCAGTGGAGAGTCCATGGCTATGCTGACCTCGATCCTTCACCTGGCTACCTTCTCTCTCCTTTTATGAAAAAGGTTTGTTACTCAAATTTTTGTGAATAGGCATACAGGTACACCCGGCTATACACCAGGCATGAATTACTGAAAAGTGTGACATTACATAAAACAACATACTGAACTATATAGTGAACACAAGTAGACCATAGGCCTAATGATGTAAATAAAGATTCATTCCTGGGGAAGTTTCTGGTAAAAAGTTTCTCACCATGATATTAATTAAATACCTAGATTATATTTTTTTAAGTTAAAATAAATATTTTAATATAATATATACGGTACTTACCTCATAATTTAGGGTTGGATGTTTAAAAAATTGGTCCAGAGACTGATGTACAACTTTCTCCTTTTGTTGTTTGTACAGCTCCTTGTAGCAGTTATTATCATTGATGGTTGGTAGCTTGTTACATTCCTTTGTTATGAATACAGTAAAGCCTCGATTAACAACGGTAATGTGTCCTCCAATATTACAGTGTAAGGTGAATCATTGCATCGTGAATCATTAAATACTATTAAAATAATGCAATAATAATGAGATTCGTTCCCTGGTGTGACCTTTCCATAACTTTTGTGTGGGTTTTTACCCCCTTTTCCCCCAAAACAATACAATTAATGAAAAATGCAAACTATATAGGTAGTAGGTAGCTGTCAAACAGGGAGGTACTACTGCCTGGGAAGATATTGGAAGCATAATGTGTTGTCTAATGGTAGACCCTACTGCCATATGGCATCACAAAAATTGTGACCAAGTCCCAGGTTGCTGACCTGACTTTCTGCCTCATTTACACACAATTGCAGGGTTCAATTGTTTTCTTACCATTGACAACACAACATACATATATCGTTTCTCACTATTGATCTTTTTTTGTGTGTGTGTATTTATTTAGTACTACAGTACTATTATTGTTATTATTATATTATAATATATTTTTATGTAATATTTATTATAATTTTTTATTAATTTTTATTAATTATTATTTATTATTGTTGCAGTAGAACGTTGCTTTAACACGAATCGATCTAAGATTGATTTAAAGCGACACCCACAATTAAGGACAATGTTTCAATTTTGCGCGAGTCAATCTAGCGCATCATATTTAAAATTTTGCGCCTAGTGTTTCTCTGGGCATGCTACACTGTCCTAAGGGCAAAGCTGTACTGTACATGTACTCAAAATAATGTGCTAAATGATTACTAAAATTTTTGTCGAGTGCAAACTATAGCATGATTGTATTCAAATTAATCACTATCTTATAAGAATTCCAGCAATGTATTTTATATTCTCCTCGGTCACTTCTGTAACATTTTATAAGCAAAAAACTTAAACTCAAGCTAAAGGACAGAAATAAACAAATAAATACTTCACTAGACCTTTGGTGCCAACTGTCAAATATGTCACTGCCACTTCCCTCCCTCCCCCCTATCTTCCCAGCCAGGGTTTGGTGTTTTAGGCTTAAAGTTTTTATCTTATATAATGTCACAGACTAAAGTTAGGAGAATATCCTTGCAAGACACGAATAATTTGAATATAAACGTCATATATTTTGACCAAGAGATAAAAAAAATTTGCTCTTTGTATGTCTAATGCGAGCTATAGCATGTTTATATTCAAATCAATCATTATCTTATAAGAATTCCAGCAATGTTAATAATATTCTCCCAGGTCAGTTCAGTGACAGTTTATAAGAGAAAAACTTAGTCACTCTTAAGGACAGATAAATAAATAAGCACTAGACCTTGGCATCAACTGTCAAACATATCACCTCACCTCCCTCCCTTCCCCCATCTTCCCAGCCAGTAAACAGACCATTTCCTATCCCTTAAATTTAGCTGTGTTGATTTATGAGTGTTTGTTTTAACATAATACTACAAAAAACAATGTTTTGTTTATTCTAGGAGAAGGGCTGAAGTGCATCTGGGTAGACTCTCAGTCTTTTTAGTATTTGCGCCGCAACCGCAACCTTTTTCAAAAAGTTTCGTCGCAAGCAAAACCGCAGCCGCAACACGCAACTTTAAAATAAATAAATAAACAGACAAATACTAAAATAAAAAATTTTGGGTTTTACAAGTGAAACAAAATATAATTGATACAAAAACGTTAATATTATCAACATTTTATTTCAAAATTACAAAAAAAATTACTCACTGCCACTGGCCTCAGTCTCAGTGGACTGGCTGTCAACAGCCTCAGCCACTTCAACTTCCGTGTCCATGTGCTGGTCGGCAGCGGCAGAATCACTGCTGCCGGCCACAGACTCCTCCTCGTCACAAAACGATCCATAATACTAGTAATAACAAGAAACTGACGCCTTAACTGCAGTGCTACTGACTGCCTGACTGGTTCATTGTCTCAGTTTCATTCCCTACTATTATCTTCACAAACAATGCTCTGACTAAGCTATCAAAAGCAAGAATTCAATTGATCAGAAAAGGTTGGATGGCAACAGGTCCCAACATGCAGCGCCTTGCTACAACACCTGAGGAGCAGATTCAAAAGGTTCCCTTCAGAATATCAATTAATTCCTTAGTTAACCTCCACAATTTCACTATGATTTTCAGAGTCTCTGATATTCATAGGTGAAAAAAAAGGTTTACAGGGTCTCGGTAGCAGAAAGAGTTTACAACTTCGGTCAACAAACACACGATAACTCGATGATGCCATCAAAGAAACAGAGAGCACGGAGGACATTTCCACTGGGAGACTCAGAAGGTTTTGTGGACGTGTAAGTGTAATATGGATCATTAGTTTAACAGGTTAGCTGTCATTACGATCATGACAATACATCTTTATGTTGAGGTCATATGCGTTTTTCACGTCCCTGCTAATTTTAATGCTTCGTTCTGTTAATGGATCTACTTCAGAAAATATGTTCATTGCTTGCTCCATATAATATCCACAGACCTCTCACTTTTTTCATATCGTTTTAACACATCTAGTTTCTCGGCTAAGCTTATACACTTTCGTTAAGCATTTGAACCAGCACTACCATCACTTGCTCTCTTGCTCACTGACTTGGGCTGGCTGTGGTGGGTGGCGGGTGAAGAACTCGGTAAAGTTTTGTTGACTGGGCGACCTTGTGCGCACCCTGCCCGCGCCGCTTCCCGCGTAAATGATGGAATGAACCGTGTAAATAAAAATTGTCGGTCTGGCAAGGTGCCGCGTAAATGACCAAACGCGTAAACCAAATCCGCGTAAATCGAGACTATACTGTATGTTGAAAGATCAAATGGAAAACTTGAGGACTGCAAGATTTTGGCTTAGGTACCGTATTTTATGGCATATAAGGCTCACTTATTGCCTGAAAAATAGTGCAAAAAAAAAAAAAAGCCCGTGTCCTCTATGTGAAGTTGTGGTCTCCAGTAGGCTAAATTCTACTTAAGCTAATTCAAGAATTAAAAATACAGGGCATCATCGCTTAACGTCAGGGTTACATTCCTGAAAACACGACGTTATGCAAAACAGTGTTAAGTGGATCAATTTTCCCCACAAGAAATAGATAGAATACAGGAGTTACGTTCCCCAGCCTCCCTTTGCCACATGAAAAAAGTTACATATACAGAAAATAAGTGCCATTTCTATAGAATATAGAACTACAGTACTAAGTTTGTATTGGTACTCACCGATGGGCGGAGGGAGTAGAGCGAGTGTGTGGTGGATAGTGGAGTGAAGGAGGAGGATGGCGGGAGCGGAGGAGGAGGGTGGGAACGGAGGAGGGTGGGAGGGGAGGAGGGTGGGAACGGAGGAGGGTGGGAGGGGAGGAGGGTGGTGAGTAACTGAGACTCTGTGGCTGCCTCCTCCTCCTCCTGCTCTGACTGGGGTTCCTCCGCTGCTGCCTGCTCCTTCTCCTCCGTTGATGTTTGCTCCTCCTCTGTTGTTGGCGGGAATGTCTCGGCAGCAACCATATCTGAACTGGCAGCTTCACCAGTCATCTTAATATTGTGGAAGTTATACCGACGCTTAAATCGTTGAAACCATCCTCGGCTGGTCGTAAAGGTCTCTTCCTTCGATCCTTCACCCTCTTCTTCCTTTATGTCGCCAAACAAGGATCTGGCCTTATGCTGGATAACCATAAGACTCACAGGCGCATTGCATTGATTCTGGTCCTCCATCCACATAGCCAACATGTTTTCCACCTTCTCTATCACAGTGCTTCTAGTATGAGTCGTCTTAGAAGCACTCGGAGAAGAACCACTTCCAGCACTAACCTTTATCTTGTCAGCGTTCGTTCGGATAGTACGCACCGTTGTGGGGGTTAGACCAAGCACAGCGGCTATGTCCACAGAACATTCCTCTTTTTCAAATCGGGTTAATACATCGATTTTCGTAGCAAGGGTAATGGTCTTACGTTGCCTCTTCACTACACTAGCATCAGTAGCACTTGATGGGCGCTTGGAAGCCATTTCGAATGGTTAGGGTATAGTTTTTGAGCAAAAGCACTTAAGTACACACGAATGATGTGAAATCGTAACAGAGACTGGCTTGGCGTTGCTTGGGGATGCTGTGATGTTCCACGAATGAGGGCAGTGTGCCGAGCCGAGAGAACGTAGCCCGGCCAGACAAGAGCGGGCGATGCGCCGTAGAAAGTAGTCCGTGACGATGCAAAGCGACGTAGTATCAGATCACCGGGACGTTAAACGAATTTTGGGTCTCTAAAGTTCAGTGACATAGTACCGAAACAACGTTAAGCGGGACGACATTATGCGAGGACTTACTGTATGTTATTGCCTACTTGTCCAATCAGTGAAGTTAAGCAATATTGGGTTTGGTTAGTACTTGGATGGATGACCGCCTGGCCCTAAGAATTCCAGATGCTGCTGGCAAAAGGACTATTGGAAACAAGCCATTCATGGCTTTGTCAGCTGTCTTTGGTCATATTGTTTGAATATCATTTATTTATTATTTATTATTATTATTGTAAATATTGCTGTAAATATAAAAGCGGAATTTATAACTACGAAGGATAACCCGAGATGATTCGCATCTGTACTGCAGGCACCCAACTCTTCAGAACTAAGTACAGGTTGTACCTCTCTAGTCCGGCAACCTCGGGACCTGACCGGTGCCGGACCATGGAAATTGCCGGACCATGGAAATTCACCCTTTTCCTGGATAGATAGTGACTTGTGCTTATGCCTGGAAGCACTAGCACCACTTTCTCTGCGTCATGGTCTCTTTGAAGACATATTGAAGGGTTAAATGTCGTATAGTAGCTTCTCAAATTCCGCGAGTTTTTAATTCTTAATGTATTTTATTGGAACACACAAAAATAAATAAATAAATAAAAATTTTGACGGCGGAAACTTGAATTTTGACGGGTTTGAACGGCCCGCCAACGTGCAGACGACGTGCATAATAGTGTAAACAGGGTCATTTCTCTTATGTACAAAAGATTCATTATTGTTTATTACTGAATGTCTTTTTTATTGAATTAATGTTTATGTGTGCAAAATGAGCAATACAATTCATTAATAATACGTAGAATATTAAAACACACGACGAAATGACACAGCATTGTTTTCGTTGATTACAAAACCAGTGACTGACTGGTTCTACATATAAAACTGAAGAAAATAAGACCTTGGTTGTAGCTGTAGTAAAATTAATATGATTGTTTTAAGTAATGTTATTTAATGTTAATAAATGGAACAATAGAAGTAGCTAACGATAATGGTAAAGAAAAAAAGAGAGATCGCATATGTAAGTGCACATGTGCACACGTGAAAACATATCGTCATTACTTTACATAAGAATATGAAAGCAACACTTATTTACTGTTCATATATATTTTAATTAATGTTTCTGAATTTGTTTTTATTGAATTAATGTATGTGTGTGCAAAATTAACAATACAATTTATTAATAATACGTGGAATATTAGAGGAGACGAGACGGCTGCCGGCATTGTTTATGTTAAAGCTTACGAAACCAGTGACTGATTGGTTCTACATATAAAACTGAAGAAAATAAGACCCTGAGTTTAGCTGTAGTAAAATTAATGTAAAAAAATGAATATGGTTGCTTGAAGTACCTGTAATGTTATTTAATGTTAATAAATGGAACAATATAAGTAGCTAACCATTAATGGTAAAAAAAAAAGTGAGACTGCTCGTATGTAAGTGCGCACATGTGAAAATATATCGTCATTACTCTACATAAGAATATGAAAGCAACACTTATTTACTGCTCATATATATTGAAGGGTTAAATGTTGTACTCTGTATAGACAAGCAGAGAGAGAGAGAGAGAGAGCAGCCGAACTGCCGGATGTAAACAAACCTTAATTTCCCGCGGCTTTGTTTTTTTTTTTTTTTTTTAAGGGGATTAGCCCACCCGGGCATAGGTCACTGACCCACATTGGGGCCTGAGGGGCAAAAATTTAATACTCCTGTAATAATAATAATAATTCAGATAAGTAAAAAAAAAAAAAAAAAAAGCTGCCTATCTACCTATTGGACAAACTAAAATCGTTCCGGACCACGGGAGTTTCCGGACCACAGAATGCCGGACTAGAGAGGTACAACCTGTAGTAACCTTTTCTGAATTCTTACAAGCTTTACTCTCTATTAATGTCATACCTGCAACATTTAGCCACCAGGCTACAAGGCTGGGCTGTGAGGTGTTACGGTTATTTTTCAACTCATAATTTTGGGTAGGTAGGTATAGGTAATTTTCTTCATTATTTTTTTACTCGGTTAAGTACACACAGAACCCTACATACATATTGTACAACAAGTAAAGTAAATAATTATTATAAGATCAAACACAAAAAGGGAATGAAAATTTCTTTCTGTTCCAGCCAGAGTTAGCTGGTTGAGGGGGGAGTTCTGTTGTGGTAATTTTTCAACTTGTAATTTTAGGTAGATATACTGTACTGTATGTAACTTTTTTTTTATGCTCATTTACATGCACACACAATCCTTCATACATATTGTGCAAAAAAAAAGTAACAGGCTGAGATGGAGGGAGCGTAGTGTCGGGGGGGCTGTTGCTAAAGAGTTAGCAGAGTTTGCTTCAGCCTTTTGACAAACCATGTCGGTCAGTATTTTACAACTGTGGTAATATTCCTTACATGTTTTTGTTTTTTTGGCTTGTTTTTCATTATTTTATATTAGTTTTGTACAGTATTTTTAATAGTAACACAAGACTCATCACCATAGCATCATCCCCCTCGCCCTCTCCCTACTACTCCAGGCCAAGCTGTGAGCTTTGTTATGGTTATTTTACAACATGTACTTTTGGGCTGATATACTTCTCTTTTTTTTACACACACAATGTGCAAAAAAAAAGATAATAATAATAATACAGGTAGTTATTATCATAAGGTCTAAAGCATAAAAGGGGAATAAACTTTCTTTGTGTGTTAACTATTCACGTTTAACGGGGAGTGAGGTATCTCGGCTCTTCTGATCTGTCTCCCGTGTGTAGTGAAATGATCGACATACAGTCATGCGCCGGTTAACGTCCTAGATATGTTCTTGGAAACGTGATGTTAACCGAAATGGATGTTGTCCGAAATTACAGAAACCTATGGGATTTATTGGTTCCAGGCACCCAACCCCAAGTTTCCCATTTTACGACCATTTAGACCCATTAAATATATATATAATGTTATGGTAAATATCATAAACACACATAGGCATGGCTAGGTTTATTACAAATTGATGAAAAGGGTACGCTTAATACTGTAGTCCACAAAACATGTAGCTATGTCTCTCTTTATTTGAGTGCCCCGTCATAGGAGTCCGTTTTCTTTCACTTCAGGACGCCGGAGTCGTTCGTTTTATCTTAATCTTAGAGTGCAGTGCACCAGAGACTTCGTTATTCCTTAGTAATGACACAGAATTTGATATTGCAACTGGGGTTGCAATTGTTGGGGCAACTTAGATATGTCTGATTACAGTTGGAATATTCAAGATCCACTGTGAGTGATGTTTAAAGCTTCAACTGTCTTTATGGTTGGTAAAACGTGTCAAGTCTGTCAGTGTGAGTGCTTGTGTTTGTACAACTGCTCTCATTCAGACCCACTAAAGATATAATGTTATAGTAATTATCAGAAACACACATAGGCATGACTAGGTTTATTACAAAGTGATGTAAAGGATACTGTACAGTGGGTAGTCCACAAAACATGTAGCTATGTGTATGTTTATTTGAGTGCCCCGTCATAGGAGTCCGTTTTCTCTCGCTTCAGGATGCCTGAGTCGTCCGTTTTCTCTTAATCTTAGAGTGCAGAGCACCAGAGACTTCGTTATTTCTTAGTAATGACACAGAATTTGAAATTGCAACCCCAATTGCAACTGGGGTTGCAATTGTTGAGGCAACTAGATATGTCTGATTACAGCAAATGTGTTATTGTCAATTTGTAGGTGAAAGATTTTATCCTTAGTAGATGTAGGTTAACATTACACCTGGAGGCAAATGCCTAAGGAAGGAAGGATATTCCTTTAACATATAATATCTGGCCAGTATGGGGAGGATTATCGTGTCTACGTTAGGGGGTCGTGGAGTGGTGGTCCAGCAGGCGTCAGGGAATTTTTTTTTGGGGGGGTGGCGGGGGGGCATGGACGTATATGCGATCGGATGTTGTTCGGTTGGACGTTAACCGGCGCATGACTGTATTTCGTCGTCCAACAGCCAAATGGCGGTACAATGCTGTATTTTTTTTTTATTCCTCACATTGACTGGTATATATTATTTTAAGAAAACTATGACTACAGTGGAAGAAATTACAAATTTTTTTTTTTTCCTAAATATTCCAAGCTGAAATGGGAGGTGCATCTTATTTGCCCGTATGTCTTATATGCAGTAAAATATGGTAATTTCTTCCTGGCAGAGCTGTCATGGTGACAGACCTTTTCATCTTATTATATGCTTTGCAGTATTTGTCAATTTAAAGTTTCCTAGAGTAGTGTACAAAAGTGTAAAATAACTAAATTTGACTTAAGTGTTTTATCCATCCAAACATGTTGTGACATACATCTATCATGAAAACCTTACCTTTATTATTTAGTAGTAGCTAGCTCTTCCTGATTAACTCCACAATCCTGACACAATATTGAAAGGCTTCATCACACTAGAAATTTTTATCATTTTACTAATACAGTATTACAAGAAGCATCTTGTTGGATATGTATTAATTAAGTTCTGGAGATGACTTATTACGATGGCATCACAAAATTTGTGACTAAGTCCCAGGTCGCTGATCTGACTTTCTGCCTCATTTACACACAATTGCAGGGTCTCAATTATTTCTCTTACTTTGACATCACAACATACATACTGATCATGATACTGTATATTGTTTCTCACTCTTTATTTATTTTTTTCATTTTCTTATTTATTTTTGGTTATTTTTATTATTATTATTAATTTATTTTTATTTTTTATTAATTTATCGTAATTATTATTATTATTATTATTATTATTATTATTATTATTATTATTATTATTATTATTATTATTATCATTATTATCATTATCATTATCATTATCATTATCATTATCATATTTTTGCCCCCTCGGCCCTGATGTGGGTCGGTGACCTAGGCCCGGGTGGACTAATGCCCGTAAAAAAATAAAAAATAAAAATATTTTTATTATATGTTGCTGTGATGAAAATTCTAGGACATTGTTTTATGAATAAATGAACAATTGACTTGTACTATACTGTATATCATAAATCTGAAACAAACCTTATTCTTGCAACATGCTTCAGGTGATAACTGTGGAAGGCTACTCTGCTAACCCTCATGCTGCTGCACAAGCTATCTACAAACAGACAAAAGACGAAATATCAAGAGGGATATGTACTTTCAATCCCAGTGATAACTCATGTCTTCCATCTGCTCTTGTTTTAGGTTTGTTGTTTTAGTTATGTTTTGAATATGAAGGTAGTAGAGCAATTGGTAGTTGTGTCCCTGGAAGTGTTCCTTGGAGAGGTGAATTATCCTTCGTCCTTCAGAAGAATTTCCTTTGGTCATATGCAGTATGTAGTTTGCAATAATTTTGTTCACTTTTTTTTTTTTTTATAAATAATTTTCCCATTTCATTGCCCAATGGCTTGTAAGTCATATGAAAAGTGACTTGTAAAATTTCAAAACAAAACCTCTTGGTAGAGCTTGCCTTATCCAGGGGCCATCAGCATCTGGTGAAAGGGACATTATCCTGTCCAATCAGTGCAATTGCTGCATAAACAGCCACCTGTTCAGACAATCCAAGTTTATGAAGTAAGTTTTAACCTCAAATCAGTGCTGGAACAAATCATAGAACCACTTCTCTGACCTCAACCCCCTTAATCGTGAAATGGAGTAACAAACTTCCTTCTTCTCATACTGCCTACCTTTGGCTTATTTTTAGAAAAAATTTTACCTAAATTTTTTCATGATTTTTATGATTTTTCCAAAATTAAGTGATTTCTTCTCTCAGTATTTTCATACAATGGTAGATTAAGACCCTCTGTAATTTATCAATTACATCCTCAATATTTTTTCTTATGAATTGGTAAAGTGATGTGTATTGAAATACTGTATTTATAATGAAATGTGAAATATTTGTGAATTTATGAGATTTTGGTGAAATGGCTACTCACAATACAGTTGCATATACAGTACTACACAAAGGCATGTTGTAATATGTAGGCCTAGTTTGGAAAACTAATGAGTGATAGTGAAATGTAGTGCAGTAGAGGCATGCATATGGGTATGGTGAATTTTAATAACTATACAGTATAGTGCTTATTTGATACGTATTCATAATGGCATCTCCATTGATGTGCATGTGCTAAGGCCTACCTTGTCTGATTGGTAAGTGGAAATATTATTGCCAAAACTAAAATTTTTGTCACAGAAACTTCTAACTCGTCTTTCTCTTCCTTAGCATGTGTACAATAATAATCCGCCATTAAAAAAAAATACTTTTGAAAGATTTCAACAAAAAACTAGCAAGGAAGAAAATGTGTATAAACATTTCGGCGACTGCACGCCTAACCACCACTTATTTTTCCTTTTTATTCTGTAACACCGTCACTTTTTACATTATATTTTTGTAATTACACCATCATCTTCCTCATGATTTATTCTTTCTTGCCATGTGCATTTTATACTGACTGATGCAATGATGTGGGTACAGCATGAAGAGGAATGAACAGTAAACTCTCACTTTTCACCTATACTCACTAAAATGGATTTTACATTATTTATAATTTTATTTATTTGTATTTTTGGGGGGTTTCATATAATTTCCCAGCCTTTTTTACATAGGAAGGCATCATTTGAATAAATATTTGACAATATCTTGGCTACGAATAGCGCTCGGGAAAAAATCTTCTCCGCGATACGATATCTGGTCTTCTGCTGGCTCCCGAGAGTTTTAATCAACTCAATTTTTTTTTCAGGGGTACCAAACTTCTATGTGGATCATGAAGTTGAAATGAATGCAGAGAGAATTTGCAAAGCCACTCATGCTGACCCCATGGCAAAAGCAACCTGCATTTTCTTAGCTCTCTTGATGGCCACAATACTTCAGGTAAGAGATTATAAACAAAATGTTCACCTTCGATGGTAATTTTGATAAATTAACACGAGAAAAGGAGATATGTATAACCCAAAAGAGTTTTTCTTGTTGAAGTGTCATCATCATAATTTGCTTTTATTGTGAACAAACTTTGAAACTAATTGTAACTGCCAGTCTGGTGGTTAAAGGATAATCAGACTTGTCAAGTTAAACTCGAACTTTATAATTTGGTCAAACCTGTTGAATACAATTTATTTTAGTATTTCAAATAAATCATACATAGGAAATCACATAAATGTCTAATCCAATATATATTTACATAACAATCATAGCTATGTAATTAGTCTAATCTTAACACTTACAATGAGTACTTAATTTGCCATATTTTCATGTCGTCACAATGATAAACGATGCAATGGACACAGTCTACCTGTGTACACAATAAATACAAGTTAAACTTACGTGTTGAAAGTCTTCAGGAGAAACAGGTTAGGTGTTGGTGGTGTGATGGGGAGAGCTACAGTGAGGCTGGCGGTGCCCTGCTGGGCACCACGTGATCAAGTTGGCAACTTCAAACTCGCTGTGTCAGGCGTATTATACGCAAACAAGCTCACCTTGCACAACCCAACACTTCAACCTACTCTGGGTCTCTCATCTGCCTCCATCTCAACACTAAATAACTGTATACGGGCAGGCACACCCAATAAACATGACATGAATTACAGCCTAACATAACGTTTGTTTATGTGTCATCATAATTCAGTACCTCTTGTGGTAACACTAATTATTCTTTATTTTTAAGGGCAAAGTTGCTGATGCTGCTACATCATTTACCAACCTCTTCATTGAACTGAAGGAGAAAGTGGGAGAGTTGTTCTCTGACACTAAAGAAAAGAATAAATTTCTCTCAGCATTTCTAATAAAGGACAAAAAATGTCTTCGAGGATGTGATGTATTGACCTCTATAAGTTTATTGATAAGTGTCTTGGAAAAGGAAAATTACAGCTTCAAAGAAGAGCTCAGTGATATTATAATGAGAGGGGGTGATGGCGTGAGTGTGCATGGAAGTATTGTAGGTGGTGTCTTAGGTGCTGTGCTTGGTTATTCACAGCTGCCACAAGACTGGTTGCTTCAGCTTCCTCAAGAAAATATTAGGTTAATGAATTGCAAACTCAACTTGTTACTGGATCTCTTTGGGTTGCCATAAATGCATAGTGTATGTCCAATAGTGAAGCAGTTGACTGAAGGTACAGTATCAGGCTTAGGAGAATCATTGTAGTTAGTGTTATTGTACTTTTTTTCAGTCATGTAGAATCACATGAACTTACTTGAAAAATGGCTATGCTTTTTTCATCTATTAAGTTAAATTTTGTACATGAATGATAAACAGCATGGTTTCTGGGAATGTTACATCATTAAGCATAAATGCAAGAAAATTAAATGAATTTGTTGGTACAGGACACTTAATAGGATGGTTACTATAGGGGGAAGTAGATTTTGAGTACACCACACCAGGAAAGAAGAATATCCCATGTGAATTTACCCACTCTATGACATGACAGAGTGTGTATATATATATATATATATATATATATATATATATATATATATATATATATATATATATATATATATATATATATATATATATATATATATATATATATATATATATATATATATATATGTATATATATATATTGTACTGTATTTTTAGATATACCATCGATGTGAAGTGCATTGGCAGTGCAATATATCCTGACTTCCCATGGTGACTACTGTATTTGTGTGTGCTGTTAACCTCATCTGCTGAGACAGTGACTTCAAACCAGGGTAAACATTCTCAACAACCTACTTCCTACACCACAGGGGCAGATCCAGGGGGGTTCAGACCCCCCCCCTCCTCCCCATTTTCATCAGAAACCTCCAATACCTTTTCATTAATGCAGTATTGTACTCGGGCAGTTTTTTTATAGTATGGTAAAATTATCGTTTCTGTCATGTTGCTGATTTTAAGTTTTGGAATCAGTAGTTTATAAGACAATTTTCTTCTTTAGCATTTCCTTCAGATTTTTTTTTTAATCAATAAAATTACCAACAATATACAGTACCTTGTTTAAAGTGGGCAAGGCTTTGAAGTAGAGGTAAAGGGGTAAAATAAAAAAAAAAAACACTGAACTAGCTTTTCAAAACCTTACCTAACATTTTCTAACCTTTAAAAATCTTAAAACTAGAAAGTTTACCTTATTCATGTTTTTGGAGTTTAGTAGGTGATGGTGTTTTTGGTTTTTAGTGTGTATGTGTTGGTGTTGTTTTCGGTGTTCAGATGCGGAGGGATCCAAAAACTAAAAAGTGATTCTTAACATTTTTACACGTGAGGAAACATTAGGTAAGGTTTTCAAAGGTTTGTTTGGTGTTTTTTTTTTTTACTTTACCCCACATTTTCCCTATACTTCAAAGCCTGCCACTTTGAACAAGTAATATTCTTGGTAATTTTATTGGCTAAAATGCTTGAAAAATAAAAATTTCTGACGGAAATGCTATAGAAGAAAAGTGTCTTAGAATTGTCTAAACCAGGGGTTCCCAAACCTGGGGTCGCGACCCCAAATAGGTTCAGAAGGCTCATTAGGTAGGGTCGCAAAGAGGTCATGGGGTCGCTGGGGTCCTTTGGGTCTGCCAGTGAAATGATTTGGGGTCGCACTGGATAGTTGACAACACTGGATAGGGTCGTGCTAGAAAAAGCTTGGGAACCCCTGGTCTAAACTACTAATTCAAAAACTTTAAATCTTAAAATTCATTACATGACTGAAATGAAAATACCCAGGATATCTCTTAATGAAAAGTGCACATGGTTTCAAAATGACCTCAAATTGCTCATGATATTGGTCATATTTCAAACAATTTTCTGTTGAGTGGTCTCACTGTGCAGTCTTTGTTCCCCCGACCCACAACTTCTTACACCCCCCCCTTTTTATATACCTGGATCCACCCCTGTACCAACAACAAAATGTGCACATTTTAGCTAATTTAATTTACTTAGCTAGAGTGAGCACCCATTTTGCATGAGTATGCAACAACAAAGCAGCTGAGTCCAGTACAGTATACAATATTTTTATTAGGTACTAAAGGTGGGACCAATAGGCCTGGTGGCCCATTAGGGGCTCTGCAAATACTCTATGCTAAATATTAAGCCTCTTTACAAGAAACAGTGTGACTAGCAGTCCCCTTCCCAGTTTAAGTCAGGTACCCATTCACAGCTGAGTTGGCTGGAGTTAACATAAAAGCAACTTGGCAACCTTGAGGACAGGAGGCAAGCACTGTAGCTACAGTATCTACTTAATCACAGCACCTGCATAATTGTGTGTAATCTGTACTATAAAGCAGTGTGTAGTGTTTGACAGCATTCATATATTATATGAAACATTTCAAGGTTTATTTTTGTGAAAATTTTGATTTTAGGGAATAGTAGCAAGTTTTTTTGATTCGAGCATACAACTTATTTTTTCTCAAAAGAATTCAAGTTCAACTTGCTCAAATTTATTATATGTGATGTTTACCTACCTGGTAGATAGTTTTCACCATATAAATTGAAGGCCGCTTTTCAAATTCCATGGCATTTTGTTTTTGTAATTTTGTATTTTCCATTGTTCTTAATGGTTAACTTACATATTAAGGCAGTCTGTTTTGTGTTCAGATGTACTCTTGTGGAGTTCTGGAAAGTTTCATTAGGTCACTTAAGTATGGCTGTACCATGATTTTGACCCCCCAAAATTAAAAGATTTTTTTTAGCTCTACTTCTTGTGTTATAATATTTCCTTGTATGTTTAACTAAAGCCCATTGATATACCACTTACTAATTACCGTATAGTACCTGTATACATATTGTTTTTTGAATGGTGTATAACTTAACTACGGTAGAGTTGCTCGTAAACACATACAGTATGATGGACCACAAAAGTTCTTGCTAACGTGAGATGCATTAACATAACTAATTTCATTTAAAAAATAGGAACTGGGGCTGAAAGACCAAAAACACTACCACTCAGCTTGGTTTACCTAATCACATATCGAGCATACGTCAATATATATTACTGGACGTAAAAGAAGGTGTCATGTTATCCTAAAATCTTTATCGTGATGTGCATTAATGAGTAACTCTACTAAATTGTTAGCTGGAAATTATATAATGTAATATTGTTCTTCAATATTTGTAGGACTTCTATGCCTTTTTACCATACTTGGACACTTTTAGTAAAGATTTTGTGTAGGATTGCAATTTCTGGCAATGCATGAACTGAGTGCCTTAATATCAGTCATTAATGAACAATTACATGGAACATTTATATAGAGTATATTGTTTTAGTGTGCAAGTTTACATTATGTTAAAGAATGTTTTCAGATTTACTATAAGGTCTCCACTCTGTCATATCCACCACAGAAAGCGGCCAAATACAGTGGTCCCTCGATTAACGAAAGGTCCAATTAACGAAATTTAGCTTAACGAGTTAGCTCCCATAAGGATTTTCAGTTCCATTAACGAACAAAACTTCGATTAACGACAACCTTACGAGAAACACGCTTTGTTGTGCACATCAGCTGATCGGCTAGTCCGCCAATACAGTAATTGGTTCTATGTTTCCAGTGGAGTAAATATCAAGAAAGTTTAGCTCTTGAATATTTTTGCATTTTTTATATTAAAATTATTGGTCATTCTAATTTAGTTAACATACTGACAATATGTACAGTACAGGGAACAGTTTTTGTGTGTGCATCAGCTGATTGAATCACCCAACAACGCTTCCCAGTTTAACATTGTTTACAGTGGAGTGAACATTCAGTTTGTTGGTCTCTTGAATATTTTTGCATTTTTACATTAAAATTATTGGTCATTCTGAAATTTAGTTCACATATTGATAATATACAGTGCAGAAATTATTATGAAACATGAAGGAGGCATTAGAACCAATGCACTCTGTAAAGAATATGGCATGTCATCATCGACTGCCTCTACAATCAGCTGTTTGATATGTAAACAAAGCTGCCGGGAATACGGCATACACACCTCAAAGTAAGTTAAAATGTAGTATTCTATTGTTTTTTATTTATTATTATACTGTATACTGTACAGTACAGTACTGTATTTAATGTTTTGTTAGTTCTATTACCGGTATACAGTATCTTTGTATGTACTTTTTCTGTGAGTTGGAACCAATTACCCAATATCCCATTGAAATAATAGATTCAGTTAACGAAATTTTCGGTTAACGAACTACTCTGTGGAACCAATTGTGTTTGTTAATCGAGGGACCACTGTACAGTGTGTGTGTGTGTGTCTATATCTATCTATCTACAGTAAGTCCTCGCTTAAAGTCAGGGTTACGTTCCTGAAAACGCGACATCATACGAAACAAAGTTAAGCGGATTAATTATCCCCATAAGAAATAGATAAAGTACTGGAGTTACGTTCCTGAGCCTCCCTTTGCCCCATGAAATACATTACATATATAGAAAATCATCGTCATTTCTATATAAAATAATGCATCCATATCCAACTTCTAAGTTTGTATTGGTACTCACCGATGGGCGGAGGTGGTAGAGCGAGCGTGTGGTGGGTATTGAAGCGGAGGAGATGGATGGCAGGAGGGGAGGAGTATAGCGGGAGCGGAGGAGGAGGGTGGTAAGTCACTGAGACTCTGCGGCTGCCTCTTCCTCCTCCTGCTCTGACTGAGGTTCCTCCGCTGTTGCTTGCTCCTCCGTTGATGTTTGCTCCTCCACCGCTGTTTGCTCCTCCTCGGCTGCCAGCTGTTGTGAAGATGCTGCTGCTGCTGCTTCTGCCGTCCCGCAACGAAAAAATGAATCCAGTGTTGACTGCTTGGTACGACTCTTCTGCTTCTCCTTATACATCTCAGTGTAACAACCAAGACTGTCATCAATGCTGCGTTGATCCTTTGAGCTATGTTCTATGTTTGGTCGTCATCTATAAGGATCTGCATTGCTTGCTGGAACATGTTGAATGATTCTGCCATCCTCTTGGAAGTTAGCGTTCGTTGAGGTTCTACTTCATTGTCGTCGTCTGCAAGGGTACTGTGTTCCGTTAACAGTTGCAAATCTTCATTGGTAAGCTCTTCTGTATGGGATGCCAGGATGTCCTCAATATCCTCTGATTCCAGCTCATCAAAGCCTGCCTGTCTGTCCAAGCTGAGGATATCCCTATTCACAGCTGGGACTAAGTCTGTGAATCCCGTAAAACTGTTGACACACTCGGGCCTCAATTTATGCCACACACCATTCAGGCAACTTTCTTAAACCTCTTCCCATGCCTTGCCAATGTTGTCAATTGCATGAAGAATGTTGAAGCCACGCCAATATTCTCGGATCGTAGGTTTATTATCTCTGTCTGTAGCCTTGAGCAGCTGGGCCATGGTACGGCATAAATAATATGCCTTGAATGCGGCAATGACCCCTTGGTTCATAGGCTGCATCAGTGCTGTCGTGTTGGGAGGCAGGAATACAACTTTTACACTGTCATGCAAGTCGTCAAGATTGGGAGGATGAGCTGGAGCATTGTCAATGATCAGAAGAATTTTGAAGTCCAGGTTCTCGTTGGAACAGTATTCCTTCATTGCAGGGACGGCGTACACATTTAACCACTGGCTAAATATGGCGCTGGTCATCCATGCCTTCTTATGTACCTTGTAGATCATGGAAGGTGATCCTTTGAGTAACCTTTCAGGGCCCGTGGGTTGGCAGCGCGAGAAATCAGCATAGGCTTCAGCTTGAAGTCACCGGCAGCGTTTAAGCCACGCAGCAGTGTCAAACAGTCTTTTGTCGCTTTAAAGTCTGGCCTTCTTTTCTCCTCCTAGGAGATATAGGTCCTCTCAGGCATCCTCTTCCAAAAGAGACCAGTCTCATCCACCTGGAAGACTTGCTTCGATGAGTAGCCTCTTTCCTGGATAATCCGTTTGAATTCTGGCAGGAATGTCTCGGTAGCAACCGTATCTGAACTAGCAGCTTCACCAGTCATCTTAATGCTGTGGAAGTTAATACCGACGCTTAAATTGTTGAAACCATCCTCAGCTGTCCGTAAAGGTCTCTTCCTTCGATCCTTCACCCTCTTCTTCCTTTATGTCGCCAAACAAGTATCTGGCCTTATGCTGGATAACCATAAGACTCACATGCGCATTATGTTGATTCTGGTCCTCCATCCACATAGCCAACATCTTTTCCACCTTCTCTATCACAGTGCTTCTAGTACGAGTCTTAGTAGCGCTCAGAGAAGAACCACTTCCAGCACTAACCTTAATCTTGTCAGCGTTGGTTCGGATAGTACGCACCGTTGTGGGGGTTAGACCAAGCACAGCGGCTATGTCCACAGAACATTCCTCTTTTTCAAATCGGGTTAATACATCGATTTTCGTAGCAAGGGTAATGGTCTTACGTTGCCTCTTCACTACACTAGCATCAGTAGCACTTGATGGGTGCTTGGAAGCTATTTTGAATGGTTAGAGTATAGTTTTAGGGCAAAAGCACTTAAGCACACACACGAATGATGTGAAGTCGTAACAAAGACTAGCTTGGCGTCTCTTGGGAACGCTGTAATGTTCCGCGAGTGAGGGTAGCGTGCCGAGCCGAGAGAGTGAAGTGCAACCAGACAAGAGAGGGTGATATGCCATAGAAAGTAGTCTGTGACGACGCAAAACGACATAGTATTGGATCACCGGGACGTTCAACAAATTTTTGGTATCTAAATTTTATCGACATAGTACTGAAACAATGTCAAGCATAATAATGTATACAGTGCTAGTCTTGATTTGACAGTGATGTTTACATTTTGTTAGTACAGTACCTGTAGTACTAGCACAAAATCAAAACATTGCCTTGGATGGGTCCACAAACATTGTCTTTCTTGCTTACAGCCCAAAATAACAGCGATAATTGTCATTAATAGGGTCACTGAAATCCATCTTAAATATTAAGGTTGGTGTGATGCTAAAGTTTGACTCTGTGATATGCCTCCTTACGACTCTTATGACCAAAGTGCATCCTCTTTCATTTCATAACCTTGAATTTTAACAATTATTCCTTTGATCACTCCTGTAGCTGATAGAGATTTTCCTGTAAGGCTTTGCAGTCCATTTGGTTCTTCATATCCCTGAAGAACTTAGCATCATCCACAAACATTTGTAAGGAGAAATGAATAGCATCTGCCAAATCATTTATAAAGCAAATGAACAACAACAGTCTTAACACACTGCCCTGTGTCACCCAAAGTGTCATGACTCACAGGTGCATAAGACAATTTTATGCCATTAATCACCACTCTTCTTGCAATCATGAAGAAAATCACCAATCTATACCAAGACATCCCCCCAAATTCAATACCCTCACAATTAATTTTCAGCCTTTCATTAGGTATGCTATCAAATGTCTTGGCAAAGTCAAGGTCTGTACACATATTGTTAATACAGGTATTGCCACCACACTTCAAAATCTATTTCCACACATCCAGAACCTTCAGTACAGTAATTGCTTAAGCAGGAGTATCCAAGCATAAATCTGTGCTTGAATTCCTTTATGAAGTTGTTCAGTTGTAGATGTTCCATCATGGCATAATGTACAATGCCGTCTAGTTCTTTACATATTATGTTGGTCAAACTCGATGGGTTGTAATGCTAGTGCAGTAGTGCTGTACCTTAATCACCCTTTTTGAAGAAGGGACTAACATATGCCATTTTCCAGTAAGGATTGTAAGGATTTATTGTAGCAGTTTCTTGGGGTTCAAGATAAAACATCCAGTCCTTTGTAAGATATAGGAATTTGATATTTTAGGGGCTTATTCTGAATTAGGTACAGTATTTATTGCAAATTGTAAAAAATAAACTCATACTGTATACAATGTACTGTATATGAAAATACAGTACAGGTATGTAGTGTACTTTATTGTACAGTAATTGTTATCGAGTGCTGAATATAAATTATAATCTAAAATTATATATGAAACCATATCTATGCATTGTGTATTTGTATATGCCTTGTAGGAAACTTTTGGTATGATTTTTTTTATTGGTGTTAACAAAATTAATGGTGAAAGTACCGGTATATATATCTTATAATTTTTCTTAAAGTTTAAACTATGCATTTGAATAAATAAAGTTGCTGTGATATTTTTAATATTTTTATATGTGGTTATTGGTAATTCTTAATTGTTTTAAATCTTTTACAATATTGTTATTTCTATTAAATTTTTGACAGTTTTATTGTATTTTTAATTCTTACCCTGAGTGTGATTGTCTGTTTTATATATAATTAAAGCAGGGGTGGTTTAATCTGTTGGCCAATCGGGCATGGACCAAGGAGTGAAAATTGGGAGAAAGTTTATGTAAATATCCAGACACTTATGTAAGTGGTACTTAAATTAGAAGTACTGTACAATACCTTCCATACTTCCTATATTTTTTACAGAGTATTGTACTGTACTGTACCCAATTACCCCACCAAAAAAGTATAAAATACCCCAATGGGATAATTTAGCCCTAGCTTGGGAACCATTGATACCAGTATATTGTACAGTACAGTAGTACTTTACTTAACTTTACATTATCCTCTTAGCTGTTTGGGTGGTCAGTCATGTCTCATTTACGTACTGTTGGCAAGTGCTGTACTGGTTCCAGAATGTATCTGTACCTACGCCAGTGTTGGTCAAGTCTGGTGTTGAATGAGCTCACACTCGGTGCTGTCACAACGCTCTCCGGCAGATTGTTCCAAAAGTTTGGAATACTGTACTTTACTATCATCCTGTCGTGTCCCTTAGATATGCAAGAAACTATCAGTTGATTGAAATTGTCCAAAAGTGACCCCTCGTGGGGCAGACGCTCACCCCACAAGGGATCACAGCTCAAGGGTGAAGAAGCCACAAGTCCAGAAAACTGTGAAGGCAATTTTTTCGGAGTGAGAGTTGTGAACTCTTGGAAAAACCTACCAGAGAATGTTGTGACCACTGAGTGTGAGCTCATTCAAGGCCAGACTTGACTAACACTGGTGCAAGTTCCGATATATTCAGAAGTCAGTGCATGCCGAGTATCTGCCAACAGTGCGTATCAGTGAAATGACCAACCGCCCAAGCAGCTAACGAGCCGATCAGTGGCAAAGAGGATAAAAGAAATGGAAAAGGATACTTTGTACTCTCTCCACAAGTAAGCTTGTATTGTTCTCTCTTCACAAGTAGTACTCTCTCTCTCTCTCTCTCTCTCTCTATCTATCTATCTATCTATCTATCTGTCTGTTTATCTATCTATCTATCTATCTATTAGCTCCATTGACAAGTACTTAATTTTGCAACAATCCTAGAAGAGAAAAACGTGTTTTCTTTTAACATGTATATATATATTTTGCAGAGGAGCCTTTGACTTCTATGAATACAATTGCCTGTACACTGTAACTTAGCTTATGTGGCCTATCTTCTAAGTTCTCTTTGTGTGTGTCAATTTTCTCTTTGTTAGGCTCACATACATACGTACATAAAGGAGATCTCGCACTCAGGATGGAGGTGAGGAAGGAAACTCACAATAGCGTTTTCTCTACGTATATTGTATGTACAATGCAGTAAGATGCTAGGGAGTTGCTGCGTAGTAGAAGAGTTGCTGTGGAGGAGCTTCTTGTGAGGAGGTCTTGTCGGGTTGAGAGCGTGGTGTAGTCTGTCTTTCCCGGTGAGGCAGGGGGGGTATTTATTTGATTCTGCCGGATCAAGAAACAAGGTGCGAAGTGAGCGGCGATGCTGATTGGCTGAGGCAAGGACAGCTGAGCGGTTGTAGGGAGCATAAGTCACTACAATAATCCCTCTCCCCTCCGGGCGCGGCAGGCAAGGCGAGCAGGGGCGTGAACCACTCGGCCGCTACGAGTGACAAATCCGTCAAATGGCACATAATCTGTGGGAGAAGCATCGGGAGAAGGAGGGTTGTAGATATGAGAAGGTTGAGCGGCAGGAGGTGGTGCTTCTCTCGCGACAGGTGCAAAGTCCTCAGGGGTGCTGAGTGAGATGTCTGGGTCCACAGGGCTGGATGTAGGATCTTCATCAGGTGCAGGGTCAGGAGCAGACGGTACCTGAGGAAGAAAAGAGGGCGCCCGGGAATGTTGTGGACGAGTTGGTGCTGCAGGCGGCAATGGTGGGCAGACTGGTGAAGGGGGCACAGGCGTGATTTGCTGGGGGAATGTGGTGCTTCTCTGGCGGCATGTTCAAAGAACTCGGGGGCGCTGGGTGGGATGGCTGGGTCCACAGAGCCAGGTGCAGGACCAAGAGCAGCAGGTACCTGAGGATGAAAAGAGGGCACCCAGAAATGTTGTGGATGAGGTGGTGCTGCAAGTGGCAATGGTGGGCAGACTGGTGAAGGAGGTGCAGAAGGGATGTGTTCAGGGCGATGGGAAGGCTGGCGTGGGCCAGTTGCCTTGAATGCAGAAACTCCCTGTCATAGTGTTTGCAGTAGGCCGTGATGGACAGCAGGAATGAAGTGGTCAAAGTCAGGAGTAAGTGAGAAGTCCCCAGGTAGGCGAAGGGGTTCACCTAGGGTGAGATCCGCTGGGCTGCAGTCTATGTCTTTTTTGTGAGATGCGCGGATGCCAAGGAGCACTAAGGGTAGAGCATCCGTCCAGCTGAAGGGGTAGTGCTGTGCCTTCATGGTGTCCTTCAGCTGACGATGAAACCGCTTTACCCTGCCGTTGGACTGAGGGTGGTAAGCAGTAGTATGGTGCCGAGGAACTGCAGGAGACTATGCCAGAGTTGTGACTCAAACTGGACTCCTTGGTCGGTGATGACAGTCGTGGGAGGACCGAAACGGGAGACCCAACCAAGCAGGAAAGCCGGACTGCTGACTCTGCTGTAGCATCAGACATGGGAATGGCTTCTATCTGCCTGGTGTAACGGTCAATGCAGGTGAAAGTGTGGGTGTTCCTGCAAGATGAAGGAAGAGGTCCCACAATGTCGAGTTGCAGGTGAAGGTGTGGGTGTTCCTGCAAGATGAAGGAAGAGGTCCCACAATGTCGAGTTGCACTACCTGTTAGTTTCCTTTGAGCACAGGAAAGGTTTCTAAGGGAGCCCATGTGTGCCGGTGTATCAGAGAGGACTGGTAGGCCAAACATTGGGCAGCCCATTTCCGAGTGTCAGTCTTGATGCCGGGCGAAACGACACGTTACGTGAGGAGACGCTGGGAGGCCCGTAAACTTGGGTGGCTGAGACCACGGATGAGGTCGGTGATATGCCTGAAGTGACGGAGGTTGTGGCGTTTATCAATCCCCGAACCAACAAGACCTCTCAACAAGCTCCTCAAACAACAAGACCTTGTGGGGTTTCGTGATGTAGTCTCACACTCAGGATGGGTTGGAGAAAGGAAACTCACAATGCATTTTCTGTATTTAAATATATTGAATGTACTGTGCAGTTTGATGCTGGGAAATTGCTGCTTGGAAGAGGAGTTTGCTGAGAGGTCTTGCCGGTTCAGGAACATGGAGTAGAATGAGAGCTGGACAGCGAGGAGCTTGCTCAGAGGAGGAACGTAGGGTAGAATGAATTTCGATGGCGAGACTGAGAGCTTATATACTCAGCTACCGGAAGTAAACCCGGATGTGACCGTCGACCACCCCCCCCCCCTGTCTAGACTTGTCAGAGAAACTTGGCGCAGCTCTAGGCGACTAGGCTTTGACTGAACTCCGTTGCTATGGGATGCGGCTAGGCTTGTCAGTTGTAGGGGAGAGTATCCACTACAACCTCTTGGCAAGTTCCTCACCACACAGCAACTCCCTAGCACTGCACTGTACATACAATATATATATATATATATATATATATATATATATATATATATATATATATATATATATATATATATATATATATATATATATATATATATATATATATATATATATATATATATATATACGGAGAACACTATTGTGAGTTTCACTTCTTACCTCCATCCTTAGGGCGAGATTGTAATGGATTCCTTCCCTACAAACGCCGTGTCGCTGACTAGCCAACCCCCGCGAATTCCCCAGCGTACACCTCGTGGGTAAGGTCAGGTAACCAGTGCCCCCGAACAAAGCGGAGGTCTACAATCAAGCCACGCCTACCCCCGCTATATAAGACCTCACCTGGCCGTGACATGCCCTTCTTCTAGCTACAGCCGCAGCAAGCAACACCTCCTCTGAGCACCCTCACCAACCAGCTCTCTCTACATCACGCTTGGACTCACGCTGCCACTCCCTAGCACCAAGCTGCATTGTACATCCAATACAATATATATACAGAGAGCACATTGTGAGTTTCCTTTCTCCAACCCATCCTGAGTGTGAACTAATATCTTGTACCCCACAAGATCTCCTACATGTACGTATGTTTGTGAGCCTAACAAAGAGAAAATAGACAAACATAGAAAAACTTGACAACTGGCCACATACAGGTACAGTACACTACAGTACACCTAATGTATTATCTGCTTATTTTACCGTTATGTAAATAAAATATGCTTGCTAAAAAGTGTGAATGAAAAATAAAAGGGTATCCTTTTACATAGCCTTATTTTGAGACTCATAAGACTTGCCTGCCCCCCCCCCCCTTTCCATGAACATACGCCTGTGGGGTTATGAGATATTGGTTCACACTCAGGATGGGATGGAGAAAGGAAACTCACAATGTGCTCACTGTACATATTGTATTGGATGTACAATGCAGCTTGTTGCTGGGTAGGTAGCATGGTAATAAGCTTTGAGTAGAGAGAGCTGGGTGGTGAGGGTGCCCAGAGGAGGGACACGCGGCTTGAGGGACGCCAAGGTCGCTGGCGGGAGCGGCAGCTGCCAGGCTGGCGCGGAGGAGGTGTTGCTTGCTGGTGGCATTGTGTAGAAAAGAGGCTGGTCACAGCGGTGTCAGGCCTTATAAGGCGGGAGTACCGGTAGGCGTGGGTAGATAGTTGACCCCCGCTCCGTGGGCGGCGCCAGGCTGGGGAATCCACTACACGCCACTAACTGATGTTCCTAACAGTTTATGTATGTTTAGTATAATGTGGGTACCAATTGTAACCATTTTTTTTTAATTTAACAAATCAGCATGATTTACATTCCTAAGGCATGGATCATAAATGTAGTACAGTATATGTTAATTTTTTATACTTCATTCTTTATCATCTTCGCCATTGATCTGCTTTTAGCCACTTGGGCGGTCGGTTAAGGATTTCACAAAAACAATATTTAGTAACTGTTAATAGTATTTTATTTATATTAGTTAGAGAAATACATCTATTTTCATTAAACAAAATTAAGCGTGTTGCATGCTGAATAATGGTACAAACTGAAATTATTTGTATATACAATGCTAATATGTTAGCATATATCATTTGTACTGTAGTGGATTTCTCCCCTACAAATGCTGTTTGTCGCTGCGTAGCCGACCCCACGAATTCCACAGTGTATGCCTCGTGGTCTAGGTCAACCAGCGCCGCCCATGGAGCGGGGGTCAACTACTAAGCCACGCCTACCCCCGCTATTTAAGACCTGACCTCGTGGTGATCTCTCTCTTTCTACCTACACCAACCAGCCAGCAACACCTCCTGCTCCTCCGCCTGCCTGGCGGTCCTCGCTCCCGCCGGCGAGCATGGCGACCCACAAGCTGTCCTCCTCTGAGCATTCTCACCAACCAGCTCTCTCTACATCACGCTTGTAACCACGCTGCCACTTCCCAGCACCAAGCTGCATTGTACATCCAATATAACATGTATACAGAGAGCACATTGTGAGTTTCCTTTCTCCATCCCATCCTGAGTGTGAACCAAACATCCAAAAAAAACCCACAAATGGTGACCCCCGGAGATTCGCACTCACACAGGATGGAGGAGAAACAGATCACTCTCCCAGTCTTCAAGCAACATGGAAGACTGGCTTATCCACCCAGAAGCAGCTCTCATCGGCTCTACAGCTACTGTCTCTACACCGCAGGTTAGACACCCTAGAGCAGCACTGCTTCTCTAAGCAGACACCAGCTCCTCTTCCTGCCCCAAGCACCACGTCCTACCGACCCCAACACACCCATCCTGCCTCAGACGCCGCCCCGGCCCAGCAGTACCCCGTGCCGCTTCTCCTGACGCGGCCCCTGCTCCTGAGTGCGGACCCACACACCCCTCTTTTCTCCCTCAGGTACTCCCTGCTAATGTCCTGCACCCTGCTGCTGTCGTGGACCCAGCTGCTGTCACGAGCCCTCATCCACGTTTGCTGACACAGCCCCTGCTCCTGACCCAGGCCCTCACACCCCAGCAGGTGCATCTGACGACTCTGTACCTGCCGTGAGGGAAGCACATGCACCGCCCGCCCTGCCTGAGACGCCGCCCCGGCCTAGCAGTACCCCCTGCCGCTTCTCCTGACGCGGCCCCTGCTCCTGAGTGCGAGCCCACATACCCCAGCAGACACATCTGACGACTCTGTACCTGCCGTGAGGGAAGCACAACATTCATCGCCTCCACACACCCTTTTTCTCCCTCTCTACTCCCACAGATATTGTGTATCTAGACAGTTGTCTCTAGCGACCGGCTCAGCCACGCCATCGCCGTTGTCTCACATGTGGCATGCACCGCCCGTTCTGTCTCACATGTGCTATGCAACCCTGCAGACAACAAGTCTCCTACACCGCCTGGAGGGAAGGAAGGAGTATTGTAGTGGATTTCTCCCCTACAAACGCTGTTTGTCGCTGCGTAGCCGACCCCACGAATTCCACAGTGTGTGCCTCGTGGTCTAGGTCAACCAGCGCTGCCCACGGAACGGGGGTCAACTACTAAGCCACGCCTACCCCCCTCTATTTAAGACCTGACCTCGTGGTGATCTCTCTCTTTCTACCTACATCAACCAGCCAGCAACACCTCCTCCTCCTCCGCCTGCCTGGCGGTCCTCGCTCCCGCCGGCGAGCATGGCGACCCACAAGCTGGTCCTCCTCTGAGCACCCTCACCAACCAGCTCTCTCTACATCACGCTTGTAACCATGCTGCCTTCCCAGCACCAAGCTGCATTGTACATCCAATACAACATGTATACAGAGAGCACATTGTGAGTTTCCTTTCTCCATCCCATCCTGAGTGTGAACCAAACTACCGTACCCCACAGTACATTATGTTTTTGTTTGCAAACTTTTCCACCTGTTATTTTATGACACCAGAAAGTCATAAATTCACAATACATTATACTGTATGCAATAATTTTCGATGTTCCCCGATTAAAAATGACCTTTTTTGAGATTTGTCTCCAATCTATCCCCAGTGATAACGAGAAAAAAGATAAAAAAAAGTCCTGGGAGGAACCTTATACTTTTTACTTTTATCCTCTTCGTCATTGATCGGCTCGTTAGCCGCTTGGGCATACCGTCCAAGCGGCTAACGAGCCACTTGTGGCCATTGGGTAAATACTGCCCACTCCATGAACTTGTTCAACTTGAATTATTTTATCACAATTCAAATTCTTCAAAAACTATTTGGAATGAGAGTTGTGAACTGTTGGAGTAACCTTGGTGTGGCCGCCTCCTGCTGGTGCGGCTGACGGGTATCAGTTGTTTATTGCTTCACTTCAAATGTACACAAACATGGCAGCAACACCGCTCTCATTAAGTGTGAGTTTTTATTCTTTATAATACATAACACTACATAGTTTGCAATCATTAGATATGAATGGTTTGATACAGGTTAATGTATATGTTTACCACTAATGGCAGTAGGCTGGTTATGGACAGTATTATAAAGCCGGTCCAACCAATTACCCAAAAGTATATTAAATCAGGGTAAAATCTTAACGAATATATGTTTTACATCATTAAAACCTGATTAATAATGTTTTCATTGAAATGTAGTCAAAGTAATGTTATAATAAACCGCGAAAAACACTAAAGTCCAAAGAGTCATCTATCCAAAATGGAGATATAATTACCGATGTTTCTGTTACGTTGGGGTATTTAACATAGCTGTAGGATTTACTTTTCGTTAGGTTAGTGAAGTGCATCACGATGGATCTGAGTTATCTCCCTTGTTCACCAACTCTTTGGAATTTAGCGTTAGCCAATACTGAAAGTTTTTCGGATTATTATTTCAGCTTACAAATTATTTTTACTAAATTACACTAAAAATATTGTTAAACATGTTTTGTGTATGTATGACGGATATTTGTTAAGATTTTACCTTATTTGCTATACTTTTGGGTACTTTTGGGTAATTCGTGGCTCCCTTATAAAGCTACCCGGTAAGTCATTACTGTGAGGTGGTCGGTTCCAGGGGTTGTGATGATAACATCTTTATCAAGAAATAAATAACTAAATATGATAAATATTAGGTAATTATATAGAACTAATCCGCGAGCAAAATTTATTGAGAACAATTATAAAAACGCCGGATTTTCAATATTATTATTACCTTCTTCACCACTGATTGGCTCGTTAGCCGCTTGGGCGATCGGTCACTGTTGGCAAGTACTGGGCATGCACCGGCTCCTGAATGTACCTGAACCTGCTTCAGTGTTGGTCAAGTCTGGTCTTGAAAGAGCTCACACTCGGTGCCGTCACAACACTTTCTGGTTGATTGTTCCAAAAGTTCACAACTCTCACTCCGAAAAGGTTTGCCCTCACAGTTTGGTAAATTTGCATTGTCACACCGTTCTCTGTTCGAAAGTCAAAAATATATTTTTCTAGTGTATTTGTGTGTGTTTAGACCGAATATGACCTTCATTTCTGGCGGAAATTAGCGTTTTTTTTTTTTCTAATTTTTTTCGTTGGACGTTTTCCGAAAAAAATCATGGCAAAATACACCAAAAACACTAGAAAAACAAAAACCAAACCTAACCTACCCTAACTGACTCTCACCATATGATGGAATCACATATTTCTTACCTTATTGGCCTGGTTCTTGTTCGTCGTTGCATTCTGGGATTCTTACCCAACGCCACATATGTTGGTCTTTGTGATATTTACATTCAGTCTTGCTCTTGGTACACTTTACTGAGGTCGGAAGAACACCATGCGATCGAGAAAATGCTATAGTTTCTACGTTTTTTTTCCAAAAACTTGCAATCAGCTCCATATACTTTAAGTGACACCCATCGCAGACTTCCATGGTCGGAACTGAACTTGAATTTCAAAATATGAGAGACCCAAAATAAAACTCAAATTTGATTGGGCCAAATATATTGCGAATTAAACCCAAAATCATTTTAATTGGTTCCAAAAGCAAAAACGCTTTTGATTGGCTGCGTGACGTGTACGGGAACGCATGCGCGTGATGATTTATGAAGGAGACACGCAGTGTTGGAGATGAGGCAGGCGATAATGGAGGAAGATTAATGGAAGAAAATAGAGAAAATTTTGGATATGCTATCTCCGTTATTATACATGTCTGCCGGTAATGTAATAGATGAAAATTTTCTTATAATTAGACGTCCTATTCGAATGTGATAATAGATTAGTGGTAGGAATGAACGGTGTGTAAACGCAATAATAGCCACAGTTTTTTGGACCTGCGGCTTCTTCAATCTTGAGCTGTGACCCCTTGTGGGGCTAGCGTTCGCCAAACAAACCTACCTAACCTTACCTATCTTCCCCAGTATATTAAACACAAAGAACTTACTATGATATGGTGAAATTTTAGGCATTTCTGGACGTGAGATGATACAGCCACATCGGTGCTATGCAGCCCTGGTGGGTTAATTCTATATATTAACCAAATATTATTGTCATTGTTCATGGTTTTCCTTATATTTTCGGTAATATCTGAGAACAGCACTACCATCAGAAAGAGTTGTTCGATTTCGTTCATTTTCCACATACGTTCTTATCTCTATAGTTAGTATTTTAAAAGAGGCAACATTTACTCGAATCTAATATAGAACCTGACCTAATCAACCAAATAAATGTACTTAACCTTGGTATTGCTATTGTTTTAGTCATATAGCTAATTTTAGGCTTTTAAGTTCTGATATCAGTAAGTTGTATTGACAATTGGTAAATTTTTACAAGTGGACAACCATGGATTTTTTGTTGAGCAGTGTGCATTTCCGGTGTTTTTGGGTAAAAGTGTAGATAACAGCTACCACCAGAAGGAATTGTCCGAATTGGTTTAAATTTTTTCTACACTCTAATATCATGATATTAAACACAAAAATGGAAATGACAATGCATAGCACTTAATAGAACCTGACCTAACATATCTATAGGTTGGGAATGTTAGGTCAGGTTCTATTAGGTTCAATGCATTATCATGTTAATTAATGTGTTGAACAACTTACTTAATATTGAGGTTGATATACATCAACAATGGCAAGGATGAATTCGTGGAAGCGTTGACCATCACTTATAGGAAATGTCTCTTGAAGAGGGATTCAGCGAGGTAAACAACAAAAATGGCGCCGGGAGGAGAATTGTACTGTATATCAAATGTAATTGCTTGCACCAACTATTAATTTGATTTTCACTTTGAATTCCAAGTATACTGTACTGTACAGTACCTGTATTTAATATTCTTTATTTAACAAGTAAAGATACTGGTATGTAAGATATGCCTATATCAGAAAGAGACAAAGTAGTTAGTAAAACCTAGCTGGGTTTGGGCAAGCCTCCAGGAACCATTGTCCTGCTGGGAACTGGTGGGAACAAACAGGCTGGAACTTGATGGCTTGTGTACCTCTTTCAGTGTTGCTCTCCTATGAGCATTTTTATTTTACTAAATCTCTGGTGATAGATTTATTTTTGTGTAGTTTAGTGTTACACTATATCTAATTTTATAGTTTTGAATTGTGTAAGAAGGGTAAGCACTTCTTTATGTATACTGTATCTGTATACTGTATTTTATATATAAAAGATACACTATATCTGGCAACACAACAGAGGACAAGGAAGAAAGATGCCACATTCTGTACACATATTGCATGCAGCACCCTGTGGCTGTGCTCAAGAAGTATATTGTGCTGTATAATTCTTAATTTAATCATGTTGTTCAACCTCCATGGTATTCAAGATCTGACTCCTCCATTACTGGTAAATAACAAATCACTTTGGCTCCAGGAACTGTACAAAACTTACATACAGTAGTGTATTTTGTTTGAAATGAAGAGATTATTATATACAATACAGTAGGTTTGGGGACTTTTGTATGTTTTTTGCACACTTAAGTACAATATTACAATATTTACTCTTGTTAATAGAATATAGGATAGGTTATCATACTGTATTCTTCTTGGGAATTAAGAAGTTAGGAATAATTTTAAAATGTAAATTGTTTTATTTTTTTTTGCACCAATAACTGCTACCAGTTACTATATTGTAACAGGCTATCTATAAAGTTAAAGAATCTATAACATTCAAAGCTGAGGATTACCTGGAGGTTATGGGCTGCCTGTCCAATCAATGTGTCAAATTCACATTCTCACTTTTTCCCCGGCCACCTAAGATTGGACCATAGTAGTCTTGTGTGTACAGTATGTTGGGGAATATTTCATTCAATGACTTACTTTGTACAGTGCAGTATATTGTAGTAGGCAGCTATCAAATAGGGAGGTACTACTACCTGGGAAGATATTGGAGGCATAATGTATTGTCTAATGGTAGACCCTGCTGCCATATGGCATCACAAAATTTGTGACCAAGTCCCAGGTTGCTGATCTGACTTTCTGTCTCATTTACACACAATTGCAGGGTCTTAATTGTTTCTCTTACTTTGACAACACAACATACATACTGTATATTATTTCTTACTGTTGATCTTTTTATTTTTGTATTTATGGTTCTTTATTAATGTTAGTGCAGTAAAGCCTCGAATAACGACAGTAATATGTCCTCCAATATTGCGGTGTAAGGTGAATCATCGTATCGTGGATCATTAATTACCATGAAAATAGAGCAATAATAATAGATGTGTTCCTAAGTGTGACCTTTTCATATCTTTTGTGTGGCTTTTTACCCTCTTTTCCTCCCAAACCACATAATTAATGAAAAATGCAAACTACAGTGGTCCCTCAGTTAATGAACACAATTCGTTCCACAGAGTCGTTCGTTAACCGAATCCATTGTTTCAATGGGATATTGGGTAATTGGTTCCAGCTCACAGAAAAGTACATACAAAGTAAAAAAAAAATGCAGTAAAGTATACTTACTTTGAGGTGTGTATGTAGAAGGTTCCTGGTTGGTGATGATGATGGGAATTAGAAGCGGGGGTGGAGGAGAAGGGAGAAGAAAAGGAAGTGGGGATGGAGGAGAAATCACCTTTCAGGGGACCGATTCTTGATGCCGTCATTTCACCAATAAAATTAAAGTTCACTAGGTGTAATTCAAGTTTATTTGATTTAAATCAACACTGCACTGCACTATATATTATCAATATGTTAATTAAATTTCATAATGATCAATAATTTTGATGTAAAAATGCAAAAATATTCAAGATACCAACAAAATAGATGTTCACTCCACTGTCAACAAAGCCACACTGACTCCTAGTGGCTGAGTCAAGCGGCTGATGGGCGCACAAAAAACTAGTTCCCTGTGCTGCATATATTATCAATATGTTAATTAAATTTTAAAATGACTAATAATTTTAATATAAAAAATGCAAAAAATATTAAAGTGCACAACTTTCTTGATATTTACTCCACTGGAAATGAATGTAAACATAGAACTGATTACTGTATTGGTGGATTGGCTGATCAGCTGATGCGCACAACAAAACTTGCTTCTCGTAAGGCTGTCGTTAATCGAAGTTTTGTTCGTTAATCGAACTGAAAATCCTTATGGGAGCTAATTCGTTAACCAAAATTTCGTTAATTCGACCGTTCGTTAATCGAGGTGACCACTGTATACTCTGTTTGCCTTATTTTGAACATTAACGCACTGTTTTCTAGGCTGAAGGTCCTGGCTTACGAGTACCCCTAAGTCTCTTTCACAAGTCGACTTCTTTAGTTCGTGTTGTTAAGGCTGTATACATTGACAGTACAGGATATTTGTTCTTCCAATATTAAGTATGCTGCACTTGCTGGTGTTGAATTTCATTTGCCATTTTTCTGACCACTTCTGCAGTTTATTTAAATCCTCCTGAATGCCTAACCATTGCTTGCACAATGTTTCTCCAGTTGGCAATTTATAGCAATTGCCCTGGACAGCCATTCATCGCCAACTCCTCTTCTAGGCAAGACACCACATACTATCGGGATCCCTCCCTTATCTCTAACCTTCCCTCGCATCTCCCCATACCTCCTGAAAAGTTTCTCACTCCTAACCATTTCTATGTTGTTGCCTCCAATACTAAGATACAGTACTGGCTTGGTACCCTCCCCTGACAAGACCCTATCCATCCTCTCCACTACATGCCCTATCCCAGCCCCAGGAAAACACACCCTAGTCCTACGTTTCCTTTCTCTTTCACAAAAAGTCCTATCTAAGAACCTCACCTGGCTGTCCCCAACTACCACGACCTTACCACTGGGCAGGGTTTGACCAACTGCCCCTTCCTCTCCTGCCACCACACCATCCTGCCTCTTCTCTTCCTCACCAGCTTCCTCCAACACTTGGTAGGGGTTACGGCACTCCACACCCTGGTCAGCTTTCCGGAGTCTGACCCTAGTCCGCTTGGAGACAACCACTCTCCACTCCTGCTCCTCCTGACCCTCCTTTGTAGGTGTCCTGTTGAGTAGGACACCCACCTGAAGGAGTTCAGTCCTGAGGGTTTCATTCTCCCTTTCAAAACGTCCATCTCTCTCCGTAACTGCTACAGCTCACTCAACTGAGTGGCCGGGGGGTCGTCTCTCCCCACATACCGTCTCTCTTCCCCCACAACACAGCGCCCCACGGCGGCCATTTTCTATGGTCACTAAACACGAGCACACAGAGGCACGTCCTTCTCCAAGTTAGGTCAGGTCGGTATTGAAAACATAGTGATTGGTAGTTGTTTCCTCTTGGCTTTGAGGTCTCTCAATGTTTCACTCCACTAGCACTGACACTAGGCAGTCTTTTTGGGGCCATTTCACACAGAAACACTAAAGTTTTCAGCACAACGTAAGAGATGCTGCATTGCAGGCAATGGTTGAGTGCAAACAAGGGTGAGGAGAAGCTGCGGGCACATGGGGGTGACTCGTTGCACTGCAGCAGGCTCATAAACTAGCCACCATCTGCTTACACAAGAAGAAGTATGAATAGCAAGAGGTTTACTGTACTCAAATATTCTGATAGCCGCTAAATCATTACAGTGAGGGGTTAATGGTCAATAATTATATTTTTGTTCCATCAAATGAATGCTTTGTTAGGTGGTTGTAATAAATGAAATGGTGTCAGAAGGAGGCTTAGTCAAGTATATCTGTAATAATGGTTGCCCTCGTAACAGATGGCGCCAAGGGCCAAGTAGGTGTGAATTTTTAAGGTGTAGAAGCTGTTGCCAACACGAAAACCACACAATTAATTTAACGTAGCTGCATGACCCAGTGTCAAGGAATAATCCGAGAAGACCAAACAACCGCCAACTGCACTGGCTAACCATTACCCCGAATACGATCCGCAATCGATAACATCCAGGTCACAATTACTGCTGGGTAGACAGAGGCAATGCGATAGAAACTTCATAGTTTCACCCTACCCTGGGATCGAACCAGGTAAGCTCGCCATACATGCTGACCATTACACCACAGGTCGCCTGTATATCTGTAATACTGACAGCACACTCACACACAGTCCAGCCTTCATAGAGTGAGGACGTTACGCTGCCCGTGGTCTCTTGACCATGGAGACAGCTGCCAGCCTGGTTTGTCGGGCACTCCCTTTCCCCATTTCCTCCTCCCCATCTGGATTTATCAACATCCTCCCACCAACAGTACAGTGCAAAGATTGACCATGAACCCACAAGTGATATACAAAAGTGACAATTTCAACTCTAAAAGAAAAGAAACAACTGTTAGTGACAATCAGTGCTTAGCGGTTAATGTTGGCCTGATCGGACCAGACACCCTGTCCACCGTACACTCACCACCACCAACACTGGATGAGAAGCAAAGAATTCCTAACTACATCACATGAGGAACAAGAAACGTCAACACCCTGTTTGAGCTGAAGGACCTACCCGGACCACGTGGTGGATCTGCAGCTGTTGTGGTGGATCTGCAGCTGTAGTGGATGTAGCTGGTTAACACCCAGGTATGACTAACGGCCATCCAGACAGTGGGAGCCAACATGAGGTCACAAGAATGTTTACAAGTCCAGTTCAAACATTACCAGATCTATAGTTAATCTATATGTTGACTCTGTTTTATTTTTTGTAAAAGCTTTTGTCAATCAAGTGACCCACTTCCCGCTTCCACCATATGTAACTTATCACCTCTGTTCATTGTGTATTTTCAGCCTTCGGGCTGCCATGTTATCTTAATAAACCGTAATAATTATTATTATACACACATTATTATTATTATTATTATTATTATTATTATTATTATTATTATTATACACACACACACACACACACACACACACACACAGTATGACAGTATAATTATTTTAATTTTTATTGTTGTTGTTACTGTATTATTATTATTGCTATACAGGTATTCTTCTACTTTACACAAACTTTCAGAGATACAAACATCATCACTGAGGGGTTACCTGCCAAACAGGTGTTTAATGATGAGACTGGATTATTTTGAAAAAAGTTTCAGATAGAATAAAACACTTACCCAAGGAGAAGAGGAGCCAGGTTTTAAGGCTGTATTAAAGGGTATAACTGTACTAAATATCCACAATATTTTCATTTTTTTACAATATGTGTAGGTATCTATATGAGTAAAGTTGGACTTACAAACAAGCCTCAGGAACGTAACTCGTCAAGTAGAGGAGCACCTGTATTGTTGTTAACATTATTGTTATTCTCTTTTCAGAGAGAATCAATTTTTTTGGTCTACTTTCATTCAAATGACCTTTGAGATTTTTTACCGGTATCAGTGAGTTCTGCTTTAACGCTGTGTTTTGACAACGCGAATTGACTCTAACGCGATTATAACAGAGGAACGATATTTAAAACGCGAACGCTTGTTTGCTGTAACACGATTTTTGCTTACTATTTCTCCAATTTTGTGGTATTAACTGGAATATGGTAAAGAAGAATATCTCCAAGAAGTGTTCTGTGATCCATTCCGGTGATGATCGAAGAAAAGGCTATAACACTGAAGAGAAGCTCATGTTATCAACCTCAAAATCACCCTCTCCCCATACATCAATTTATATTCATGCAAAGTGTTACATTTACTGTATGATTTCATTATTAGATATGAATGTAACATTTATTTAGACTGCTACCCTTTGTGTTAGGCAACTACTAAATTTTCGATTGCTAATCTGCACCTAACCCTATTTTCTCCATAAGCCTGTTATTTCTATTGCGCCAATTTCTATAACATCGGCACACAACATGTTACCAAGTAGCAGAACTGACTGTAATTTACTTTTTAGTACACGGAAGTGCTGTAGAGTAAACAGTTGTTTTCATTGGTGTCCAGGTTTGCTATTTTAGTACCGTATGTACCATGCATCAACGTTGATTACAATTTCAGTTTGTGCACCACCCATCACCAATTGTACCACAGCTACCAGGCAGTGAGCTGTCAGTTGCACACAAATGTTGTCAAACCAGGACCAGGGCAACTCTGCACCAATATATGTATTAAAGACAGCGATGGCTCAAAAGCACAAGAAATGCACTCTGCCACGCTCGGAGAGGACACGGTATATACTGTAATAAAAGTTGTCCGCATATTTCCAGATGTTTATTTCTTAAACAGGGCTACATTTGCAATGAACCAGCTTCCCAACAGATCACCTCTATCAAACTCACAGCTGCAGTCGAGGTAGTACAAAGGTGGCCCTTTTAGACCCCAAATGCCACATTCAGTTAAGTTTATGGGTGTTTATCCAAGCCATATTTCAAAGTGAAGAAATTTGTCGAAGAGCAGCTTCAAACATAGGTTGAATGATATATGAGCAATAGGGTTGGGTGTAAATGGACTGATTAGTGTGGGCCAACAGGCCCGCTGGTATCCTCCATTCTTATGTTCTTTTTGGACATATAAACTCCCATGTTCACACCAGCTCAGCTGTCATGTACTCTCACCTGCAGACTTACTTTTTTTCGTGCATTTACAGAGGCATTTCAGTACTTGAGACACGGTAAATTTTGAAGAATGACATTGTCTGGACTTTGTTTTGATAATGCCTGATGCTAGCTAAACATGACAACATCGTGCTGTTATTGTTTTGATGATTCACTGATGAACCACTGGGATATATCATCATTTGTATTAATTAATGGGTAAAATTTAACTTTAACTACCATAAGTATTTGGATGCTTAGATTCGAGGTAGGCTATACAGTACTGTATTGGGTAAATTTTAAGTTTGGGTCATCCCTGTTCTTAGACATGCAGACTATGTTTTTTTTTCTGATGGTTTATTGTTATGAACAATTTCGACCTTACTGATGTATGTTAAGCTAACCTTATAACTCCTCATACCCTAACCTAACCTAACCTAACCTATGATCTGTATTTTCTTATGCGATCGAAAAATGTTTTGTGAAAGAAATAACATAGAGATAATTTGTCTTATAATTTGTCGTATTGTTTAAACTTTAAAGTACTTAATACCATAGTTAGAATCTTTTGGTTCTCAGATGACCAAAATCAAAATAATACCAATATTGTTTGGAAAGTTAATACAATGAAATTTGTAGTAGGGGCAGCTAATATCCATTGAATTAGTTAATGTGCGTTAGGGGCAGAAATTTTGCTCAAGTTGCACTCTTCAGGCATTGTTCCTTATACATATCTAAGACTCCATGCCAAATTTGAAGCTGATATGTCGAGGTTTAGTCTGCCGTGATTTTCTACTGAAAATTTTAAATTTACCTACAGTAATTAGCCAAACAGGCCGCTGTGGCGGTGCAATGTTCTGTTCAGTGTTTATCAACTTTTTTCATATCTCTTATTTCATTTAAGTTGTCTTGTTGCAGATGAGTATGGTGCTATGTCTATATTGGATTATCAGCCTTTTCTCATTTCATTTCTCCCATAATTGGCGTCACCAGACCGATATACTGATTAGTGATTATGCTGGAGCTGCCATTGCTACTGCCACCTTAACTGACTAAGGCATTATCACAAAGGATGACAAGAGTCAGGCTATTGGACCATAAGCTGCGGATGCTAGACAAAAAATACCGGGACATTTAAGAGGCAAGAAAATTGAGATGGCTAGTCGATAATTTGACGTCACTTATTTTGATGGTAAGAAGACCGCCACTGTGGTGATGATAAAGAATGAGAAGACTGAAATGAGTTCCGGGAGGATGATGGTGAAAGATCATTGGTACGAATATCTCACATGTGACTCCTAAGACTGGACACGGAAAGCAGAGATTGCCAAAACTATTCATTTAGGTTTCTGTGTGTGTTGGTTGTGATGGAACCAATGTAAATGTAGGATCAGAAAATGGAGTCATTCATCATCTTGAAATGTTACTTGGTCACCCGCTCCATTATTTCATATGTCAGCTTCACGGAAATGAGCTGCCTTTCCGCGCAGTTTTTTATCACTATGATGGTAAACCAAGTGGTCCTGAGCATTGGCGTGGTCCCATTGGAAAGCAGATCAAGGAGTCTTTGTCTGAGCTTCCAGTTGTCGCCTTCCAGCCAGTCAGTTTCCCTGATTTCCCTGTGTTTAATGATGAAGTGGAGAAAGATCTGTCCTGGGATCAGAAATACCTGTATAGGATTTGTAAAGGAGTTATCACAGGTGTTGTTGAAGATGACTTGGCTGCTATTGAGCCAGGTCCTCCCTGTGTGTCAAGGTGGAACACCTTATGGAGTAGAATCCTCAGGCTGTATGTAGCAACATCAAGACCCAGCCATGAGTTGAAAAGAATTGTCATTACAATAATAAAGTTCAGTGCTCCAATGTGGTTTTACATCAAGATACACCCTTACGTAACACACGGCTCAAGGAACGTATTCCAGTCCCTGCTATATATGAAACACCTGAATAGTGAGGAGGAGACGATAGTGAAGAAGGCTGTCCAGAGAAATGCATACTTCGCCCACACAGATCAACTTCTTCTTGGTATGTGTGCAGATGAGGACATGACTGTTAGAGAAAAAGCTGTCTCAATGATAAGAAAAATTAGAGAGGAGAATCAGCAAAAGGAAGAATGCACTGGCAGATCTGAAGAGGAGGAGGAAGATTCTGATGCTGCTGTTGACGAGAATTTGTTAAACTATACTGATGAGGAGGGTAAAGATGGAGATGGGAATGAGGATGTGCCTCCTGTAGTCAACATGAGAAAGGTGGTGACTCCGAAGCTAAAGTGGCAAGCAAAAAACTATCATTCCATGATTAACTGTCAAATCTACAGGTTAATGACATTCTTGAGACACCATTAGTGGTGCCCAAGTGGCCAAACAGCACTCAGGCGGTCGAGAGAGGCATAAAAGTGATGACTGAAGCTTGCACTGAAGTGACGGGATACGAATCGAGAGATGGATATATTAGGCAAAGATTATTGTCTAGGAAAATGATGCCAAGGTTCCGCACAAAAAAGAATTTCAATATGAACTTGTAATGATTTTCTATACGGTGTACCTGTAAAATAACATGTGAATTAAATCGATGTCACCCATGTAAAATTTATCATTATCCTGGAAAACATTAAATGACACCTAATTTTTGGTATACACTAAAAGTTGACAAAGTCGTTCGCGATGCGGCAGGGTAAGTATGCATGAAATGGCATGAAATTTTGCACAGGTGTTTGTTACAGCCATACAAACGATGCCTGAAAAGTGCAGCCTGCAACTCAAATAAAAGTGTTTTTTCCCTGCCCCCTAATGTGCGTAGTAATATTTATGTATTCAATATAGTATTACTGTGTTGCACAATAAAGCACAATTAATTATCTAATAATATTTATTTACATAGCTGATCAGCCGAGAAGGTTGGACAACTACTTCCAGGGTTCATAAAGGCAGATGAAAAAAATTTACCAAAAGTAGATGTCATTATGTTAGTAGAGTATTATCAAGAACTTCGCCATCCAGCTATGAAGCACGTTAAATTACATCTGTCATCTGATCATCTCGAGCCCATTCCCTGGCCATGGTCGTCCCTAGTCCTTCCACAACATTAAATATAGACATTAGTGACGAAAACTTACATTTTCCAAACATGAAATAGAGAAGAGTGATGAAAACTTCCATGTTGGAGTTATCGGTCTTTTGTATAATTTTGGCACCCAGCAAGTAAATACACATGATGATACTTGAGCAGTAATTTATTTTAATCTAAAAATAAGCTATGCCTGTATATATCAACATTGTATATGGCCACAAATCCTGTATTTCTGCTGGTAATGACACATACACCACAGCTGGCTGGGCGGCTCGCACCAACCAGTGACGTCACAACCAATCACAGAGCTTTGCGCGGTCACGTGACTTTTAGCAACTTTAACCCTTTCTTTTTTTTTTTACCTAATTTATTTTAAAATATCATTACCATAGTGAATTTAAGTGTTTTCTTTACCCATTACCTGCCATCTAACGAAAAAATTCCGACCGTCAACTTTTCCATTTTGGCTCCACCTTCCACACATTATGATTTCAACATGTCTCGGGAGACAGCCCATCTTGTTTTCTTTAATACTGTACTGTACTTACAGCAAATAGTTTTAATATTTGATTTGATTTTTTTTTCTTTCTTTCTTCTTCACAGGGACCAGCCCACCCAGGCACAGGTCACTGACCCACATCGGGGCCTGGGGGACAAAAATGTAATAACAATAATAATAATAATTAGTTCATAGTAAATAAAATTTATTATAAAAAATACAAAATTGTAAATAAAATAATAATAACAATAATAACTGATAATAATAATACTGTAATAATAATAATAATAATAATAATAATAATAATAATAATAATAATAATAAAAAAAATAAAGAACCATAAAGAAATACAAAAATGAAAAAGATCAATAGTGAGACACAATATATGTATGTTGTGTTGTCAAAGTAAGAGAAACAATTGAAAACCTGCAATTGAGTAGATGAGGCAGAAAGTCAGATCACCAACCTGGGACTTGGTCACAATTTTTGTGATGCCATATGGCAGCAGGGTCTACCATTAGACAACACATGCTTCCAATATCTTCTCAGGTGGTAGTACCTCCCTGTTTGATAGCTGTCTTTTGCTGTAGGTTCATAAACATTGCTCACAAAATATCACCAAAGTCAATGAATCAATATACAGTGTGAGGTGCTCTTCAATGGATTTTATTATAATTACAGTATACAGATTAATAGATTGTATTCTTGACTTTTTTTACCCAGAGTCACTGGGCACAAATTGTAATTTTAAACCTGGATATTTCAGTTAAGCGAATGCACTACCATTTGTTTACAGAGTCCATAGCCATACCCATTATGGTCAAGGCTTTGCTTTTTATTATTATTATTTAATTATTAATTTTTTATGATGATAAAAGTGCTATGGGCTCCTGTGTGAGTTATAGATGGGCTGGATAATCACATATGAGCAAACCTTTATTTCTTGTAAGGAAACTTTTAAGTTTGGGAATACGTACAGTGTATGTAAGAATATTTCGGGAACAGATGCTTCCCTATTTCTCCCATTAGTTTAATTCAATAAAAAATAAAACCCTATTGAACCAAATTTATTTTTATTTATTTATTTTTTCAATTTTATTGCAGATTCGTCTACAAAATGCTATTAGTCAGCCAATTTTACAAGTCCGATGTGAAGAAGTTGGTCGGATTTTGAATGAATCAACCAGCAAGGATGCAAGTTTTATCCTACGTTCAGTGGTGGAAAGCATCTTTGGTTTAGGTGGTCAAGTAGGATGGGGATTAAGAACAATAACACATTCTGCTCTCAGCAGGGAGTTTGAACAGCTGCGAGTATTCCTCAGTGCTTCTGGCCCTTTGTTGTCGCTGACATATCGTCTAGCTAATGACCCATTCCTCATGTTCGAATTTCCAGTGGCATGGCTTCCAGTAAGTATTTTTAAAAATAAATACTGTATATATATATATATATATATATATATATATATATATATATATATATATATATATATATATATATATATATATATATATATATATATATATATATATATATATATATATATATATATATATCCCATATATATATATATATATATATATATATATATATATATATATATATATATATATATATATATATATATATATATATATATATATATATATATATATATATATATATATATATATATATATATATATATATATATATATATATATATATATATATATATATTGCAATTGATCAAAATGTAATTTAAATTGATTTACATAAAAAAAATCTTAAGTTATGGCTAGAAATAAAAATTTTCCAAATTTCCAAAGTTAATTTTTTTTTCAACATACAGTACCTTTGAAGGTTTGGTAAGGCATATATCACTTTGTTGTTCATTATACTGCACTTTTTTACATCTTTCTCATCAGAATTACTGTATAATAGTCTTATTGTTAATTCTTAATTCTTGTCTCTGTAGCAAAACAAGTTACTTTACTGATACAAATTTTCCGCATCAGGTCAAATCTCGTGCTGAGATAGAAGATGGGACTCCAGGGCTTTTCTATGTCAACAAAGTTCAAAACCCAGGTCTTGGCAAAACTCCAACCAACATTTTGCTGAGTATCCTTTTTGCATATCAGATTAATCTGTTCTAATTAAAGAGAGCAATTATCGTATCACACTGCACAATCTGCTAGAAACTGTTTCATGCCACATATGAAACCCTTTTTAAGTGTCAATTAATCTATCTTTTATTTTTATTTGTTTTTCTAAATGATTCACCTTTTTACTGAGGTAATTTCCCCACAGCACTGCTTTATGTATGCCTAAGTAATATATTGGTAATATTGTAGCATTACTAATACAGTGGTTCTTCAATAAACGAAATTTCGGTTAACGAATTAGCTCCCATAAGAATTTTCAGTTCCATTAATGAACAAAACCTCGATTAACGACAACCTTACGAGAAACACGTTTTGTTGTGAGCATCAGCTGATCAGCTAGTCCGCCAATACAGTAATTGTTTCTATGTTTACATTCGTTTCCAGTGGAGTAAATATCAAGAAAGTTGTGCTCTTTAATATTTTTGCATTTTTTAAATTAAAATTATTGGTCATTCTGAAATTTAGTTAACATATTGATAATATACAGTGCAGAAATATTGAAACCTGAGGTAGGCATTAGAACCAATGCACTCTGTAAAGAATATGGCATGTCATCATCGACTGCCTCTACAATCAGCTGTTTGATATGTAAACAAAGCTGCCGGGAATACGACATACACACCTCAAAGTAAGTTAAAATATATTATTCTATCTTTTTTATTTATTATTGTACAGTATACTGTATAGTACAGTACAGTATTTAGTTTATATTTAATGTTTTGTTAATTCTATTACCGGTATACAGTACTTTGTATGTATACTTTTTCTGATAGTTGGAACCAATTACCCAATATCCCATTGAAATAATAGATTCAATTAACAAAATTTTCGGTTAACAACCGACTCTGTGGAATCAATTGTGTTCGTTAATCGAGGTACCACTGTGACTCTATATACATGGTAATTGTCTAAAAACATTTTATAATTGAAAATTATGTACTGTACTTACCAGTACTTTCAGTTGGAGTGACCACTGTCAGCCATCAATCCTGACTTTCCATATGTTTAGTAAAATGCTCCTTGAATCTGCTGTGATCGTCATTCTTAATGGAGTGGTGGCTTAGTCAGATGCACTTAGCTTGTCTGCATTCTTGAGAAGGGTTCTGTTGGTTGACACAGCCAAACCTAAGCTATAAAAAATATCACTCACACTCACTTGCGTCTACACATGTTAATACTTGCAAATTTACATCCATACTGCTGCATTCTCGTAACTGCTTGGCCACATTACCAGCAATATCACTTACAGGCCTTTTTCCAAAAACCATTGGTCAAATATAAGGTAAAAAGAGTACAGTAAGTGTCACGGAACTAAACACATGTCTGCAGGAAGAATTCAAAACCGACATGAAAATATGCCCTGATTATCAGTTGAGAAATTTATGAATGTCAGAGAAGTACACTGTACAGTTACCTTTAAGTTTTATGAATTCATTGATATAGTGATCTGTCCTAAAGATGGGCACTTGATTCATGAAGTAGATCAATTGTTTTCCTTAATTACATGTTTTAGATGCATTTGAATTTTATATATTTCATTTTGCACACTTCCTTGTGAGTGGGAGCAATCACAGATGGTCACTTTCATGGTCAACTGCTGGTGACGCCCTCTACCCCAGCTTGTTAGAAGACTACCTCAGCACATTCCTCCCATGTGACAGCTCCATACCACCTGGTCCACCAAGTCCACCTGTGACCCCCAGGGGTGTATTGTCTCCTGTCTCTCCAAGGTACTGTATACATGTCATGCCATGTTTAGCATTTGAGCTTGGTTCTGTTATGGTTAATTTTATTGCAAGAAATGCACCATTTTGGTGTTTTGTGTTGTAGCCCTTATGTATCTGTATCCTCGGTACATTGTTCACTCCATAAGAAGAATATTCTCTTAAAACCTTAGCCATTCACCTTGAAGGACCAAAAAATAGAAGGAGAGAGTGTATTTGCAAGATTTTGGCCATCTTGTATTAGGAGAAAAAATATCTGTTCCTTTAAGTTCTGCAGTGAACATATGTCACGAAGCAAACAAAAGAAATAAATTTGACTTAACAAAGGGGAAGTAAAGAGTAATTGGCCATTTCCAAAATGAAAATTTTGGAGGTACTGGTATGGCTGGTAGATGATGAGGTTGAATGGTCAGTAGGTAAAAAATTTACCAAAATCTGTAATAGTTTAGGAAGCTTGTCACTTAGAGAAAATAAAGATATTTTTAACATACTGTTTACTTTGTTGACTAGTAGCTCAAGTTGAAGATAAGAGAGAGTATGGTTATTGTGTTGATTGAAGAAAAATTATTAGTGTCAAAGATTTTTATTTCCTGTCTAAATTGGCAGACTTGATACTTCTCTTATCATTGGGAAGAGATGTGCTTATAATATGTTTTGTAGAAAATCTTCTTTTGATCCTTCTTAATATGAAGGACAGTTGACTTTCACTTCAAAAAGCTTCTTTTACTTGAAGCAGATTCACATTCATAAAAGAGGTCTTATTTTTTTTCTTCTCATTACTGTACTGACTTCAGACTTGTCCTCCTCTTAGCTAGATGACCACTGTCAGAGTTTGTATGCTCCTTCACCAATGAAGGTATATTTTGTTACCGTAATGTATGTCAGAAGACTGTTGAAAACTTGCACAGACAAAACACAACTAGAACAACAAATAACCTTTCTTCACACACCACACCACCTCTGCTGGTATTTTCTTCATACACCTACTTAGATAGGTTCTCTTTGTACCATATAAGGAGGCAGTTAGGAATATTTGGGAAAATGTGTCATGATTAGTAAAAAAAAATATAAATTATGTGTTACAAGGAACTGAATAATCAATGATAAATTTAGAAACAACAGAGGACTAGATATACAGTAAAGTCCAAAAATCCGGACTGCTTGGGGATTGGGTCTTTTCGGATTTTCCAGATTCTCAGGTAGTACTTTTAAAATTCAAATTTAACGAGGAATAAAGAAGAGATGAACAGGTACATTTTGATAGTTTATTCATTAGCAAATATAGCATGCTTCAGTTATCAAAACGAGCAGTTTTAAAGAAAAAGCTGTGAATTCTAGAATTTTATTCTTTGCCCTTTTTATATGATAAATTATGGACTTTCCAATGTCGTATGTTTCTATTAGAACAGTATTGCTCACACCTCGTTCTAGTTTCTTAATTATTTCAAGTTTGTCACTCAATTTCAACGTGTTCTTCTTTCTCTTCACACAACGAAGTTTATCTACTTTAGGAGCCATTATTATGGGCTTGTACAGTACTCTGTAAATGGAAAGAGTAGGACTCAAAATTACATACGTTGTCACAGTTTAGTTTGATTGCTTGTTTTAAAGTGGCGACCGCGTGGTCGCTTGTTGTCGCTGTGCAGCTGTGGCGCTCATGCATGCGCACATACACACAAAAGCCAGTTAAATTAAAAAAAAAAGTTTGAGTTTTCGAAAAGTCCGGATTCTCGGGTGGTCCGGATTTCTGGCATCCGGATTTTTGGACTTTTACTTTTCATTTTGTGTGTGCTTCTTGCTCCTCCTCCTTCAAGTATTGTGTCTTTTTCTTAAGTTACTGTACCCTGTTTGCAGGGATACCCACAATATTATCTTGTGTTTGTAGTTTACAATTAAAATGTGAAACAACTGCTTCATTTATACGTTGAATTAACTTGCAATTCTTTGATAGTTGTTTCCAGCCTCCTATATACAGTAATCCTTCACCAAAAATGGGGATTACATTTTAGAAGTTTCCTATTGTCATAAAGGGTGGTCTCAAATGGGAAGTCAGGTATTAGGGGAAGTGACCTCAGAGAGACATACCTGAAGACCTGTACAGTGATGTATATCTCAAGATTAAAACTAATTACAAGTTATATGCTGAACTTATTTTTTCTAGGAAAATATTGTAGAATGCACTGTGCAAGTAACAGAAAAACTACTCCCAAAAAATATATATACATATGCGTATAATAGAGCAGTTGTCTTTGATACTGCATGTCTGACCTCAACACTCCTCTTATTAACACACTGGGCTGCATGACCACACAGTCTGCTGATGTTGCCTCTCCCATGGTTTTCATGTTGTGCATGTGGGTTCTTTTGTAAAAGTTTTCAATCCAACCGTTGCAAGTACCAGCTGTACTGAGTGATTTCTCCATAAGAGAATTATGGATGCACCTAATTTTTGGTACCCGGTACTGTAGTTACTTTTCTTTATCATATCCTCAATCCATAGAAAGATAATTTCTCTCTTTTTCTTGGAAAAGAGCATGCGGTAAATAACTCACTTTTTTGTTCTTTGATGTGTTTACCACCATTGTAGTCCTAATGGTACCTTCACTTTCTAATTAGTTCTCTCAATTGACTCATTAACATAAAAATGCCTGCTAATAGATGCTACACCTTCACCATGCGCAAGTCAATCAAGCAGTTCCACTTTCTGTTTCATTGACATTGGTTTCCCTATCCTCTTTGGAGTAGCACGACCCACACCACTAGATTTATGCTATGTGGCCATATTTCAGGGTAAAAAATAAGTGAAGTCATTGTGAGTTTGTTGAGAGCAGAGTCATAGGGATGGTCATGGGGCTTTAGTCTAGAAATCTCTTGCAGTGGCCATGGAAACCCATTGATACATAGAACTGGATGCCTTGATTGCTGAAACAATGTACAATATATAAAACAGATTCTCAAAACCACAGATGGTATACCTGTAATTGGCGAGGGATTATTGTGTTACAGTTATGACACTTAGGTATTTGGTGATACTGTGTACAATTACAGATACTTGAGTATCCATGGAAGATTGCATAATATTCTCCGAGTTTAAAATGCATTTGACATATATTTGATGTAATTAGATTAAAATTTCTCCAGTACCAAATAGTATTGAATTAATATTACAGGGGTAGTGGTGCTGGCAGTCACACACTGTACTTGAGTACACTGGTGTCCCCCATTGCTGCTCGTCCATTACGTTCCCCAGCCCCTCATGGCTACCCTGGCATTGAAGGAAGTGGAGCACATGCATCATCTCCACTACATGCTACCCATAATCCTCATCCCCAACTAAATATCTGGACTAGTCAGGTATGAAAATATAATGTAGATAAGTAGTTTTATTATTAATTGTTAAAGTTTTTTCTGACATATCAGAAAAAATTAACAATTAATAATAATAGTTTTGTTCCTGGGTGACTGTGTTGTGCATCAACTCAAAGGTTATGAAAATTAATGTAAACCTACCTGATGTACTGCACTGTAGGATGGAATTTAAATAATGAGATTCATTGGTGAAATTTATCTGTTGTACTCTAGGATGGAATTTGGATTAAGTTACTGGGCCATCAGTAGCAGTACAATATATATTCATTTTCCTTTTAACTACTGCATTTGTGGTACAGTACAGTTGATACTGTAGTGACTTTGCTTGCCATCTGAGTGCTCTGGGTTTTTATCTTGCAGGGGCAGTTCAATATAGTCTTGTTTCTGCATTTTACTCATGTTATTGTGGCTCCCTGTATGTCTTGGGCAGCATATAACTGTACATATGCTTTTGCCAAGGCTCTGTTAAAGAGACTTTTACGGCAGATTTTTCTTGTCAGGTATTTTAGGACTTAAAATTCTTTCACTTGAAATTACCCTGGAGGTTGTTGTATATTATTAGGGGTAGTCAAAAAGTTTTGAAACCTGAGTATTTATTAAAAAAACGGATCCACAACTCATATTTTATATTTTACTGTAGTCTCCCCCAATTTTAATACACTTATTCCATTTAGCCTTCAAATGCCATATACCAGTCTTATAGAAGTCTTCTGAATGCTTAATAGTCCACACCTCAGTAACTACCTTCAGCTATCATCCTGAAAGTGGTGCCCTCAGAAGTGGGATTTAATTTATTTAAACAGACTACAGTCACTTAGGGCCAGATCTAGGCTGTAAGGAGAGTCGTTGACTTGGTCATAACTGCGGAGTGAATAGACTTCTGTGGCACAGGATTTATGGATCGCCACATTGTTGTGGAGCAATAGCACATCAAAAGTCAACATCCTCCCATTTTTCTCTGTTGACATCATGCAATTTTCAATTTAGGTCAGCGTAATAGTCACTTGTAATTACTGTTTTATGAGGCAAGTAATCAATCATCAGAAGCCCCTTCGCATCTTTAGAAAATTGCATTCTAGGAAATCGAGGCCCTAATCTTAATGACAGGAGGTTGGGTTGTTAACTCCTTGGGAGATGAAGAATTTGGGTGCTTCCATTGTATGGATTCCATCTTTGACTCAGGGTCCCAGTGATGAATCCAGGTCTCATTTCCATTCACCAAATGGGAAAGTTGATGGTGACAACTCTTCCATGCCAAGTGCCAAAAATACCAACTTCATTGCTCATTTCCTTGACTATGATGCACACTGCTGTGGTCTGCTCTTAACCCAAGTTACAGATCTGAATTTCTGAAAAAGAACAAAAATTAATTTTGAGTGTATCTGAAGTCATAGGCCCAAGATAAAACAGAAGAGCTTTCTAATTTTGGAGTGTTCTGTGTGTGTGTGTGTGTGTGTGTGTGTGTGTGTGTGTAATAAAAATAATAATAATAAGTAATTATATGAACAGTTTGTCGAAAGAGCCGGAAGGCTGAAAATATACAGTTACATAATTGGGGAATGGGTCTCTTGTGTTTGTGTGGGGGGGGGGGTTAATACAGGATAGTATAAATTTAACGTTGTCACTACTCATTTATAAGCGTAGAAAGCTTTTATTTTAGTCTTTTCAGTGGAAATTGGTTTTAGGTAACAAAAATGTTATGAAAATCTGTGCCCCTGAAAGTTTACTGGATCACTTTAAATATATTTTATAATATTTAACCATATACATGTGAAGATAGTAATATTTTTTGAACATTAATATCAAGAATGGAGTCTAAAAGAGTTATGAATTGGTTCAGGTACTACTACAAGTGGTGATGGAGATGTGGGTGAACCAGTGTCTTACCCCACCAACACGGTCACCAGGACGTATTCTTTCCTCCACTCAGTCTTCACCACACAGTGGTCAGGTGAGCTGTCAGCTCAGTACACATTTGCACTATATGGTTTTGAAGCATTTAATATCCCATTCCTATACCAGGTAAAAGTTTCCCTAAATTGGATATTTTCCCATTACTCATGTGATTTTCTGGATTCTATTTATGCAGCTGTCAGAGTATTAACCAAAAGCTTAGGGAATTCAAGAAAAATGCTGAAATATCAATTAAGAAGATAATGAAACATAGTGCTGTACAGTATTGTTAACCTCATACACTGGATTTTCTTTTACACATTTATATTTTACTTCCTTGATACATTGACAGTTGAGTGGAAGATACAGCACAGTCAAAGTTTTTACCCATTATATTAGATGTTGTGGTGGTCTATTATAGTTTAAATGTTTAAAGAACATCATATATGTCAACACCAATCAGTGGTACAGTTGCGGAAATGTGTTTCTACACCCCCCTGTGGTAACTCATGTCTTGAAACGGCAACATTGCAGTTGTAGCATCACTATTTATGAATGAATGTGTGTTGGTCATGTAATGATAGACGTTATTGGTGGATAGGTTTGCTGTAGGTCATGTAGGTTGGCCGTTTGGAGACATGGGTTACCACAGGGGTGTAGGAACACATTTCTACAACTGTACACTACCAGTTTATGCATTATTTCTAACTTTTCCTTCAATTTCTCCAACTTTTTCTCCTCTCTTTTTCTCCAAAAAATTAGGCTAGCACATTAAATGTAACCATATTTGATGTACAGTGGTCCCTCGGTTAACGAACGCCTCGGTTAACGAAATTTCAGTTAACGAATTACCTTCCATAAGAATCTTCAATTCGGTTAACGAACAAAAATTCGATTAACGAAATCCTTACGAACATCATGTTTTGTTGTGAGCATCAGCTGATGGGCTAGTCTGCCAATTCAGTAATCTGTTCTATGTTTACATTCGTTTCCAGTGGAGTAAATATCAAGAAAATTGTGTGCTTTAATATTTGTGCAAAATGAATACTAAAATTTTAGTCTAGTGCAAACTATGGCATGTTTACATTCAAATTAATCACTATCTTATAAGAATTCCAGTAATGTAAATTATATTCTCCCCGGTCACTTCTATGAAATTTTATAAGCAAAAAACAAAAACTCAATCTAAAGGACATAAATAAAAATATAAATTCTTCACTAGACCTTTGGCGCTAACTGTCAAACATGTCACTGTCACCCCTCCCTCCCTCCCTCCCTCCCTACCAGCAAGGGTTTGGTGGTTACAGTGAGCTTTAAGTTTTTATCTTATATAATATCACAGACTAAAGTTAGGAGAATATAATTTTCATTGCTGGAATCCTTATTGGGCAATTGAATAATTTGGATATCGCGATCATATATTTTACACAAGAGATAAAGTTAATCACCTGTATCACATTACAGTAGTGATTTAAGAGTAAGAGTGTACTGTATATGTACGTATATATATAATGATTTAAGGGCGATTTAGGGGAATTTTAGGAGTGTTTCTGACTTTATGCATTTTTGGCTTTACTTTGTATGTACTTTTCTGTGAGCTGGAACCAATTACTAATATTTGTATTCCACTGAAACAATGGATTCGGTTAACGAAATTTTCGGTTAATGAATGACTCTGTGGAATGAATTATTCGTTAACCGAGGGACCACTGTACTAGCCTAGTTGTTTTGCTTGGAGCATAAGAAAAAAAGAGGGTAGACGCATTTCATCAAAGCTTGTAAGGTAAAAGAATGAAAAGAAGACTGGTGGGTCACTGTGAGAGGAGAGAAGTTGTCAGTATTAGCATACCTCAAGCCCCAGACAACATTCTCTGGCTCCAGGTAATTATCCTACCAGAAAAGAAATCCATGTTATCAACGTGACAAACTGAATATATTCACGAGTAACTGGAAACTTGGGAAAATTGTGATGACACATTAATTTGGTTTAGGGATTTCCTGTAAAGGATATTCCAGTTCAGGGAAACTTTTATATATGTGTGTGTGTGTGTGAGTGTGAGTGTGTGTGTGTGTAATAATAATAATAATATGTAATTAGCAGTTTATTGAAAAAAGTTCTGCAGCCGAAGGCTGAAAATACATTGGACATAAATGACTTATTACACATACATTGGTGGTTTAACAAAACTTCATTAGAAAGGTAAAAGAACATACAGTGATGATACAGATTAATGTAGAGTGTTGAACAACAAACTCGTAGTGTCAAATAACTCTCTCCCAGATGGTGTTAGGAGGGAACTCCGTGGTGTAGTAGTTCCCTCAGATGTTGTTATGAGGACCTGGCGTGGTGTAATGAATTCCCTCGCTGATTAATGGTGTTATGAGGGCCTCACATGGTGTAGTAATTCCCTCTGAATGGTGTTAGGAGGGACCTATGGTGTAGTATTCCCTCAGATGGTGTTATGAGGGCCTCACATGTGTAATTCCCTCACAGATGGTGTTATGGGGGCCTCACGTGATGTATAATGACGTCCCTCACAGATGGTGTTATGAGGGGCCCGTGGTGTAGTAATTCCCTCACAGATGGTGTACCTCCGTGTGTAGTAATTCCCTCACAGATGGTGTTATGAGGGGCCGTGGTGTAATTAATTCCCTCACAGATGGTGTTATGATGAGTGAGTGTGGTCCCAGGCCTTCCTATCGACGGTTAACACACATCGCTGGTTGTTGGGTCTCCGGCCGTTATCACTGGGTACCTGGGACCTCACTGTGTGAAGGTTAATACGACTGTTACTGTTGAGTTGTTCTCACTGACTTAAGCACTGTTCACCACTGTTCACCTCTGTTTAACACTGGTTCCATTCCTTTCCTAAATGAAATAGTAACTTCTGGCGAGAACTTGTTGATATTCCGGTGGGAGGAGGGTTCAGGGAGGGGTTGGTATGGGCCAACCAACAGTTGACCTAACTGCTCCGGGAGCGCCAGGTACGTCTTGACCCTTTGGTGGTCAGGATGGTGTGTGTGTGTGTGTGTGTGTGTGTGTGTGTGTGTGTGTGTGTGTGTGTGTGTGTGTGTGTGTGTGTGTGTGTGTGTGTGTGTGTGTGTGTGTGTGTGTGTGTGTGTGTGTGTGTGTGTGTGTGTGTGTGTGTGTGTGTGTGTGTGTGTGTGTGTGTGTGTGTGTGTGTGTGTGTGTGTGTGTGTGTGTGTGTGTGTGTGTGTGTGTGTGTGTGTGTGTGTGTGTGTGTGTGTGTGTGTGTGTGTGTGTGTGTGTGTGTGTGTGTGTGTGTGTGTGTGTGTGTGTGTGTGTGTGTGTGTGTGTGTGTGTGTGTGTGTGTGTGTGTGTGTGTGTGTGTGTGTGTGTGTGTGTGTGTGTGTGTGTGTGTGTGTGTGTGTGTGTGTGTGTGTGTGTGTGTGTGTGTGTGTGTGTGTGTGTGTGTGTGTGTGTGTGTGTGTGTGTGTGTGTGTGTGTGTGTGTGTGTGTGTGTGTGTGTGTGTGTGTGTGTGTGTGTGTGTGTGTGTGTGTGTGTGTGTGTGTGTGTGTGTGTGTGTGTGTGTGTGTGTGTGTGTGTGTGTGTGTGTGTGTGTGTGTGTGTGTGTGTGTGTGTGTGTGTGTGTGTGTGTGTGTGTGTGTGTGTGTGTGTGTGTGTGTGTGTGTGTGTGTGTGTGTGTGTGTGTGTGTGTGTGTGTGTGTGTGTGTGTGTGTGTGTGTGTGTGTGTGTGTGTGTGTGTGTGTGTGTGTGTGTGTGTGTGTGTGTGTGTGTGTGTGTGTGTGTGTGTGTGTGTGTGTGTGTGTGTGTGTGTGTGTGTGTGTGTGTGTGTGTGTGTGTGTGTGTGTGTGTGTGTGTGTGTGTGTGTGTGTGTGTGTGTGTGTGTGTGTGTGTGTGTGTGTGTGTGTGTGTGTGTGTGTGTGTGTGTGTGTGTGTGTGTGTGTGTGTGTGTGTGTGTGTGTGTGTGTGTGTGTGTGTGTGTGTGTGTGTGTGTGTGTGTGTGTGTGTGTGTGTGTGTGTGTGTGTGTGTGTGTGTGTGTGTGTGTGTGTGTGTGTGTGTGTGTGTGTGTGTGTGTGTGTGTGTGTGTGTGTGTGTGTGTGTGTGTGTGTGTGTGTGTGTGTGTGTGTGTGTGTGTGTGTGTGTGTGGAAGATAACATAACGCATAGCAGGCTGAAAATATACAATGAACAGAGATGATAAGTTACATATGGTGAAATTGGGGAGTGGGTCACTTGATTGACAAAAGCTTTCAATACAAAAACATAAGAAACATTATTTTTGCAGTAAAGTTTATGATAATATATCTTTGTCTTATACTGCATTTATTTTGTCATAAATATTTGTATTTAAAGAATTTTATGAGGTTAGGAGAGAAAAGAAAAAAGGTCTATACCATACCAACTTCTATTAAGCAATAGGAGTTTATTGAGAAGTAGATGGCAAGCTTCTTAAATTATCAGTGAGTGTTGTATATCTGCTGTAGAAATGGAAATCTGATTAATTGATCTTGAATACTGTTAGTAGGAGGGAACCTGATGTGTTCACTGTTATAGCTGTAAATTACTTCTCTTACTAGAGAGATAATTGCTTGCAAGTTCAGATAATATAGGTAGTGGAATTGCAAATATAGGAATGCTGCCCCAGCCAACTCTCGAGTTTAAATGTGAGAATGATCAAAATATTTTTATAGACAATACCTGTAACTCATCAAGAAGCAAGAATTGACAGTGATTTCTCTGTTATGATAAACAGCAAGTGATGGGAGGGGTGAAATAGTAAATTGTGTTTTTGAGCATGTTGAAAGAGAGGAATGGACAATAAAGTTGGTAGTTTTAGTTTGTTGCATAGGTATAGTATTTTGCTGTGGAATACTAAAAAAGATAATTTGAGTGTGCAACTCCTCATTTTGTTGTGGCTTGGTAGTAAATGATAGATGTGCTGTATCATGCACCTCTGAGAAGATTGTTAATTGTTGACAGTAGTTGACCTCTCATCACAGGTTGAATCAGACCTGATTCAAAGCAAGCATCACATGATTTGGAGACAATTTGAGGTTTGTAGCTTGGAAATGTGAGCTTAAAATTCAAAACTACTTCCACATTCAGAGACCATTCAAGCTAACCATCAATCACAAGCTTGAATCTTCTGTGTTCATTGAACAACAGAACATGCACGCAAAGAAAAAATAAGAGTGCATCAGGTGTAGTTGGAATGTTTGCCACATTTAACAACACTAACATTATTAACATGATGAAACACAAGATCTACTGTACAGTTGTCACTTTGGCTTAGGAGCCACCAATATTCTAAGGATTTAAATATATAATTATCTGAGTTGTCAGGGTTGACTGGTGGTTCAGCTGTGTGGAAGAAGTTTTAAATTTTAGATTTCTAAAATTTAATTCTTGAGCCCTGAATGGTTCCAAACACACTTGCAACCTGCTTCAAATGTGCTTTAATTTAGTCTACAATGTAATTTGACTGTTGTCACCAACTCAGTCTTTGGGTACTGGTAGGATGCTGGCTATCACCGAAGGAGCTGGTTAAGCAACTGTCCTGGGTTATGTTTACAGATCCGAGAAGCCACAAATAATTTGGAAGAACATATTAGCCAAGTCTGCATGCAAGATTGGGCAATAAACCCAGACTAGTATTTAAATATAAGGTTGTAAGTGGGATGTTTGAAGTACAAGAGTCAGGATCACCTTAATGTTCAAACCAGTAGATTGACTACAGCATGCATTTTGCTCTCAGTAATTAATTTTTCTAACAAGACAAAAAAAAATTAGATTTTTTTTAAATATAAAAAATGAGAGGGTTTAGATTATGGAAAGATGGCCTTTATGTTGAAAAACGTTACTGTTTTTATTTTTTGAATTTTCATTGAAGTGTATAATACGCCATATCCAAATTAATTTTCCAGCTGTATATAGGTTTGCTTATTTATAATTGGTTTCAAATATTTAATTGTTTAACTTCCTTTGCAGTACACTGCTCTGCATGTGTGCAGTGTCTTTTCAGGAGCACCCTCTAGAAATATCGGCCAAGAATTAACAAAATGGCTTTATAAGTTATGTTTACTGCCCTTTTATCTATAGCCACATCTCATTGCCGCCTGCTCACTGTGTTTCTGTCTTTAGATCTTAATTTACTAAATTGCACTGTTATCAGATGTATATATTGAATTAGTGATTGAATTGAAATGTGATTGTAAAAAGCAGAATTTTGTACATCTTTCTTTTCTGTCCAAATTATGAAGTATTTGTGTAAAATGATAGTTCAAATTTACCAAACATTTGTTACTGGAAAAACCTTGTACATACCCGGTATCATGACTCAAAAGAATTAAAGTAACCATCTCTTTATACAATAATTTAAGATTATATAATACTGTACTTCCTTCTTTATCTAGGTGCAAGGAATTATTGAGGTGATCATTTATTGAAAAAAAAACTGAAAGCTTTTTTGCTTATATTATACGTGTTTCACAGCTCTCAAATGAAAAGGAAAGGAGCTTATGGTGCTAATTTGTATTGACACTATCCATGGGTTCTGTACATATATTACCTGGTAGAATAAGGATAATTTACAAAAGTGATTTTAAACTCTAACACTAGGGTTATCAGCCACCTACTAACTGCTTGGGTCATAGAAAATGTTCTAGCTGAGGTAGGACATATCATCTCCCCCCAAGCTCAGTCTTCTAACTCTCACACACGAAGAAATGTTTTTGACCTTATGATAATTATTTCTTTTACTTTTTTTACGTGTATGAAAAGTGTGTGTGCATGTAATTGAATAATAATAAAAAAAATGAAGAAAGTTACATATATATACCCAAAGTTATGAGTTGAAAGATAGCCATAACACAGCTCATAACTCGGCCTGGTATTAAGAGCTAGGGGGATGTGGCTACAGTGATGGAGTACAACACAGCAATAATGCCATCAGTGACATTATGAGACAAAAATGAAAAAGAAAATTATCTGTTAATCATGATGGTGGAGTGTTTAGTACCGAAGACAGCGTGAATTATCAAATCGTGAATTACTTAGTTTAATTGATTAAATAGTAATAGTGATTTTGGTTCCAAGGCCATACCCATGAACTGTTCCAAAACTACTTTAATATATATTAAGCATCATACATAATACATCAAAATACACATAGATATTGTACAAAAAGTTGTTCTATATTAAATATACAGCTCCTTTCCTTCTCATAATTTTGTGTGGGTTATGCCAATACACCAACATGGAGACAGGCAGGCACCGGACTGATTGCTACCATACTATGTCAACAAAAAACCAGAAATTTAATACAGTACTATACAATAACTTATATGGGGGTTGAGTTTTTTCTTATTAATGTTTTGTGTATAAATGTACGCCTAATAAATTACGATTATAGTATACAGTATTAACCCGCTTTACGGTTTCACTTTTAGTTTCACTTTCGCGATTTTTTCATTTTACCATTTACCTTGCCAGAACGGACTTTGACTTTCACTTTCCATGGTGCATCTACTCGCCTCCTCACGCTGTGAAGTATAATTTTTTTTTTTTTTTAGCTCATAAAATTCGCCTGCAAATTGCTACGACCAGAATATAATTTACATTAACAGAATTCTTACAATATGATGATCATTTGAATCTCTTATGTTGGATTTTGCATTAGACATACAAATTTTAGATCTAATATAATAATTTGGTTTATACAAAGCAAATATTTTATCCTTTGTGCAGAATATATGAAGTTTACATTCAAAATATTCCCTGACCTGCAAGGAATCCAGAATTGTCAATTATATTTTCCTAACTTTAGTCTGAGTTATTATTTATTACTAAAAATGTAAATATACTATTTTCTCCCAAAGCTTCTCTGGTAGGGAGGGAAGGTGGGGGGTGGGGGAGAGGGAGGGACGGACCCAGCTAGGGAGGAGTACTGTATTTTGATTGACAGATAGTGTCCTTGAAGAATATTTCTGTTTATTTACTGAAGATATATGTTTTAGCTCATAAAATTCATACATATTACCCAGCCAGAATATAATTTACATTGCTGGAATTCTTACAATATGATGATCATTTTGAATATAAACATCATGGTTTTTGCATTAGACATACAAATTTTAGATCTAATGAAATAATTTGGTTTACACAAAGCAAATATTTTATCTTTTGTGCAAAATATATGAAGTTTACATTCAAAATATTCCCTGACCTGCAAGGAATCCAGAAATGTCAATTATATTATCCTAACTTTAGTCTGAGGTATTATTTATTACTAAACGCTAAAATCTAGTGTTTTCACCCAATCATTTCTCAGAGAGGTAGGAGCTAGTGAGCTGGGAAGAGGGGGGGGGGGATATTTGAGTCCATTATTTGAATGGACATTAACTTGGCGACTGTATTTCTCTTAAATATTAATTGTGTGAGCATACCATCATAAAATTTAGATGTTATTTTTACTATAACATAGGCATTGTGTCGGAAAAAAGTGGAGTTTGGGGGTTGGGTCAGTCTCTATTGGAATTAATCCCATATGTTCTGTTGTTCACTTTACTCGGTTTTCACTTTCCGCGGTACCCTGTGGGTTCAATTGACCGCGTAAATCCGTAAATCGGGGTACTACTGTATACTCGTCTATAATCCTCCCTCGTTTATAGGTGACCCTGATTTTTTGACCAAGAAATCGTAAATTTATGATATTCCTCATTTATAGGTCGACCCAAGTTTTTGAGGGTAATGGAACAACAAAACCTTCAGCAAAAACACTCTACGTCCTATAAACTGAGGCTCGCCGTGCCTGAAACACCGAGTGCCGAAGGGAAATTGTTTACCATTTAGTATTACGACACTTTACACTGAAACGCGGGTAGTTTCAACAAAAATATTGTATATTTCCATTCAAGTATTTATTCAAGTCAGTTAGGAGGGAATATTATTGTAATAAAAATTTTTTTTAACTGATAACCATTCGAAAAGGGATTACGGTAACATCTTTTGAACGAAAGAAAGCGAGTCATTGTTTTCGTCACGATTTTATCCCACTTTCCACTGTAATGCGTACGTCATTTCAGCAAAAATATTACATTTCCGTGAATGCATTATATCAAGCACAGTATGAATAGAATATCATTGTAATATAACAGTATTTTAACCGAAAACTATTAAAAAAACGAGTAACATCTCTTGAACATAGGGAGGTTAGGTAAATCCTTTTGTTTTCGTCATGTATTTTATCCTATTTTACATTGAAATACATCACGTTTCAGCAAAACTACTATTTATTTCCGAGAATATATTCATTCAGGCACAGTTAAGGTAAAATATGTGGAAGTTAGGGAACTATTATATTGTATACTACACATTCATAGCCAGAAGATATATGTGTAAATAGATTGATAGGGATGTACCAACAGGAGCAGTATACAGTTTGTCTAACCATTATTATTTGCTTTTAAATGAGAAGATGAAGAAAGGGAGTTTTGCCTCCACAAAGAAGCCCAGCAAATGCAAAGCATGGAAAATTGGAATTGGGCCCTTGAAAAATACATTTATATCGGAAAGGTTTAGAATATGTCCAGAACATTGTGACCCACCCTACTACATCTGTCTGCCAGGGGTCAAGACAGATAGAGGGACTATATCTTGGAAAAGGGGAGATGAGAAAAGCAATCATAAAACACAACAGATGATAAGGAGGAAGAGTTACCCAGTTTGGAACATAGTGGATGAAAAATATCAAAGTGGAATTTCTCATAGCTGTGTTTTGGAAATGTAGAATAGCTAATGAATTTGACAAAGAGGCATTATACATTTGCCCAGATATGCTTTAGTAAATTAAAGAAGCTGGAATCTGATTCAAAGTTATTGGCATTTAGATTTATTTATTGGAGTTAATTCATTAGCTTTTTTCTTTTTTTCCCCTCTTCTCTCTAGAACATAGAAAGCAGCATTTACAGTTGAGCTCTCTTCACCAGTAGTAATGGATTATTTCTGATTTATTTTTAAGATCTTTGAGACCCACCTTACAGGCTACTTGGTATCTGGAAAAAGTCCTTTGATTTTAGTTGAAAATTTTTTGGAGAAAAGTTAGTTAGGTCAATTTTTTATTTTATTTATTTTTTCTTGTGGAGGAGTTTTAAATTGATTCCCAATTCTCTAAATTTAGACTAGAGTGTATTCAAGTCTCAGCCTGTAAGTTGAAAGATGTTTTACATCATTCATGGTGTCTTGTCATTGTGGTGCAATCTTGTCTCATAATGAATCAATAGTTTTGATCATCATTTAATTAATGCAAAAATTTTACATTCCAAGGCTTATGTGTAGTTTGATTGTCAAAGCCATTAAATTAAACTCTACCAAAGTGCATTGCCCAAGCTAATGAGCTTGGGGACTTGCATCTTGTCCATCAATCCTGTCATACAAAAGTGCAATTCCTACTCAGCTCTCACATTTATGCTTTTATGGGCTGAAGGGAATGTGCTAGAGGATATTTTGGTATTAGGAAGTTGATAAGATGCTTATCATTGTTTCCTTCTAGAATATGTTTAAAGATTAGGGTTAACTTTCCTCCAGGGATACATTGTCACATTAGCTGCTGCATCATATATTACCACCACCTTCCAGTTTATTATTGGCTTTTGAAATATAAGCCACCTAGTGAAGGGTGACTGGCCACAATTGAAGGTTGCTTCTGGAATTCCATTTTATGACCATGCCTGGAACACATGACTTTGGAAACTTACTCCCCCCATGGATTTGGGTTAATACCTAAAAAAGTCACTTTACTGCAGGGTGACCTGAATCAAGAGCTAATATAAGATTGTGCGTAGGATAGTGTTGTGTGTGAGTGTACAGCATGGCACTAAATGACCTTGTAATGTAAAGATGGCAAAGACAAGTTATGTAATGTAAAGATGGCAAAGACAAGTTATGTTTGATTATGAAAAAGGAAGAAGATTTGGAGAATGTTTGTTCTTTTGACCGTTTTATAGTTCAATGCTAATACTGTACCTCCATCAGCATCTGAGACCAACCAACAAATTTTGTAATTTTTTAGGTGTGGAAGACATTTATCAAAGTAGTGCAGCCATCATTATTTACTTCATTACTTCTCATAATGAATATTCTTTTGGTAATGATCAATACATAAAGTTTCCTGGTAACAGAAGTAAATAGTAAATTAGGATTTCATATTAACAAATACTTTATTATTCTCTTTCACAGCATTTCTTTAAAAACTTTCGAAGCTGATTTTCTCGTTTGAGTGAATGAGATGAAAAGTCGCTCATTGCATCCACAAAACTTTCTTAAAAAAAATGGCTTCAGAATGACTTTTGACTTGCTGTAGGATAGATTTGCACTACTAACAATAGGAATTTTTTTATTTTATGTACTGTTGTATTATGAAATTCACTTGTTTTGTCTTATTTTAATTATTTAGTGATGCGCAAAATATCATAAGTGTCCTAACCATTATAAACATTAAACATTGTTAATTAGAATCTTAATCATTCAGAGCAATTACTTGCTTGCAAAAGTATGCTGTTTCTGTGTACTGTACTCAGCTTTATCTGCTGCCACCCCTTGTTATTTTTATGATTAACATCACTTAACAAAAAACTTAAAGTTTTCTAATACTGTATTATATGATTTACTATATAGATAAATTTATAAAACTTTAATATCATATAAATTAATTACTGTTAGTTTCTTTGCAATAATGTTTATGGATAGGATTATTGGCTCAATCATGACACCCTTTTCATGGAAAATTGCTTATCTTACATATTGCTACTTGGATACAATGATTTATCAATGTCTTCTGAAACCTTTGAACAGGTTCTATTTAGTAAACATTCAATTTGACTATTATTTACACATTTTAAGTGTGTTGTCAATTTCATTTTATTAAATTTTTCTGACTATTTTATGAAAGTAATTATCATATTTAGTAAGTGCTTCACTCCCTCATTAATGAACTTTATTGATAACACTCAGGAGGTGTTTGTGCCATCAAGTGATCATGTGAGGGTTGTGAGGATGCTCATCAAGCACCTTCATTTCTTTGCAAATAGTGGAAAGTCAGCACAGCCGTCACCACTTGACGACTTGCGCAAGTAAGTATTCCCAGTGTAGTTCCCATTCCATATTGCCTACAGTGTATTGATCTTTATCCTTTAACAGTTCTAGTTTCATATTCCTAACTATCTTCTCATCCATCTTGCAAGAAACATATTTGTCCATAATACACATTCTTCATTGTCTTTATACTATACCTTTCTAAGGTCAGCTTCATTTCACATTCTTGAATGTCTCCACATCCACCTTTCAAGAAATGTATCCCATATGCTCATACTCGTTCATGCCCCCCAGACTGAGAGTTGTTCTGCCAATCAATTAAAGCAGCATGTTTATCATCGATGAGTACATTGATTTCCCGGTCATTTTCATCAAACCAATACTGGTGTATTCTCTCGACCTGGCTGAGGGTCTCTCTGCAGGTTTTTGTCATGACAGTATAGACTCTGTAGAGAATACCCCATTCGGCACTGGGATTTGGGTTGTTTGTTGTGGGGTTGTTTATCAGCCCATGTTCGAGCTGCTCTCTGAAATCATGTGCTACCGCTGGATCTTCCAGATGCTTAGTGTTAAAATCTCTTGTGGAGGCTTACTGCCTTCGCCGTTTTAGGGCGACATGAAGTGAGAGCTCTGATGAGCCGATGATCAGTGTGTCATGGGTCTGAGCCATGCCTTGCTCGGTTGATGAGGACGTCTCAGCGACCTCTTTCACTGACAATGATGTAGTCAATGAGATGCCAGTGTTTGGATCGTGGGTGTTGCCACGAACCCTTGAACTTGTCGGCCTGCCTAAACAAGGTATTAATGATAGTGAGGTTGTGTGCAGCACACTTGCTGAGGAGGAGTAGGCCATTTGGTGTTACACATGCCTCGTCCAGTTCTCCCTATGATTCCCTGCCAAATGTCAGCATCTCTACCAACTCTGGCACTGAAGTCACCAAGGAGCACAGCTTTATTTTCTCTGGTAATAGAGGTTAGCATTCTGTCAAGATCGGTGTAAAAGGCCTCCTTGATGTCATGCTCTGCATCCAGTGTTGGGGCGTATGCACTGATGAAGAAGGCATGGCGTGAGTGATTCAGTGGGACTCAGAGTATCATGTGGCACTTGATCCCAACAGGCATTTCAATTAGTCTGTGTAGGATGCGTTGGTGGATGGCAAATCCAACTCCATAAATGCGGTTTCTCTCTGCAGCAGGCCTACCCTTCCAGAAGAAGGTATAGCCAGACCCCCTTTTGTGAGTCGACCCTCGTCTGGGTGCCGGGACCCATTAATGGCTGTTATGTTGATGTTATGTTTAGCCAACTCCTTTGCCAGAAGGGTCCTGACATTCTATGCAGTGACAGTAAGAGGTTGTATAGTTTGTTTTTGTTTTGGTCTGTGATTATAATTGTGTTTTCGACTGCATAAGGATGACCTTACTGGGTGCGGTTGCCCAGTCAGGTTGGTTCTTTGAATTGAATTGAAACAGTTTATTTAGCCAGAAAAACACAGATACAGAGTGGATAATAATAATAATATTAACATGGCTGAGCCAGTTGAGAACCTGAGCTCTCCTGTAGGCACCTGATATATACTGTACATTTATCTCAAGGAAGTATTATGTAACATTTAGTATCATCTGGAATAGTTCACATAGCATGGTGGCAATAAGAACATCTCAATATTTATTTATTTTATTTATATATTTTATTTTATTTTTAAAATTTTTCTATTTTTTATATATGTATATTTTTTTTACATTTATATACAAGTACAGTATTATGCATAAGTTACACTGGAATTGATAAACATAAATATAATGGGGAAGCAGTACAACATGGGTTGTACAGTATTAAAGTTGAACAAGAGGACAGAGTTGGCAGGATTGTGTCTAGTTGGCAAATATATTTATTGCAATGGTAATTTCTTATCTATTTACATGATAATTTCTGATAAAATGGTTTTGATGGTACAATAAGAGCAGGTATATATAGTAGGTATTACAAGCTATATCAATACTTAGGCAATAGATATTTTTTAAGAGATGATTTAAAGGAAGGGAGCGTAGACTTTGCTCGGATGGGTGGGGGTAAGTTGTTCCATACTTTCACACCGTGATATTTTATGGAGGTCTGGGACTGAGAGGAGCGCATGGGGGTGGGGGGGGGTGGTCTTAGTAGCTCTGGGTGCCTTAAGTTGTATCTCTGATTATTCCGGAACTGGAAATAATTATTGTCAAGCAAGTGATTGATAGATTTGTAAACAAAGAGGGCACAGCAGTAGGTGTTAATATCTTCGAATTTTAAAAATTTCAATATAGCAAATTTTTCGTTTGTGTGATCTGTTTTTTTTTTTTTTCAAGCAGGTCATGGTCCGTACAACTCTCTTGTGCAGTAACCAGGGATTGGGTTTTTGAAGAGCCAGAGGCCCCCCATAGTTTGTGACTGTGTATCAGGTGTTGGTAAACAAGATCATGATAGATTTCTTTCATTGCTGTGAGAGTGAGTGGCTGTCGAGTGTGATACATGATGCCGCACTGTTTATTGACTTGACTGTGAATGGCTTGTATGTAGTTTCTCCAGTTAAGTTTCTCATCAACAATAACTCCGAGGAATTTTGTATTTTGTTCACGTTTGAGGAATTTAGTCTACTACATGCTAGCTTCTCCAGTATCTTACTCAAGGCTGGGAGGACTGATATGGGGTGGTAATTCTTGAAGAAACCTTTGTCCCCAGATTTTTTATATGCTGGGTGAACTTTAGCAATTTTCAGTTTATCCGGAAACACCACTAGTGAAGGAGGAGTTACAAATGTGTATGAGAACAGGTAGTAATAAGTGGGCTACTTTCTTAATGATGCTCATTGGTATATTGTCTTCGCCTGCTGCTGCATCTTAAGACAATTTTATGGTGGCCAGTAATTCATCTGCTGTGACAGGAGATAAGAACAGCTCATTTTGCTCTCTGTTTTGCAGGTAGTCTTTAAATTCCTCATGGTGATCAGGGATGCTCTCTGCAAGATTTTTGCCAACATTTATAAAATATTCATTGAAATGGTTGGCAATGAGGGAGGGTTCCTTTGCAACTGAATCATTTATCATAAAGGCTGAGTGGGGGGCCGACGGCTGAGTGTTCCTGTTCTGAATAGAATTTATGACTCCAGGTTTTCTTACTGTCGCCTGATGCTGACTTGAGTTTATTTGTATAATAGCTACGTCTGGCATTTCTAATTACTTGACTTACACCCCCCTGTACTTTATTTCTGATACTTTGGTAAGCATCACCGAAAGTTATGGGTCTTTTTGCAAATTTCCTTTGGAGTTTGTGTTTTTCTTTTATCATTATCTTAATTTCACTTTTGATATAGGGTTTGGAAATGGATACAGTTTTCACTGACTTAGTCTTGAGGGGGAAGCATTTATCAAAGCAAGCATTGAAGATGCAAGAGAAGTTGCAGCTGTTCACGTTGGGTTGTCGGAGGCATAGACAAGAACCCACTTAGCATTCATTAGGTTGTTTTAAAAAAGTAGCATGTTGTCGGTGCAGTAGTCTCTGTATTGTACTGAGACTCTACTAGACCTTTCAGGTCTTGTGGCTATTTTATACATGGCAAAAACTGGGAAGTGATCTGAGATATTGTTATAAATAATTCCACTTGCAAGATTGTTAGGAGTGTCGTTAGTCCAGATATAATCTATCACAGAGGCAGAGGTGGCAGTAACTAGTGGTTTGGTTATAGTGTTGAGGAAGAGCTTAGAATGACAGGTAGCAAGAAGGTCTAACACTGAGGTGTCGGTTTCTGATTTTAATAGATCAAGGTTGAAATCTCCTGTAATGTAGCAAGGTTTCCTCTTTGATCTTTTGATTGAGATAAGCTCCAAAAATTTTTCAAGAAAATTTTTTACACTAGTGTGGGGTCTTCTGTAGATTACTCCTACTAGGATATTTCATGTGTCGTTACGTAATTCAGTGAAAACACTCTCCATGAACTTCTCCTGAACCTTTAAATCATCTCTCACAGAAGTGTTATACTTGATATCAACACATAGGGCGACACCACCACTGTGTCGTGACGTGTTGACGCAGTGTATATTATAATTAGGAATGTTATACAAATGTTCAATATCGTTAGTGAGTTTGGTCTCACAGAACCCAAGTACATCAAACTTGTGGGCAATAGAAGATATACACTGATCTAAAAAAGTATCTAGATGAAGGGGAATACTGCTGATGTTATGGCTAATCAAGGAGATGGAATGAGGTAGTAGGAGACTAGAACTAAACTCGGGAGAGTCAGGTAAGTAATAGTTACAATTGGGGTTGGTGTAACCCAGTGAGTTTTGTTGAAAGGCATCAGGATCGATATGAGGGAGTATTGTGTCGACACTATGGGTAAAGGGGGTGTAACACATACGATCTAGCACATCTAAGGGAATGGCACTAGCATCATCATTGTAGGAACATTGATACTGATTAAGGAACAGTAAAAACTCAGGATCACTGAGGTGTGAAAAAGGAAGATCTTAGAAAGTTATAATAGTGGAGGGGTAACGTACTCACAAGTGTTACAACCAACAGAATTAAGATGACCGGTACTGTTGAGGGTGATTCCCAGATTGAGTGGGAGGTGTGCCTGTCACTTGGTTTTGAGGGTTGCTGGTTTCCACCACAGAGGGTAGACATGTAGTACTCGAGTTGGCCGGCAGGGGGGAAAACTCCTCAGGTGATAGTGACAGTGGCTGGTTCCCCCTCAGTGGGGAGGGGGTTCTCGAGGGGCTTGGGGGGGGGTACAGCGGGTGGGTGAGTGGGCCGGTGTCCACTTGCCCGATCCCTCACAACAAGGGTTTTAGGACTGAACGTCACGTTTCCCTTGTTTCCTGGTAGGCTATGTTTAGGGCACCTTTTCGAGCCCCCTCCCCATTTGGGGTGAACAGAGTGGCTCCTAGAAAGGGCTGCCTAGTCGTACAGGCAGGACTGGATTGCACTGCTGCCTAGATCCCAATGCATAAACGACTATCATATCTGTGCCGCCCATGTGCAGAGTTGTGACTAGAGACTCCCGGCAGTCATCTATGGCTGTCCCTGTCACCACTCGTCCATCACCATAGGACTTTTGGGGTATTAGGGTTTGATGATGATGATGATGAGCTGGATGATGGCTGTGCGTGAGTTGATTTATGTGGTGAGGCAGGAGCACAGACAGCAACCCTACATCTTGGCTCTCCCTTTTCCTGATCCATTGGTGCAAGTGTTGTAACGACTGGGGAGAGGGAGAGTTGCAATGGACTGTTGATAGCCCAGTTTGTTGGGTTTTGCCTTAGTAGCCTGTCTGTCATGCATTGCCTTCTTCTGCCGGTGTAGTCGTTGGGTCCCCTTGTTGGTCACCTCTGCTGCCTATACCGCCGTTGGGGTCCTGTAAGCAAGTGTGCCTGATGCGGGGCTCCACCGCAGATTTTTCGTTTGGGGTTTACTCCTGTAACCTTATACTTACCAAGGTTAATCTGCAAGGCAGCGGGGCAGTGATTGGTAGGCGCCAGGATGTATTCATATGCCAGTGGGCCTATGCGCCGTCCTTCTGGGGCCCACTGCTACTCCGAGATCCCCTGCTGGTCTAGCCTGGGCCCATAGGGCATCCAGTTACCGTGTGTTGCCACGAGGAGGCACAGCAGGAATCTTGGTGGTGAGGAGGCTGTGTACTGGCAGGGGAAGACTTATGCAAGTTGCTTCCCTGTTCATCACAAGGGCTAGACAACGGTGGTAGCTGAAAGCGTGCACACGCAAGCATGCATACACATTCACGCATGCACACACACACACACACACACACACACACACACACACACACACACACACACACACACACACACACACACAATAAATCCTACTGTATTCACTGTCACTATGTTGAAATGCCCTGTAGTTTGAGCTTTTCCCCACCTAGTTATTATATATCTTATTTGTATTACTTATGTTACTTGTATATTACAGTGACCCCTCGGTTAACGAACTCAATCCGTTCCAGAAGGTCGTTCGTTAACCGAAACCTTTGTTTCAATGGGTTTTTGGGAAATTGGTTCCAGCTCACCGAAAATTTCCAAAATTCAACAAAAATGGTAGAAAAGTTCACTTACTTTGAGGTGTGTATGTAGAAGGCTCCTGGATGATGATGATGATGATGATGGGAATTACAATGGGGGTGGAGGAGAAGGAAGAAGAGAAGGCATTGGGGTGGAAGAGATGTCACCCCATGGCACCATTTCACCCATAAAATTTTAGTTCTCTTGGTGTATTTCAAGATTATTTTCTTTAAATCAACACTGCACTGCATTATATATTGTCAATATGTAAAATATATTTCAAAATGACCAATAATTTGCTTGGAAACACAGAAAAAAGCGTTTAGTTGAAGAGAGTCTCAAGCAAGATGTTACCTCCAGTGAAAACAGAGAGACTAACGCCTGTTTGCTGTGTTAAGAGGCTGGATGCTGCGCTTTAAACTAGTCACTTTACCTTCAATTATGTTCAATAATTGTTAAAATGACTAAAAAATTGAATATTAAACTTTTAAAATTATTGAATAGTATAAACTTCTTGATATTTACTAAAATAGTTAGGAATTTAAGCCCTAGAACCGATTAATGTATTGGCGGACTGATACTAAAGCTGGTTGCCCGGCCAGTGCAAGCGAAAACATGTTGAGGTCGGTTCGTAAGAAATTCGTAAACCGAATTTTTGTTCGTTAACCGAATTGAAGATTCTTATGGAAGGCAGTTCGTTAACCGAAATTTCGTTAACCGAGGCGTTCGTTAAACGAGGGGTCACTGTATTTGTAAATCGAAACCCATTCCCCAATTATGTAACTATGTTTTCAGCCTTCCGGCTGCTATGCTCTTTCAATAAACCGTTAATTATTATTATTATTATTATTATTATTATTATTATTATTATTATTATTATTATTATTATTACACACACACACACACCTCTCTTAGTTGTGAAAGTACAGTTACATATTATAACATCAACATCAATACACCTAATCTTGGATTGTTCTTCATTTTAGGAATTTGTGGAATATGTACCGGAAGAGTCTGTACCAGTTCCTTCGTCACACCTTCAGTCATTGGCCCTTAGACTCCTCCTTCAGACTGGTTTTAGAGACGTGGCTGTCATATGTGCAGCCATGGAGGTACATAGATTACTCTCCAACCAACAGGTTAGTTAAAGTGTCATTGTTTAAGATATGGCACGCAAGAGAACATTTTATATATACAGTCTCTCCTCGACTTACGACAACCCGGACATACGACGGCCATGGTTGTATAAAATATTTTTCATATATGTATTTTTTAGTCCTGACGTTAATGATCGCACTGTGTACTGATAATATTTTTGTTTATAATTCCCTTTAAAATGGCTGGCAAGCGTAAAAGTGAGAGTTCTCGTGGTGCTGAAAAGAAAAAGAGACACCTAATTTAGAATTTCTATGTATTATTTTTGCCTTTTCGACTTACAACCAATTCGTCATTTATTTTATATATATATATATATATATATATATATATATATATATATATATATATATATATATATATATATATATATATATATATATATATATATATATATATATATATATATATATATATATATAACATATATATATATATGTATACATATATAGTATCGAACCCTGGACCTATATATATATATATCATATTATATATATATATATATATATATGTGACCTATATATATATATATATATATATATATATATATATATATATATATATATATATATATATATATATATATATATATATATATATATATATATATATATATATATATATATATATATATATATATATATATATATATATATATATATATTCTATTCATATATGATATCTATGCACAGAACATATAGGAAGAGAATTAACAGCTATGTGGGTTGTGGGTTACAATGTAAGTAAAATAAAATTCCATTTTATCAAAAAGGGTTTGGGCGAAGCACTTTTTGTATTAGTGAATTTGGGGGAGAAACAAAAAAAATATTAACAAACTTCATAGCACTTTCAGATTTAGTTGAAAAATTTTCTCCTATGATAAAATATTTATATCTACCATGTACAATTCTACTTCTGGCTGTTTTGAACTTGCACTATCCCACACACATTTTCGTGTGTCAGATGAAAACCAGTAATACTTTTTGTTCCTATTAAATGATACTTTGTTTATAGAAGTCCAGCACAAGGTGCCACAGAATATGAGTCACAACGTTCTGTGGAAGGAAAGTGGCAAGGGTTTATTGCTGAGAATCTCTTATTCTACACTCTACTTTTCTACCACCTCATGTGCCGCTTGTTTCGCTTGGATTTATCAGCTCCAAAGAATGCCCAGATTCTTTTCAGAGTTACGAAGGTTAGTAATGCTGTATGTAGATTTTATGTGCTTACACTGTCCGAGTTATGTTATGTAAGGATCAGTTATCTTATGATAAGATGAAAATTTAAATGTTAAATTTTTAAGTTAAGATTAAGTTAGGTTGGGTTGAGTTAGGTTAGATTTTTGTGCCATTACAACAGAAGAATACAGTATACTACTGTGTATAACTCTTCTTGCACACTATTCTTTATTAGACTGTGTTTCCTATGTACAGTATAATTAACTTGTAAAACCTGTCACTTAGCCCTATTGTTTGCACACACAAACTAAGTAATTTCATTCAGTAAGTCTCCAAAAGTTTAGATAATGATTTAGTTCATGAGTCATAATACTATAGGCTTTGGTTCTTAGTTTATTACCTGGAGCATAAACACAGAGACCCTACAATACTGATTGCATCATTGGTAGAGCCAGAGGAACATTCTAAGAATGCCTTTGGATGCTGTATCCCAATCATAATCCAGTATTCATCCTCTCACATTTTGCATTTGCATTTAGAAGATGTGATTCTGTATGTAGGATTGTGTGTGCATGTAACCGAGCAACATAAAATATTGCTCATAGGATAAAAGTGTATGTAACAAGTGTGATAATGGTTTTACTGTACAGTGAGTTCTGCTATAACGCGTGTTTTGATAACGCGAATTTGCTCTAACGCGATTTATGAATTAGGAACGATATTTGTATAACGCGAACGCTTGTTTGCTATAACGCGATTTTTGCTTACTATTTCTCCAATTTTGTGGTACAGTATTAACTGTGAATATAGTAAAGAAGAATATCAACAAGAAGCGTTCTGGTGATAGAATTCCCGGTGATGATCGTAAAAGAAAGGATATAACACTTGAAGAGAAGCTCGGTGTTATCAACCTCAAAATCACCCTTCTCCCTCATCAAGTTATATTCATATTTTTTCAAGGTAAAGTGTTACATTTACTGTATGATTTCATTATTAGATATGAATGTAACATTTATTTAGACTGTGCTATCCTTTGTGTTAGGCTAACTACTAAATTTTTTTCGATTTCGAGTAATCTGCACCTAACCCTATTTTCTCCATAAGCCCTGTTATTTCTATTACGCGATTTTCTATAACACGATATTTTACAAGAACACAATTATCGCGTTATAGCAGAACTACCTGTATATTGCTCACATTTTGTATAATTTTTAACATCTTTTTTCTTTATTACATACAGTACAGTACAGTACAGTACAGTATTACGGTTTTTCTAGTTAGTATTCGTGCAGTGATGAACTATTGGACAACTCCTTGGTTTGTCCAATACATTTAGGGTGTCCGTTTTAGTGATAGGACTCATTGTACCTGTAGTTATATAATTACACCATGATACTTTATCTCAACAGGTTTTCTCTCAGACCAACCTAAGTAACTTCGTCCGTGAAATAGAAGAAGCCCTTGAGGATCCACACTTTATGCATCGATCTTTACTTGGTGGAACCTCTCATTCCTTGCGGCACCATGGAGGATTTGCTGGAATCCACAATGACCAGTTCCCAGCACGCTCTCTTGCATCTGTTGCCCGAGGGCACATTGTTGAAATGGAAGGCCCTAGTCACACTTATCATCCTATGTTTAGCTCTGGCAACATTACTATGGTAAGAAAAATGTACATGTTCTTTAAAATTTCTCAAAATATGACTAAACCTGAGCATTATTCTTAAAAGATAATGTTTCCAAACTCAATGTAATATTAATCCTTCATCTCACATGCACAGTCTCGTTCAAGATTCTTCAAACACTGCTGGAGACAGCTGGCAACACAAGGCCGTTTGTTTATTATAGTACGTAGTAAAAATTATAAATTAATGTAAAAGTGATCGGTGATTGGTTGCTTAGTTACCCGTTGCTTAATTAATGGTTGGGCTTTGTTGTCTCATATTATATTATACTTTTCTGCTGGTATACCTGTATACTGCTAATTTGACTTTAAAATGGATACCGCAATGGGCCAACCTATATGAATTTATGTTTAGATAATTAAACATAAGTAAAAATCGGTAAGTATGTTAAAGAACATTATGCATCGGGCACAGCTGTGTGCAGGTTGCATATGAGGCTGCTTGTTTATCATTAATCTATACTATTATTATCTTCAAACGTTTAATCCCTTTCGGGTAATTAATCCAGTCGTATGTAACTGATGGTAAACATATTTCTTTCTAATGACACTGATTTCATGCCACACAAACTGCTGTTTTAGTTCGCTGTGGGATTAAACAGAATCTTCGCTTCACTGCTACCCATTGTATGTGTGTGTGTGTGTGCGTGAATGCGTGCGCGAGCGCAAATATTTTTTTTTACGGTTTATTGAAAAAGATACAATGGACAAAAATGGCTTATTTCATACAAAGACATGGGGTACATGGGTTGTTTAACAAAAGCTTTCATTACTGAAAGAAGAAGGAACATAAATTGAACATACAAATTATTATAGTTTACAGTTGATGGTCTGGGCCTGGGCTGGTCATGGAGACACCAGGTGGTGTGGTGTTCTCGTGGTGTAGTAACTTGTCCTCGGGTGTTGATAGGAAGGACCTCACGTGGTCATGCAGACATTGGGTGGTGTGGTGTTCACGTGGTGCTGTAACTTGTACTTAAGTGTTGATATGAAGGACCTCACATGGTCATGGGGACACCGGGTGGTGTGGTGTTCACGTGGTGCAGTGACTCATCCTCGGGTGTTGAAATGAAGGACCTCTTGGTCATGGGGACACTGTGTGGTGTGGGATGGTGTCACAGTACCTCACTCTCTCTCTGCTCGGTGTTGTTGTGTTATCTCGTAGTCGGGTGCATAGCCGGCCCTCTGCTGTTCCCAGGGTGGACAGATTAACGCCGTCTGGTCAGAGGATGGTTTCCAGGGGTGCTTATCTCAGTGGTGGGTCACGGCTCTCTTTGGTTGGTACTGTCTAGTGCTGAATTCACTGGCTTAAACACTGTTTATCCCTGATCCCACTTCTTTCCGGAACAAAATTGTCACTTTTGATTATGTTGATATCCCGGTGGTGAGGATAGGTCGGGGAGAGGGACTTCAAGAATGCGGCTGAACATGGCCAAGGGGGTCCGCTGCTCAGCAGGAGCAGTGCCTGAATAGGTCTTGACCCTACGGTGGTCAAGGATGTGTGTGTGTGTTTAATAATGACATTGTTTAAATGAAGGTGATGGTAATTTATCTTACGAACCATCCGTCTGATGGTGTGAATTAGTGCGGTAGCATATGCCTAATACTTTTACAGGCCTTTATCTAGCAATATCATTGTCATTCCAAGACTCTGAATATTGTAAACAGCAAATGGTATATCTTTTGTTGAGTGACTATTCCCCCACCACACACACACTTGTCGATTACGTCACTTTTAGTCTGGTGTCTTAAAAAATAAAATATTCTATATTTAAATGTATATGATGTATTATAAATTTTTATCATATTTATTTATTCATTGAATTATTTTTATAAATGCCTAATAAAATATAAATATAATGCTGACGTTATTAGCGGGAAGGTGAGGGAGACAGAGGTGTTATCAGTGCTGACTACCTTTCCACTCCCTCATTTGTAGAAGACCCCTGCCAACATGAAATACTACACACATAAAATCACTGAACGTGGAAGAATAATTGGCATGAAGGAGGCTGGGTTTTCACCCCTGAAATTGTCCAAGAATTGGGCATTTCTCGGTCAACTGTATTGGATTAAGCGATGGGAAGAGGAGGGAAGTTTAAAGGACCACCACAGGAGTGGAATGATGCGCAGAACAACACCTGCACAAGTTAAAGCCATCCAAAATTTTGCTGAGGCCAACAACCCCTTCATGATTTCAGTTTCAATAAGAGAGGATCTCCAATTAAATATTTCCCCTCTAACAATCAGGCGAAGACTTCACGAAGGAGGCATTCACCATAGAACTCCCGCCACTAAGGAGAAGTTAAATGAGCGACATCGCGAGGGCAGGTTACAGTTTGCTCGATGGTATGCTGAAGAAGGCCGAGATTTTTGGGGAAGAGTAATATTCACTGACGAAAAAACTTACTCATCTACCTCTCACGGAAGGTTGCATTGCTGGAGGAGGAACAACACCCGATATGCTAGACAACATATTTATGAGGAAGCTGAGGAAGCAAGGAGTGACCATGTGACTTGCAATGTTTGGGGATGATATATTTGCACGGAGTTGGAGAGCTGACTGACATAGAAGGAAGATTCACAGATGAACAGTATTTAGAAATACAGGTGCTCCCCGACTTACGACGGGGTTAGGGACCCAAATCCAGGTCGTAAGTCCGACATAGATAAAAAAAAAAAATGAAAATTCTACAATGAAATACAGTACAGTAAAAGTAATAAATAATGAGGAATGGATACAGTGTGACTGAGCACTTACTTTTAATGTAGTCAGCTGAATGCACACGGGGCCCCATAATTTTCTAATAATACACGGAGACCACATTAACTGGAAGAAGCAGAGGAGGAGACAGGGCTGGGTGGGTCATCAATGTCACTTTCTTCAGACAGGTTTATGGACTGTGGAAACTTGCTGGTTGAAGGTATTGGAACATCTTGAGGGAGTGAGGAGGCAGCACTGGTGGGGCGTGAGGAGACAGCACTGGGGGACTTCTTAAAATAGATGTCCAATTTAGACTGCACAGTTTGTTTTTTCTTTTCATTATAAATTTCTCTGTAGCAAGCAAGTGCATCTTGGATCATTCTGTCAACTTTGGCATAACGCTCATAATTTTGATCCATGCCATCAAACATTTGCATTCCTTTATTATTTGTAACAAATGCCTCTGCCATTTGTTTCACTGAAAACTTTGTGGGGGGTGCAGGTTCTTCTTCTACATTTTGTCTCTTCTTCCTCTGCAATTTTCTATGCATCTAGTTCAATAAGATCCTCGTTACTGAGCTCTTCTGCTACACTTTCAACCAACTGTTCAACATCTTCATTATCAATTTCTAACTGAAGCTGTTTACCTGACTCCACCATCTTGTTACTAATATCCGAAATAACTTCAGTGTCATTAAATCCTCTAAAACTGTTCACATATCTTTTCAGGACTTTCTTCCATATTCCATTCATTCACTGTTTTGTAACCTGATCCCGTGCTACACTAATGTTCTTTATACATGACAAAACATTGTATGCCTTCCAAAACTCTCTGAGCATTTTCTCACCTTCAGTAGCAGTAACAGCATGAGCGAAGGTCGTACGTAAATAATACGCTTTAAAGGCAGCAATAGCACCTTGATCCATGGGTTGGATGACAGAGGTAGTGTTAGGTGGAATGTACACTACCTTAAAATCAGGGTGCATGACATCCAGGTGTGGTGGGTGTCCCGGAGCATTATCCAAAATCAGCAAAAATCTTGAATGGAATCCGTTGTTGCAGACCATACTCCTTGGCTCGTGGAATGAAACAAGTCATGAACCAATCCTCAAACAGTGCTAAGATCATCCAGGCTTTCTTGTTACTGCGATAAAACACTGGCAGTGTGTGCTTGCTGACATGTTTAAAAGCCCTGGGGTTCTCTGAATGATAGATCATGAAGGGCTTTAGCTTGAAACCAGCAACATTCCCCCCCAACAGAAGTGTAATTCTGTCCTTGAATGCCTTGAATCCTGGCATTGTTGCCGCCTCTTTGTGGATGTATGTCCGCTCAGGCATGCGCTTCCACAGTAATCCAGTCTCATCCACATTGAATATTTGCTCAGGCAAATAATTCCCTTTCACAATCACTTCATCTAACTCCTCCTTAAAAGCTTCGGCAGCACCAACATCGGCACTAGCTGCCTCTCCACTCACCTTAACATTGTGTAGACTGTAGCGTTTTTTAAATCTATCAAACCACCTATGACTTCCTGTAAAGGTTTGATCACATTCATCTCCTGCCTGCTCCTTCAGGCTTTGGAACAGGCTTCTTGCTTTAGCCTGTATGGTTAGAAGGCTTAAGGGTACACACTTCTGTATCTGGTCTTCTATCCATATCACCAATAATTTTTCCATATCGTGAATCGTGAATAGGACCTTGTCTTTTCTTCGAAATTATAGTTCCCTTTATAGATGTTGTTCTTTTCACTACATCACGAATACGTTCCTTGTCCTTCAGAATAGTGGATATGGTTGAGTACGAGAAATCTACGTCGCGTGAGATTGTTGCTACTGTTTTACCATTCTCGTGCTGCATTATTATCTTCATTTTCATCTCAAAAGTAATTGCCTGTCTCCTTTTCTTTGGAGCACCACCAGCACTCTCACTTGTACGCTTTCCAGTCATTATAAAGTCAATTAAATACGATACTAATGAAAGTTCACAGCGCGATCAGTATAGAATACGATAGCCAAACACCAACTAAGCGCTGTACTGAGTGAGTGTAACCACGCGGTGACCCAAGCCACGCTACTCTCTCGCCCGGGACGGAAACGTTTTGATATAGAAAATGGGCCCGTCATTTGACAATATTTTTGGTCACGACTGCTGCGGTCGTAAGGTCAAAGCAGGTCATAAGTACCGATGGACGTAAGTTGAGGTAGTCGCAAGTCGGGGACTACCTGTACTCGAAAAAGTTATGCTTCCCTTGGTGCGTGCATATGCTTTGCCGTTTCCCGAAAGCATAATTTTCATGCATTATAGGTGTCCTATCCATGCTGCACGGGTTGTAATGCGGTGGTTTGCAGAACAAAGAAATTTGCAAGTTTTAGACTGGCCAAGTAAGGGTTGTGACATGAACCCTATAGAGAACATTTGGGCCAATATTGTGAACGTGTGGAAGCCAGCTGAAGAGAGAACCAGGGTGCAGCTACAGGAGCATACACACCGTGAGTGGGAGGTGTTGAGGTGGAAACCACAACTGATACACAATCACGTCGCCTCCGTTCCCAACAGGCTGCAGCAAGTAATCGAGAATGAAGGATGGCTGGACTAAATATTAATGTGTCATAAATTATTTTCCTATGTAATCAACGTTACCGACTGAATGCACATCGATAGTAATAATTTTTTCTATGTTAACTGAAATAAATATAATTTTCATGAATATACAGGCAGTCCCCGACTCACGATGGGATTAGGGACCCAAATCCAGGTCGTAAGTCGAAAATGCGAAAATAATACGTAGAAAATCTAAAATGGGTCTCTTTTTCTTCTCAGCACCACAGAACTTTCACTTTTAAGCTTGCCAGCTATTTTAAAGGGAATTACAAATGAAAATTTTGTCAGTACACAGCGCAATCACTTACGTCGGGACTCGAAAATACGTAATTTGAAAAAATTTTGGTACGACTGGAGCAATCGTATGTCCGGGTGGTCGTAAGTCGAAGAGTACCTGTATGTCAAATTGTATAATAAATGTAAAGAAAAGAATCCTCTTCTAATATTCTCACTTATGCTGTATGTACTCAGGATGATTTAAATCAAACAAATCATAACATTATACTTTTAATTATTCTGAAAGAGTACAGTATCATAAATTATAAATATATTGCATGTGAAATAATTACCATATCTACCACTGAAAAAATCATCGAGGGAGATGGAGACAATTCCTACAATACTGTTTGTAATGGTCCGATCACAGCTGTCCGATCGGCTCTTCAAGGCACTTGTGACAAGGAAATTGATCTTTCATATTTCAATCTCATAAATTCATAATCTCATATTTAATAAGTCCATGTCATGCCTTTCACAATATATTTATGTATTCTTAGAAAACGTTTATTGTAATAATTGTACAGGTATTTGTATATATTTTCTCTTTTCATTTATTAATAAGAAATGGGAAGAAATCCTAGCCAAAATACCAAACTATGTTACAATGTTACCTCACAATTATTTCATAATTTACAATAATGCTCTAACACTCAAACACACTTGCTCGTGAAGAAAGTCGATTTCAACGGGGTCCCTTGCCTTTTTTATTACAGTAGAATGTCGATATAACGCGAGATTCGTTCCAAGAGAGGTCGCTTGAAACCGAATTCGCACTAAATCGAAGTGTTGTTTCAATGGAATAATTTAGTTTGGTACTTGAGAGAAACACAAAATACTAAAAAGACTGAGTCTACCCAGATGCACCTCAGCCCATCTCCTAGAATAAACAAAACATTGTTTTTTGTAGTACTGTATTACAGTATGTTAAAACAAACACTCATAAATCAACACAGCTAAAATTAAGGGATGCAAAATGGTCTGTCTACTGGCTGGGAAGATGGGGGTAGGGAGGGATATGTTTGACAGTAGATGCCAAGGTCTAGTGCTTATTTATTTATGTCCTTATGTGTGACTAAGTTTTTCTCTTATAAAATGTCACTGAACTGACCTGGGAGAATATAATTAACATTGCTGGAATTCGTATATGATAGGAATTAATTTGAATATAAACATGCTATAGCTCGCATTAGACATACAAAGAGCAAGAATTTTTATCTCTTGTGCAAAATATATGACGTTTTTATTAAAATTATTCGCTGTCTTGCAAGGATTCCAGCAATACAAATTATATTCTAACTTTAGTCTGTGACATTATATAAGATAAAAACTTTAAGCCTAAAACACCAAACCCTGGCTGGGAAGATTGGAGGGGGGGGGTGGCGGCAGGGAGGGAAGTGACAGTGACATATTTGACAGTTGGCACCAAAGGTCTAGTGAAGTATTTATTTGTTTATTTCTGTCCTTTAGCTTGAGTTTAAGTTTTTTGCTTCTAAAATGCCACAGAAGTGACCGAGGAGAATATAATTTACATTGCTGGAATTCTTATAAGATAGTGATTAATTTAAATATAATGTAGTTGGCACTAGACACATATTTTAGTAATCATTTAGTACATTAATTTGAGTACATGTACAGCACAGTTTTGCTCTTAGGACAGTGTAGCGTGCCCAGAGAAACATTAGGCCCAAAATTTTAAATTTGATGCACCAGATTGACTCACGCAAAATAGGAAAGATTCGCTTTAAATCGACGTTCTACTGTAATTATAAAAAATTATTACATTACACCCTGTAATTAGTGAAATCTCGTACTGAAGGTGTAGCTAATGGGGTAGCATATGTATTGCATCTCTGTAGACCTTTCAACTGCCATTAAGATTGTCATCTGAGTAGACTTAGCTTATTATATACAGTATTTCAAATGAAATTTCTTTCGGTTATTGAATGTTTGCCCGCAAAAAACTTTGTTTTAAACTGTTTCATCACAGGATCGCATTGGAAAGTCTTTCATTTCATAAAAATTGTGTAGTATCCATTTCATGAAATATAATTTAAACAAATAAATAGATGAATAAATAAGACATTATATATAGATTTCTATTTCCAATGCCTCACAGGGAATGTAAAATATATAATTTAATTAAGTAAAATAAATAATACTGTTTCATTTATACAACTGGTTTTTTTTACACACACACACACACACACACACACATACACACTATATACAGGTAGCAGTAAACCGATGATTCTGTTTAATCCCACAGCGAACTAAAACAGCAGTTTGTGTTGCATGAAATCAGCGTCTTTAGAAAGAAATATGTTTAGCATCGGTTACATACGACTGGATTAATTACCCGAAAGGGATTAAACGTTTGAAGATAATATTAGTATAAATTAATGATAAACAAGCAACCTCATATGCAAACTGCACACAACTGTGCCCGATGCATGATGTTCTTTAACATACTTACCGATTTTTACTTATGTTTAATTGTTGTTTTGGTTTTAACATAAGTCGAAAACAAAAAATAAGACTGAGAATAAGATTATATTCTATCACACACGGTATCTTTGGAATTTTTATATGACTAATTGTGGGGAGAGTGGGAGAGGAAATAAAGGAACAAACGTGACTTACCAGCACGGCTGACAGGTGGAAACTGAAGGACAGTGGAACTACACCCACGCTTTGGTACTATCTGGAACCTTACCTTGCAAGGTCATGCAGTCGTCTATGACATATGAAAATATGATCCAACTATCTTGAAAACTATTTTTTTTTTGGGGAATTTTTTAAAGTTTAATTACATTATTTGCATCATGATATGCAGGAGGATTAAGATGATAGGTAAATTCCATAAAATTTTAGGTAATTAAAAAAATAATAAGCTGCTCCTCAAAAGCAAATTGCCTAAAGATGTGGAACAGCTCACTGATGTGTGTTTGTGAAATGTGATTCAGTTACAGGTGAATGAATAATGGAGTAATCAGGTAAAATGAAGCTTTTCTGAAACAATATTTGAGAATTAAATGGGTAATTTCATGAACCAAGTAAAACTACTGTAAGTGTAGGCAGAGGGACAGTGAACGGATGTGAGTAAAACATGTATCATTAATGAGGAGTACCCGTATGCTGAAGTGTGTGGTGACCATATTTTCTGATGCTGAATATATTATTAGAGTACTATACAGTAAATGGGTATTAACAAGCGAATACAATTAGCTATGATGCTGATTACATTACAATATTTTCTTTATTCTCAGGTGGAATCATTGCTAAAGCATATACGAAGAGCATATGAGGCAGTAGTCAGAGAGCAGCATCAGCAACATTTAGCAGCAGGCACAGTAAGCATTAGTAATGGCACAAATGGCAAGGTAACAAAAGAAGGCTGGTTCACGAGTCTCATCAAAGGCATCTTTGATGCAGCATCCCCCACAGAAGATGAGACTTCTACAGATGACATCAGGAAGACTGTTATTCATTTGGAAACAGCCCAGAGACAGTTGTCAGGGATCTTCAATGTAAGTTTTTTCTTATACAGTACAGTTTTTTATTGTTATATGAGAGAGAGAGAGTTTGTTTATTTGTTTGTTAGTTAGTTAAAGATCCATTGTTAACATGATAATTTACTCTCTTTCACCAGAATGAATACCCGGTTTTATAATTTTTTTTTTTTTTGGGTTGCTGTGGTCATAGCAAACACTTTTTTTCCTGTATATCATATGCATTGGTATTTGTTTGAGTGATATGTGTTAAAGTTGGAAGGGAGTGTTGGTAATTATCAAGTATTTGAGATATGATCTATACTGTACAATAAACTCTTGCAATTTTGGACTTCATTATTAAATTTTTTTTATTGATGTCAGACTAGGGATATCAGACATTTATAATTTTGGAGAAAAAACAAATGTGCAGTGCTACAGTACTAAATTTAATTTTGAATTTTACCTTAGTGAGCTGTTAGTTCATTGCATCCTATACTCATCATGCGAGTAGTAGAACAAAAGGTTTGCAGAACAGAAGTCACAAAAGATCTATGTCAGACCACAGTGGTCAGGTTATTGTGTTATTGAATATAACTGAAAGTTTCAGTACATAGTCTATTGAGACCTTTGCACAGTTGACTTTGTCCACCAGGATCTATATGTGGCTACTGTCTTAATGTATCGCTTACCTTACCATCAGCAGTAAAGGGCTGTGGCATGCACACTCAGCGTGGTTGGACCTGTCCCTAAGTGGGTCTTATTTTTTTTTTTGCGGTCTCGAGTATAGTTTTCAAGTGTGTGGTCATTTATCTGGCCATATTTTTTACATTTTGAATTATTCATATCTGCATAAGTGGTATGCTACCAGAGTTGTTTATATCCTGGCCTTAGTCTAGTAGCGACAGTATCTTGTGATCTCCTTACTTTGTAACTTGCTTCATGCAAATGATTCTCTTGATACATCACAAAATGGTAGACAATGGATTGACTAATGCCTCTTTGCATTTGTCTGCTTGATATAATTTCATCTGAAAGTCCTTTTCTAATTACATCTTTAAGGGTTTTGTTTGGAAGCCATAAGTTATATTCATTAGTGTATCTGTAAGATGTCAAGTTTAACTGGGGCATTAATTGTGTCATGTTCATGGAGGCCTATGTGATGGGGTATATACAGAAACTTGATTCTAACAGTCTGACACCCTTGTCAGCAAGGCACACATTTTGTGTGGGTAGAGAGAGAATTGTGGCACTTTGAGTTGTAGGTGTTGAGAGAAAATAGCAAGGATAGGGAGTCAGTGATGATGAAACTGTGGTAGTGACTTTGAGGTCAGTGAGTTGGACAAATAGTTAAGTTTGTAGAGTAGGCAATGGTGAGTGCCATCACTAGATGGTCTGTGTGATGTATTCAATGTGAAGATTAAATACATATTCAAGAGAACTCACCTTGGCCTTCTGTTGGAGGTAAAGACTATGCATATTCAGTTGTTTGGGCAGGAATGTGGGTGGTGTTATATCTAAGGGAATAGGGTGACAGGAAGTGCTACTGTGTCCAAGGCATATCAATAAGGCTTGTAGCCAGATGTTTTAAAAATATATGAAGAATAATAAAAAAATTTAAGTTCTTAAACAATCTGTTCTACATTATTTTGTACTTACTTAGCAAGATATTGGGTAGATTGCAGTTGCCCAATTGTAACTAAAGTAATTAACAGCACCCTGAATGTTCATTACTGTATATCATTATTAAAACCATAAACTTGTAATAGATACAGTATACTGTAATTTGTAACTCCATCCCCATATATGCAAAAATACAGTGCAAGGAACATGAAACGTCCATTGGTAATGGCTGCCATCCCTATAGCTAACGTCTACTGATAATGGCAGTCATTTAAGGGTTAATGTACATTATCTTATATTAAAGGATTCTTAAATTTCAGTCATTCTCTTTCGTACTGTATCTTATTTTTTGGCCTAATTTTTATCACTTGTCTATTAAATGTATATGGTGACATAAATGGTATAAAAATAAACAGCCACACATATGATGTTTGAAATGTATATTCAAGAATTGTGTTTCTTTTCAGATTCTTCAGCCACTTGAGTATGGACAGACCTTATGTGGTATTGGTCCAGGTCATCATGGCACTAGTCAGTCAGATACGTCATACCAGCATCACCAGGTTAAATCATCAGATGATCCCACATCTCCTCAGTGTGCCAACACCCCAAGTGGCCCAATGCTTACTAATTATGGTAGGTGGTTAACTTTAGATAGTATAGATTGAGGTGGTTGTGAGAGAAACTGCCTGACAGTGGTTTTTAAAGTTAGGAACAGAACTGAGTGGTATTGGAAAAAACAAAACAAACATGTGCTTTCTTTTATGTTTTGTTCTGGTATATAATTCTGATAAATTTTGACAAATTTCCAAAGAATAATTACCCTGATTTTTTTCACTAGAAAGAGTGTACTGTATACTGCTGTGGTAAATAAACTTTCAGAAATATCTTCCTCCCACCTTAATTTATTGTTGATTGATGTAAATGAGAGTGAAGTAGGTGAAGTGGAAATGGTAAGATTTGAGGCTTGGGGTACTATTTTAGGAGGATAGATGGACATATGAGTGCCAAATGTAAGTTTGATGATGAAAGAAGGGAGGGGGTGTAGGAAGTGTACAGGATAAAACTGAACAATTACTGTACATACTTTGTATAGGAGGAGTAGATGCAAATTAGAAAGGTTGCCATACGGTTTTAAAGAGAACAGGTTGTTTTGAAGAGAACTGAATGGGTTAATGGCACCCAAGAACTAACAAGTCCTAACCTAACATACCTAACTTTTTTTTTTTTTTTTACGGGGATTAGCCCACCCAGGCACAGGTCACTGACCCACATCGGGGCCTAGGGGGCAAAAATTTAATAATAATAATAATAATAATAATAATAATAATAATAATAATAATAATAATAATAATAATAATAATAAAGAACCATAAAGAAATACAAAATGAAAAAAAATCAAAAGTGAGAAACAATATACACTATGTATGTTGTGTTGTCAATATTAAGAGAAACAATTGAGACCCTGCAATTGGTCACAATTTTCGCGATGCCATGTGGCAGTAGGGTCTACCATAGACAACACAGTATGCTTCCAATATCGTCCCAGGCGGTAGTACCTCCCTGTTTGGTAGCTGCCTATTACCTACTCTTAAAGTTTTTAGGTTAGGTGAAGTTGGTACCCACACAGCTGTTGGCAGCTTACATTACAGTATTTTTTCATGAATCCTTTTCTTAATTTCTTAACCAGCTATTGTGTTTATATATATATATATATATATATATATATATATATATATATATATATATATATATATATATATATATATATATATATATATATATATATATATATATATATATATATATATATATATTTTTTTTTTTAAGAAATGTATAAAATATTTAGTTACTCTATATTATTTTTTTAGTTACTCTGTATAATACTTTACATTACATTTTTTCTCTCTTTCTTCAAAGAAGGGCATCTTGAAATATCAAAATGGTAATTAGGTATGAAGGAGTCCTTGAGATTGGTACAGCTTTTCTTCAGTAAAATAAAATGAAAAAGTGGAAATTAAGACCTCACAGTTAAGTAAAATAAAATACTACCATTACTTCTGCTCCTCCTTTAGTCAGCTATATTTACAGTATATGAAGCTGCTAACCCACACATCTTGAAATATTTCTTGATCTCATTTTAGGTCGTTACCAGTTGAAATCAGGACTGTGCAGACGAGATTTGAAATATGATGGGGACCCAGACCTAAAACCCATTTGTACCTTTGAAATCCCCTTTCTTGTGCGTTGGCTATATTCACTAACTATGCTTATCAACTCCAAAGTAAGTTTGTATGCATGTTTTTTCATTCATAATAGTGATGTTGCATGTACTGGTAGTACTTCCCCTTCAGGCAAGATAAGAAAACCTGACCTACATAATTTAATTTTTATTGAGGCTGTTAGAGGAAATGCAAAAATTATTTTTTAAACTTTAAGTGGTGTTGTAAGTAGTTAAGTCTTGAATATGAAATGATTGCTTTAAGGTAGGCATATATTACAGTTTGAGAAAGGATCTATTCAGTAATCTTGAAGAGAATATTTTTGTTGAAGCATTTATAGTTTGTATTAAAACTTCAACTGTTCATTACAGTATGGTACAGATATGATTGGACTTTACTCCAGAGAAGACATAGTTGGATATTTTGCCAAGCTGATCCTCAAAGCTCCTGAAACAGTATATGAGTACCATAAGAACAGCTCTGGTTCACCTCACACCCGTGTTGCCAAGCATCTGCCTCCAAGAATAAGTTTGAGATTTCAAGCTAGCAAGCATGTAAGATATATTAGAAGCTATAACTTTTCCTTCTTTTTTCTTGTAAATTAAGGTAACCAGTGCAGAATAACTTCATATATTTTAGGTGCTTGCATTTTGTATTGTAGTATGCAGTTACATGTATATTCCCTTGATAAGGTTTTGTTAAGAATTGAAATAAGGGAAACTTTGAATAAAGTACAGTGAACCCTCACTTTACGCGGTCAATTGAAACCGTGGCGGCCCGCGTAAAGCGAGAAACGCGTAAAGTGAACAACATAACATATGGGATTAATTGAAATAGAGACCGAGCCGACCCCCAAACTCCACTTTTTCAGACACAATACCTACATTGTAGTAAAAATATGATGGTATGCACACACAATTAATAATTAAGAGAATGGGGGGTTGGTTCCGAGGCAGAGGGCAGATTATTGGCCCTCACTTTTATCACTTGTATCAATCGTATCACTATCCACCACAGAGGCTTGCAGGGCCTCTTTGTCAAACCCCTCTAAGTCCATATAAGTACATATCCTCACTATCATTATCACTGACTTGGGCCAGCTTTGGGGGGTGTAGAACTCGGTATTGTTTTGATGACTGGGCAACCTTGTGCGCACCCTGCCCGCGCCGCTCTCCGCGTAAAAGAACACATGCACCGCGTAAAGTGAGTATTCTGTGTTCGGCAGGGTACCGCGTAAATGTGGAAACGCGTAAAGTGAAACCGCGTAAAGCGGGGTTTTACTGTAATTGGACTTCTCTTAAGTGACTTGCTCAGGGCATTAGCTGTACTGTACCTTTTACTTGTTAGCATGGGGGAGGGTACAAGGATGGGTTTCCATGAAATTTTTACTTTCTCACTACAAACTGGTAATATGTGATGCATTTTGAGACGAGTTTATGTAAGATTAAAGAGTTTTTCCTAGGAAACAAGTGCTAAAGTAACAAAATAATACATATGTGTAGGTATTGGGAGCCAAGGTAGGAGAACAGCTGGGTCAATTAAGATAAGCAAGATGGTCATTTGACCAGAGTCTTGCTTGTGTAATGTTTTTATAAAGCTAATACTGTACCATACTCTTGTGTATGCTAAGGCTTAAAATTAAATATGTTTTAGTAGTTAAGAATTAACAAGGGTATAAATTGCAAAAGTAAATATATACAGTAAATAAATAAATAAAGGGGAGAAGGGGGAATATGTATTTTGAACAGGTGGCATCTTTAACAAATGTTGTGTGGATTTGTGTCAAAGCAAGAGGAAATTTTATAGTAACAAATGAGGTGGAGACGAGACAGGTTGTAATTCTGGTGGTCCGCTCATAATTATACAGTACACCAATGTGTAGTCCTGGCAGTTTACAGCCCCACTTGGGGTACATACTGACCCAGGGTACATACACACATTTCTTGGTTTATATACCCACCAAACATCAAGAGTAAGTAGATATACAATGTTATGAGAGTGAATAATAAAAGTTTGTAAGATGGGAAACAACTCAAAGGATAAAATGGAATTTGACAGTGGTTAATCATAAATAAATTGACAAGACTAAAGAATAAACTTAATAACATAACCATTTTCTTTTTTCTTACAGGCCATTGGATATGAGCTGGCATTTGCTGTTGTGTTTTACATTTTAGGCTTGTGGAGCTTCTTTATCAAGATGTTAATATCAATTTTTATTATTATTGCTGTGCCTGCATACATCTGTCACCGATTTGTTGTTAGGCCAAGAATATGTGAAGAGGAGGAGGATCATGAAGAGCAACAGCAAGATCAGCTGGAACAAGACCAGCATAGTGTGTCACCAGCTCTTTCCGTATCACAGTTATGATAAAATCTCCCAGTTGCACTTTATACCCATAAACTTAGATGTAGTTCAATTACAAAGTAGTACAAAGAACAGCATATGGTTTTGCTGGATGTGATAATGGATACAAGTAAAGTTTTCTCAAGTTAAAAGAAACTGACTTATTTACTGTATTATTTAGAGAGAATGTGATTGATGAGGTTTTTTCTTTTAATACTGTTTATTAGTCCATCAACATCCCTCAGTGCACCGCTGTTAGTGTCTTTAATCCTTTATTATATTAAATTTGCCAAGGCTGACCTCAGTCTATTAATTCAGGGTATGTGACTAACCAGGAGATAGAATGGGTTGGTTAGGTATCAATAGTTAACTAACTACAGTTTTACCCACAATGTTTATATGTTCTATGTACAGTACTATGTAGCATGAAGGTGCAAATAAAGTACTGTGTAACCCCATTTGGTTATAGTAATGTGGAAAGTTAATTAAATGAAAGGTCAGGCTTTAGTAACATGAATTAAACTTTCTACAGATTATGTGGTGGTGATGATGTATAATACTATGCAGTAGTTGTGATCTGGAGCTTTGCAAATCTTAGCTCCACTTTTCCCATGAATGTACTGTTATTGATAGTTTTTGGATTTTATTAATTGTCTTAGAATAAGTACAATGGACAGAGATTTATTGAACAACACAAGAAAAATACAAAAACTCAAGTGGCACAAACTTCTGCAAATGTTTCAGAACTTAAACTGAGAGGGTGTTTATAAGACAATGAACAACTTCAATTTTCATCACTAGGCTTTTGAACCAATTTGTGAGCTGCATGCTCTTACCCAGAAACACCAAGGGAGAACAAACACACTCATTTTTAGATCCAGCTCTTCCCAAATTCTTGCTATTATGGAAGTACTGTACCATGCACCCACCTCTCATTTTACGTGGGGGTTAGGTTCTTGAAAATCACCACTTAATTAAAAAAAAATTATAAATTAAACCTATTTTTCCCATAAGAATTCAAGTAAATGGTACAGGTTAGGGGAACCATCATATACTACCGTACAGGGTAACTTACAATAAATATTCTTTTACCTTACTCATTCATAAAGAAAAAACAGTTAATAAAGAAAAACATTAGTAAATATATCTTAAATAACACTTATACATTGATGATGGACGACTTCTGCTTGACAAAGGTGGGGTAGGGGGAAGGTTGAGGAAGGAGGCTACTGAGGCGAGGGTACGGGCAAGTGATCACATCTAACTTGTCTTCCATTGCAATTGTTTTTCTTGCCTTTTTAGCAGTAGGCTCACCAGAGGAGGCAGATGGATGTTTTTCAGACAAGCTCGATGGGGAAAACAGTGTTTAACATTAAAAGATACGTGATAAACACACAAACAATTAGTGCTGAAATAAATTGAGAAAGAGGTAAGTTTGCTGTAAATACTAAACAGCTGGAATCCATCACAGTTGTTGTACAGTACTGTGTACTTCATTATCATCATTATCTTCATCATCATTAGTAGTAATAATCTATTATTACATTATTATAATGATTATTATTATAAATAATAATATTAAAATTTTTGATATTGATATGACTGACTTTACAGTAATACTAACAAGCACCTCACCAGCCATCACACGCGACTCCGCTGCCAGGCGAATATGCGGCAAATTTAAAAGCGAGTACGCAGCAAATTTAAACCACGTTATTTAAAAAATAGTTGCGTGTAAATTAGGAACTGGTATTAATTGAACAAACGCGTTATTCCAAAAATGCTTAAATCAAGTGTGTGTGTGTTCTTAGGTGAGACCAGGAGAGTTTGTATGTACTACAGATTGCTATTATTATTGGTAAAAAAGGCATTTTAAACTTTCAATTCATAAACAAAGGAGATTAACATTAATATGCTTGACATTGAGAATGAATATGGGTGTACATACCCTGTACTAGTTCCTGAACCATATTTTATTTACATGCCTATGTTTAGTGCTACTTAAAATTATTGGCAGTTGATTTATAATGGTCTCTGTGGTAACACCCAAATATTTCAGTTGGTTGGTTGGTCTTATATTCTGGACCCTTCCCTCAAGTGTGGTCTCATTTCTTATTACCCATTTACATTGCTGCATGATATGTATAACTAAACTAGGTATGTGCCTTGAAATACTGTACAGTAAGGTCTTGTATTTCAGGAGTAATATAGACTGGAAAAATTATGCCAAATGCAAATACATAAACTAATGGGAAAAATAGCAATATAGACTGGCCACTCTACATCAACCTCTGATTTTCCCATTTATAACCTACAAATGATACAAATTCTGCCTTTATTGACTTGATTGTGCTTTCCAGAAACTAGTTTTTAGGCCTTCCTCAAATAATTTAATCACACGCTGCTTATCCTGCATCGAGTACTTGGCAAACTTAACTCCTTTATGATAGTCCTGCTTCTCCTTTTTCTTATTTGGCCACTTAGGTGGGTCTGTCCCACCCCCACCAGCAGGACCCCCAGTAGAGGTAGAGGCCATTATCTTGAATCGACAGGTGGTAGCACCACCCATAAAAGTACACAATAACAGCCAGACAACACGATAGTTGCTTTCTTGTAAACCTCTTTTACGTTCACCACCGGCAATTCGATCACCAGAACGCTTCTTGGAAACATTCTTTTTACCTTGTCTTTCCGTATTCATCGTTAACACAACAAAATTGGAGAAAATAGTGAAAATCACGGAGTAATTGACAGAAACCGCATGATTCAACTGATCACGTGATGTAAACAGAGAGCGCTGGTGTAAACCGTTATTAGTCCTCACTGTGAAACATTCTTTTTACTTATTCTTTTCAAACAGTATTTATGGGTAACAGCTAAATTTGCAAAAAACAAAAAGCAAAAAATTTACAGAGTACCTTTCAAAAAACACTTCACAAACAAAAGACACGAATCAATTGAACTGTAAACATTGCATAACTCCGCGCCACGCTTAAAACGTTGAGGATAGAATCAAAATATTGAGGATGGAATCACGCAATAGCCAACATTCGTATGCAAAATTTTGCATTTTACAAACAGCGTTCCTAATGCGCGTTGACAAAACACGTATTGTAGCTGAAATGACTGTAAATGGTATGAGGGCTGTGACGTCATTCAAGATGGTGGCCAGCATTCAGCTGGCTGGATGTCGCGAAATTTACGATATTTTACGCCACATATAAGACTTGGTTATATTAGGTGGTGCTCGCGAAATTAAAAAACGTGAAATGAAATCGCGCGAAATATGAGATCTTACTGTATGCTTTTATGCATTTACTGTAACTTTATTAATAAAGAAATATGAAAATTATAAGCATTTAATCCACTATTATGTGAATTTTTTTTTATTCATTAACCCATAAACAGTGGCTAAGGATCCGTTAATCCACCCCCATGTGCACAAAAGAAGAGCATTGAAAGTTGCTTGATATGACGTTGCTTGTATTTTTTTCACTCGTGAGTCATCAACTTAAACCTGACAACACACGGTCTCCCACTACAGCCTCCCATGCCTCCCTGAACATATTACTAGGTTGCCAGAGAAGTGATTGAACAAAAACAAAGTTCGAGAATTTTTAAATAAGCAAGAACAAGTATGGATGTAACCGCAGCTGTAAGTACAGTGCATCCTCGTATAACGTTATCCTGCTCAACGTTGTTTTGGTACTACATCGCTAAACCTTAAGAGACCAAAAATTCGGTGAACGTCCCGATGTGGTAACGGACTACTTTCTACGGCGCATCACCCGCTCTTGTCTGGCTGCGCTACGCTCTCTCGGCTCGACGCTCTGCCCTCACTCGCGGAACGTCATAGCGCCCCCCAAGCCAGTCTCTGTTATGACTTCACATCATTTGTGTGTGCTTAAGTGCGTTTGCTTTAAAACTGTACTCTAACCATTCAAAATGGCTTCCAAGCGCCCATCAAGTGCTACTGATGCGAGTGTAGTGAACAGGCAAAGTAAGACCATTACCCTTGCTACAATAATGGATGTATTAACCCGATTTGTAAAAGGGGAACGTGCTGTGGACATAGCTGCTGTGCTTGGTCTAACCCCTACAACGGTGCGTACTATCCGGACCAATGCTGACAAGATTAAGGTTAGTGCTGGAAGTGGTACTACTCTCTGCAACTAAAACAACTCGTACAAGAAGCACTGTGATAGAGAAGGTGGAAAAGATGTTGGTAATGTGGATGGAGGACCAGAATCAACACAATGCACCTGTGAGCCTTATGGTTATCCAGCATACGGCCAGATCCTTGTTTGACGACTTAAAGGCAGAAGAGGGTAAGGATCGAAGGAAGAGACCTTTACGACCAGCCGAGGATAGTTTCAACAATTTAAGCATCGTTATAACTTCCACAATATTAAGATGACAGGTGAAGCTGCCAGTTCAGTTACGGTTACTGTCGAGACATTCCCGCCAGAATTCAAACGGATTATCCAGGAAGGAGGCTACTCATCGAAGCAAGTCTTCCAGGTGGATGAGACTGGTCTCTCTTGGAAGAGGATGCCTGAGAGGACCTATATCTCTGAGGAGGAGAAAAGAGCGCCAGGTTTTAAAGCGGGAAAAGACCGCTTGACGCGAATGCTGCTGGTGAATTCAAGCTGAAGCCTATGATGATTTCTTGCGCTGCTAACCCACAGACCCTGAAAGGTTACTCTAAGGATCACCTTCCTGTCATTCACAAGGCAAATAAGGTGGTATGCATAACCGGCGCCATATTAAGCCAGCGGTTAAACGTGCACGCCGTCCCTACAATGAAGGAATAATGTGCCAAGGAGAACCTGGACTTCAAAATTCTTCTGATCGTTGGCAATGCTCCAGCTCATCCTCCCAATCTCGACGACTTGCATGAGTGTAAAAGTTGTATTCCTACCTCCCAACACGACAGCACTGATGCAGCCTATGGACCAAGGCTGGATCGTCGCATTCAAGGCGTATTATTTACGCTGTACCATGGCCCAGCTGCTCAAGGCTACAGACGGAGAAAATACACCAACGATCCGAGAATATTGGCGTGGCTTCAACATTCTTCATGCAATTGACAACATTGGCAAGGCATGGGAAGAGGTTTCAGAAAGTTGCCTGAATTGTGTGTGGCGTAAATTGTGGCCCGAGTGCGTCAACTGTTTTACGGGATTCACAGACTTAGTCCCAGCTGTAAATAGGGATACAATAGAACGTCGATATAATGTGAGGTACGTTCCAAGAGAGGTCGCTTTAAACTGAATTCGCACTAAATCGAAGTGTTGATTCAATGGAATAATTCAGTTTGGTACTTGAGAGAAACACAAAATACTAAAAAAAAAACGGAGTCTACCCAGATGCACCTTAGCCCACCTCCGAGAATAAACAAAACATTGTTTTTGTAGTACTGTATTATGTTAAAACAAACACTCTTAAGTCAACACAGCTAAAATTATGGTACATAAAATGGTCTGTTTACTAGGGATCAGCTGATGGGAAGATGGGGGAGAGTAGTGAGGTTATATGTTTGATAGTTCATGCCAAGGTCTAGTGCTTATTTATCTGTCCTTAAGAGTGACTAGTTATTCAATTATAAAATGTCACTAAACTGCTGGAATCTTTATAAGATAGTGATTAGTTTGAATATAAACATGCTATGGTTTGCATTACATACGAATTTTAGTTCTAATTACAAATTGCAAAATTTTTTATCGTGTAAAATATATGACATTTATATTTAAATTATTCGCAGTCTTGCAGGGATTCTAGCAATGCAAATTATATTCTAACTTTAGACTGTGATATTATATAAGATAAAAACTAAGCCTATAACCACCCAACCCTGGCTGGGAAGATGGGGAGGTTATGTGACAGTGATATGTTTGACAGTTGGGGCTGAAGGTCTAGTGAAGTATTTATTTGTTTGTTTATGTCCTTTAGTTTTTTTTTTTTTTTTTTTAATAAAATGGCACAGAAGTGACCGGGGAGAATATAATTTACATTGCTGGAATTCTTATAAGATGGTGATTAATTTGAATACAAACATGCTATAGTTTGCATTAGATATAACAAATTTTAGTTCTAATTACAAATGTGTAATATCACCATTTGTATTATATAAATATTACCCAAATGTATGTTACCAAAATATTCACCAGGTCATTCACCGATGTGTATGCATGAATTGGTGAGTTGACATTTCCTCTGGGGAGCGAGCAAGGTTCAAGCTGGGTCAGCGCCTCTCAGCAACAACAAATCTGACGCGTTTCTTTCGAGGCCTGCTTGACCACCCTCTCTCTCCATGGTGTGAGAGAGAGACTGTCATATCACCTGTTAACCAGTGAAGACCTCACTTAAGTATTCTCCTATACAAGTGCACTAAGACACTTCCCTGAGCAGAGAAGGTACAATATACTCTCAACTGAACTCGGTACCTGTGAAACTATATTTTTCGACAATAAAGCAAAACCAACAAAGTGTTTACTTCAGCCCTGCTATTTATCAATTCAAGAACTAATATATATATATATATATATATATATATATATATATATATATATATATATATATATATATATATATATATATATATATATATATATATATATATATATATTATATATATATATATATATATATATATATATATATATATATATATTTTTTTTTTCTTGGGTACTGTAAGACTATCAAACAATGAAAACATTAGTTTAGTACTGGAGTCATGTATAATTTTTTTACAGTCTGGGGTCTTTTGCAGTAATCACTTTTAACAGTAAATTTTTATCTTTGCCAAAAATTGGACCATCAAATAAAATTAAATACCTGAGAAATGCATTTTTATTTATATAGCTGCTGCTGCTGCCCTCCCATCATGGAGCCTTAATGTCAGTTACAAATCTTAATCTATTGTAATTTTTAGGACAAATTTCTGATAATTTCATGATAACTGGATCTACTTTAATTTTCTTTACTCTGTATTTTAAACTTTATTGCTGAAATCATTTCACTCTCACATTTTAAAACTGTTTCTTTGGACAATTTAGTCAACATCTTTGAAGACATTTTCTGTTGTAAATACAAGAAAATTTTCTGGTTTAGCTCTGTCAAATACTCGAGATTTGGTGAGTCTGAGTTACCTGCACTGTGTGCTTTCAGCGACAATGAATTTTCACCTGAACTTTTCTGGGAATCATACCTATAACTATGAAAAATATGGCACTGCAAGAGAAGTTCAAATTGATTCAATATTTTCACCTCCCCTACACTATTACAGGGCATTACATTATTATAAAGAAGAATGAACACAAGAGCAGTGGGAACTGATTTTGAGGCTAAATGGGTTTCTGTCATAGATGGAAAAATGTTTTTTACAATTTTTGTGGGCTGTGATATAGCTAAGAATGTATTAAGTGCTTTTTGGCAAGCTGTAATAACTCTTTTATCTTGTTCTTTAAAGTCAGAGGCCAACCCTTTACCATCAGGAAAGAGAGGAATAGAGCCTCTCATCTGCTGGAGACCAAGGTAAGCCAACAGCCACTTGATATAATAAGTTGTATCAACGACAGAAATCAAATCATTCATTTCTTTTTCACTAACTGACTGCTGGAGACACAAGGCCAAGAGTCTGATCCCAGATTCTTCTTCAGTGAGAAAGGTGAGAGTTTTCTTGTTCTCAATCTTCATAATGTTCCACAGTGACTCTAAACAGCTGTGTCTCCTAATAATGTTGTTGTGAGACTCGGAGAAACTGCCTAACGATTCCCAGTGGAACTGAAAAAAAAAAAAAAAATCAGGTATAAAGTTTTTCATCTAAAGTAGTGCAGCTAAAACTGTTGTCATTTATGGCCATCTACATATACTGCAGACCCTCTTTCAGTCATTATAGCCTTGACAAATTTACACATTCTTCCACACTGACACCTTGTTCATGTACAGGTAATCCTCAATTTACGTTCATTCAAATTATGTTTTTTTATGAAAATGTCATGACACTTTATGGGACACACTTCCTATTTATGCTTCATAGTTTTAATGTTAATGCCTTTTCACAGGCCCCAAAATTTAAACTCCTCGCATGATAAGCTTCACCATAAACTTTATTGTGCTATGAGTGTGAAAATGAGTCCCAAAAGCCTTTGGTACACAAGGAGGCAGCATGACCAGTACTGCATTTGAGGCGTCCCGCATCATAAGGATCATTCAGACCACCCCAGGCAAAACCTGTTTTTTTGTTGGAAAGCACTATTTTTTACCTATCTCTATACGATGTTAGTTGATAAGATCTCCTTATTACACTGTAAATAAGGTTGAAAGCCCTTTGAAAATAGGTTAGAACATAGATTTGTGGCAGACAGGAATTAATGGGCTTGGCTTTTGCATTGTCAGGTGCTCTCGTCCCGTAAGTGAGTGAGTGAGAGGAGAGGGTGGCCAATCACAACAGCCGGCCTGCAGCCTCCTCCCCGTCTCGACCAATCACAGTGAGCATCTGCTATCTATGTCATGGCCCCTCTAGTCAATGAGGCGAAATCCCTCTCACTCAGTTCTCTTTTGTTGTGGCGGGATCTACACTCTGATATCGATTAAAGTAAAAAAAAGCCATAAGTGGGTGGGAGTTTTGTTGCTTCAAGTCAACATTGCAACAACCCAGCACATTACTTCATGACATGCTACCTACCTTCTGCAAGTACAGTCCTTTAGCTTCAAAAATGAATGATGTATCTAAAAAAACAACAGTTATGTATGTTATGAAGTTGGAAAACTCCTAACGTGGTTTTCTTGGCTTTCAAATTTTGGCGCAAATAACCCATACGATGCGGGACGCTTCATTTGACTGCCTTCAATTCCTCAAGTTGTAAACTTGGGTACCCATTTACATCTGGGTGAACTGGGAGTGCCTGGAAATCGAACCACTGACCCCTGGAACAGGAGGTGAGTGCTGTATCCACTCAACCGCAGTATAACACACGCCAAATCAATCTCGGGAAAACCATCAGTTTGGATAAAAAGATGGATGTGGTGAAGCAATATAAAGTGGGGAGTGTTTATTAAACAGTGTTTGTTTTCTTGGATTATCACCCTTGGCTGTTCTTTCATCAAGCAAAGGAACTTTGCAAGCCACACATGAAACCAGCTAGATATCAGACAAAGCTCTGTCTTACAGCTCAGTAACCTCTCTAATTATCACCTCCACCTCTCAGGCATCAACATACACCACATACAGCTATTTTGAGTGAGAACAATACACTGTTCAGTAATTTACTTATATAAATATTTAGCAATGTTCTCTCTTTACTTATTTATATTCTATATGAATTTATTTAGGTAATATGTCATCAGTTATTACTTGGAGAGGATGACCAAAAATTACCACCTAGGAGCACATCCTTAGTTTTTTAAATTATGCCTATGGGATAAACTTTTTCTATTGATATGTTTTCGATTTAAACTCAGCTTTCCATGAAGTAAATACAGGAATACCTGTATGTGTTTCCTTGAATCCAATTTTAACTTGCAGTATTTGTTACTTTCCTCTGCCCCTATTTCCATATACTGTATCTGACTCATACATACACTCATTTAACCCTGAACTGGCAGCTAAAGATTCCCTATTCTGCTCCTTTAGGAGCAAAAATGGAATGCAAGGAAATTGAACTGTTCAATCATAATGTACGCCATCCCTACAGCTAACTTCCACTGATGATGGCTGCCGTTTCAAGATGAATGAAAATTTCTACAGTCAATCTCTTAATGTCTAAATTATATTTTTAATTTGCTGATCAACATTTTTACTTCTATTTATGAAACTGGTCAGTGCTGTAGTCAACGTCTAGTCACATTTTTTTTTAAATACTTAGTTACCACTTATTTATTCACTTTATATCACTGCTTTCAAAGAGATATTATAATTACCGTACACATGTCAGTATTATCTGTACAGTATATCATTTTAACATTAGTCTCAGTTTGTGGCGCATCACATTATAAATCATTCATACATTACCTCTCTTCAGGCAAGTCAGTAGAAACAACTAAATCTGCTCAGTCTAATATTATTTTACATTTGTCATTCTACTTATGGTAAGAGTATTTTTTACATATAAATTACCATAATGGCAGTCCTAAGGGGCATGAAGCAGTGTTGTACTTGAAGGTTCTTGATGCCAGGAGCTGCAGCAGCACTAAGTACTGACGAGAACAGGAAGATGGTATCGTGTAAATTCATCTGTATGTCCTGGCTGGCAACCTAAAATAGAAAACAAACATCTTCTAAAAGTTGTAAAAGCAGATTTGCATGTAATGTGTGTGTCATGGATTTTCTTCAGTATACAGTATAAATATTATAAGATAGTGTTTATCAATCCAATATGTCATGAATTTTGTTCACCATTACAGTACTAACAAATATTAAAAAAGTTTATGAATGTACAATAACAAAATGGCTGTCATGTAATACCAAGCAGCATGTGTGGAGGAAAACACAAAATAGGAAACACATGTGAATAATACAGTATTCCTAACTCGTCAGTTATACAGTAATCCTCAATAAGACATGGTTTTTTAAGATAATTCACCGGAACATAGTTAACACTCACATCAAACACTTGACTAAACACACTTCTCATTAGTGCAGGGTCAATGCTGAGAAAAATTTAGTACAGTATGGCTTGGATCCAGTGCATGGCTTAAATGCATCAGTATTTGAGGTCAGTCCACAATGGCTCACTTAGAGTACTATAATTCTGATTGATTGAGAAGGGCCACTAAACTGATGCCAGCACTCAGCCACCTAAGAGAGATTAGAATGTCCTCAGTTGCCCAGTTTACACTAAAGACAAGGGAAGACAATAGAAATTCACAAGCACCTCAAAGGGCATAACTCAGTAAAATGTATATATCTGAAGTTATTGGATGACCACCCCACTAGAGGTCACAGCCTTAGGTAAAAGAAGCTATCAGTACAGAAAATTGTCAGAGTTAACTTCTTTGGAGTAAGAAATGTAAACTCTCGGAAGAAACTGCCAAAGAATGTTATGACTGCAAACAGAATAGGCTCATTTAATACCACACATGACTAACACAGTAACATGTTTAAGTTGGATACATTCACAAGCCCATATGTACCCAGTACTGTACTGAGAATAGACCGACTGGCTAATAAGCTGAAAAGTGGTGATGTGGATATTTTGGGTATAAAAAAGGAAGGGCATGACATGTATTGTTCACAGGTCTAGAGTAAATGAATGTAATGGGTAATTAAAAAGGAGTTGAAGATGAGTTATCTTTAACCATCTTCCTTGTTCTATATATGAAAATGCTTATTCATAAATAAACATTGTTCATATATTCAATCACACAGAAATGCACATACATACATCCAGAAACACACATACATTCACACACAGAATGAAAATTAATGTGTGTAATTATAACATTAAAGAACTTACCAAAATCTGGTTCACTAATATTTTAAGTGCTTCAGAAAGTTGAATAAGTCGGTCAGCTCTCAGGAAGAGTGAGGAAGGGAGACATCCACAAATGCTGAAATCAACAAATAAAACATCACTGGATACAGCTGGTCCTCTAGATTATACAGATCAGTTTGTTATGAAATTGGACATAGAGTAAACCCTCTCAATTACCGGACATTCCCAATAACGGCCTTTTTTGTCTGGATAATTGGGAACATTGTCCAACCACTGACTGGACTCAGTGTGTTGGCTGACAATGTTTACAGGACAATGTGTACAACTGTTAAACACGCTATATTTCCTCTACACTGTTAATATATTGTATACCGTACATTATTATTTTCAACACAAACCCACAATATAAATCTATATGATGGACTGGTTTTTTTACAGCAATATATACAGAACAGTATGTACGTAAGTTAAAGCATCCTGATATTTCCTCATCCATGCAGATTTTATTTAAAAATTAATTCTTAGTACAGTAGAACGTCGATATAACCCAAGATTCGTTCCAAGAGAGGTCACTTTAAACCGAATTCGCATTAAATCAAAGTGTTGTTTCAATGGAATAATTTAGTTTGGTACTTGAGAGAAACACAAAATACTAAAAAGACTGAGAGTTTACCCAGATGCACCTCAGCCCATCTCCTAGAATAAACAAAACATTGTTTTTTGTAGTACTGTATTACAGTATGTTAAAACAAACACTCATAAATCAACACAGCTAAAATTAAGGGATGCAAAATGGTCTGTCTACTGGCTGGGAAGATGGGGGTAGGGAGGGATATGTTTGACAGTAGATGCCAAGGTCTAGTGCTTATTTATTTATGTCCTTATGTGTGACTAAGTTTTTCTCTTATAAAATGTCACTGAACTGACCTGGGAGAATATAATTAACATTGCTGGAATTCTTATAAGATAGTGATTAGTTTGAATATATACATGCAATAGTTTGCATTAGACATACAAATTTTAGTTTCAATTCATTTTATTACAACGGGCTAAAATTTTTATCTCTTGTGCAAAATATGAAGTTTATATTCAAATTATTCACTGTCTTGCAAGGATTCTAGCAATGCAAATTCTATTTTCCTAACTTTAGTCTGTGATATTATATAAGATAAAAACTTTATGCCTAAAACCACCCAACCCTGGCTGGGAAGATTGGGGAAGGTGACGGTGACACGTTTGACAGTTCGAGCCGAAGGTCTAGTGAAGTATTTATTTGTTTATTTATGTCCTTTAGATTGATTTTTTGTTTTTTGTTTATAAAATGTCACAGAAGTTACCGGGTAGAATATTATTTAAATTGCTGGAATTCTTATAAGATAGTGATTAATTTGAATATAATCATGCCATAGTTTGCACTTGACAAAAATTTTAGTAATCATTTAGTACATTATTTTAAGTACATGTACAGTACAGCTTTGCCCTTAGGACAGTGTAGCATGCCCAGAGAAACATTAGGCGCAAATTTTAAAATATGATGCACCAGATTGACTAGTGCAAAATAGGAAAGATTCGCTTTAAATGAAAACATTGTCCTTAATTGTGGGTGTTGCTTTAAGTCAACAATCTTAAATTGAATCGCTTTAACTCGACATTCTACTGTATAGAGTATTTCATAAATTACTAAATCATTTGCAATACAAAGACTAGATTTTATGATACTTTAATATATATCACCAAATGATTTTATTCTTAACAAAATGAAAAGTTTTGATTTAGTGAAATTTTATGGAAAAAGAAAAACAAAACAAAACTTATAACTAGAAACCAGCACACATAACTACTGTACTTCATTAGATAAAAACACCAAAAAATCACAGGTATCTAATAATTACCATGGCAAACTAATAAAATTTTTTCCAAGAGTCATTACGACAGTTGTTACTCAAATTCTAATTCTTTACCTTCATAAAATAATTTATACACCGTAAAATAAGTCGAGGCCCCATCGAATAAGTCACACCCACCGATAATATAAGAGATACATACCTCATAAAGGACAGAACTGATATGTCACCAGCAGTTCCTTCTGTGTGATGTCTGTGCCACTCCTCAAGAAGACAGATACTGGTGGGGTTCAGGTTATCTTGAGCAAGTGACTGTATGAGCATCAATATTTCATTGGAGTTTGGCTATAATGGAAAAGGAAACGGAATTTTTAATAACATTAATGCACATTTTTTCTTCATATAAACTTGTCTCTTCTTGTACCAACAAACAACCAATATCTGATACATTATTTCTTGTGCATAAAACACTCACCAATTAAAAATCTTTAAGAATATTGTACTGCTTCAGGCACTAACCAATTGGAAATCATTATAAATAAGGTGCTGACCAATGTGAAACATCTAAACACATACGGTATTGTTTTAAGCATTTACTTGTAATGCTGCAACAACCCCAGTACAGTACTGTAATCTGATGCTGCCTAGATATCCATCTTCTCTCCTGCTCTCTGTTCAGGTATTACACAGTCATCGACAACAACAATATGTATCCCTTTAAATACTGTATTAGGGGTGTGGTGACCAAGAGGTTTCAGTGCTCACTTCCTGTTCTGACGGTTGCTGGTTTGTGCTCACGGCACCACCAGTCAAACCAGCTGTGAATGGGCACATTACTTTAAAGTTGGGTGGGTAAGTAAAGGTGGTAAAGTGTAGTGTCAGCCACACTTCATCTTTGGGTAACAAAGGTTTAGTATTTGGTAGGCTATACCTGCTCCACTTCCTGCAATAGACCATAAAGCCTATGGGATCCACTTCTTTTTATTTTGTGGGACATAAGGGAGTTCACACAAGGCTGTGTCCTGGCCTATACTCACACTAGGCTCACCTAATACAGTGGTCCCTTGGTTAACGAACACAATTCGCTCCACAGAGTCGTTTGTTAACCAAATCCATTATTTCAATGGGATATTGGGTAATTGGTTCCAGCTCAATGAAAAGTACATACAAAGTATAAACAAAATGCAGTACAGTACACTTACTTTGAGGTGTGTATGTAGAATGTTGCTGGTTGATGATGATGATGGGAATTGGAAGTGGGGTATGGAGAGGGAGAAGAGAAGGAAGTGGGGATAGAGGAGAAATCGCCTTTCTTTGGAAGCAGTAATTTCACCAATAAAATTTTAAGTTCACTAGCTGTAATTACAGATTTTTTTATTTAAATCAACACTGCACTGCACTGCGCTATATATAATTAATCAATATGTTAACTAAATTTCAGAATGACCAATAATTTTAATGTAAAACGTAAAGATACTCTGTATTTAAGTGAGCGACAAACACGATGTTTCCTCCACTGTAAACAAAGTTAAACTGACGCTTTGGCGGGTGAGTCAAGCGACTGATGGGTGCACAAAAAACTAGTTCCCTGTACTGCATATATTATCAATATGTTAACTAAATTTTAAAATGAATAATAATTTTAATATAAAAAATGGAAAAATATTCAAGAGCACAACCTTCTTGATATTTACTCCACTGGAAACGAATGTAAACATAGAACCGATTACTGTATTGGCGGACTAGCTGATCAGCTGATGCTCACAACAAAGCGTGTTTGTCGTAAGGTTGTCGTTAATCGAAGTTTTGTTTGTTAACCGAATTGAAGAGCCTTATAGGAGCTAATTCGTTAATCAAAATTTCGTAAATCGAACCGTTCGTTAACCGAGAGACCACTGTATACTAAAGAATTTACAAGTCAACCCAAGGCATCTGTCATATGGGCCTGGAGTCGTGATATCACTAAGCTTCGCAACTGCGGAGCAACCGTATAAATTATCACAACCGAAACAACCGCACGAACCCACATGGTTGTCGCGGTTGTGAAACTATCACAAATGAGGGTTGAAAACTGAAAAATTCATTGGGCAGTGGGGTCCTCCAACCACTGTGTTGCCATTATGTACAATATGCTACAATAATAGATACAGTGAACAGTGTTTTCAGATCTTTACAGAGATAAACCTTGAGTAACTTGCTTAATTGCAGGTGACCATTTGAAACATACGACCGCCCCAGTCTACCAAATTTTTTTCAAATTACATATTTTCGAGTCCCGACGTTAGTGATTGCGCTGTGTACTGAAAAAATTTTAGTTTGTAATTCCCTTTAAAATGGCTGGCAAGCTTAAAAGTGAGAGTTTTGTGGTGATGAGAAGAAAAAGAGACACCCATTTTAGATTTTCTATGTATTATTTTCGCATTTTCGACTTACGACCTGGATTGGGGTCCTTAACCCCGTTGTAAGTCGGGGACTGCCTGTCGTAGTATTGGACAATCTGATGAGCATAAACCTCTTGTTTTCCCCATTAAAAAGCCATATTTTTTCAATGTATGTCTAGTGCAAACTAAGGGATGTTTCTACTCAAATTAATTGTTAACTTGTAAAGATTCCAGCAATGCAAGTTATATTCTGCTAAGCCAAGTCAGTGACATTTTATTAGAGAAAAACTTAAATGCCCTGTCTTGTATAATCCTGAGTCCCTGACCTGCACCACCCCTCCCCCTCCACTGACAACTTATCATCTGTTGCTGGCTGTGAACACCCCACCTCCTAGCCAGCAGGGGCAGCAAGATGTCGGTGATTAGGATTTTACAGGATGAATTTGGTTTAGGCTTAGTATTTCTCTTATAAAATATCACAGATTTGACTGAACAGAATATAACTTGCATTGCTTGAATCCTTACAAAATAAAAATTAATTTGAGTATAAACATCTCATAATTTGCAGTAGAGATAGAAATTTTAGTCCTTAAGCTTAGCACAGTACATTTGAGTACACTAAAGCAGAGTAATATTTGCTCAAAATTATGGCTTTTTCACAGAAAAATTGTTAGAAGATAAGTTGACAAGTTCACACAGGTTACAGCATTAATCCAAGTTTAAAGTTAAACCAAACAACTGCAACCGTGCAGTTAACTTCCTGATAATCGTAACCGCAAAACTTTGAAAAATGACAACCATGACATCACTAGCCTGGAGTCACATATCATAGACAAGTTGAGAGAAGATTGGTAAATAACTCCTCTATAGTCTGGATATTTGTGAGGCAGTTGGAGTTTTACAAACCAATGGTCATACAGCTGTATTACTGGATTTGGCTCAGACTTTATATTAATCACATACTGTCTCCATAATGAGGGGTTTCAACAGATGATAAACCAGTAAAATAACCATCCCAACAACGTACCCACAATATAGTATATGCGTTCTCCTCACTATAAAGAACATACTGTAAAATAGCTTTACTAACCTGCTTTAGACCAATCTTCAAGAAGGCAAAGACCATCTCTATAATTAAGTTATCAATAGACATGGAATCTGGGTTTTGGTTATCTTTCAAGGTGTCAGATGAGGACACAAAGTCTTGGAGCAGCCTGCACTTTAGGTAAGTCTGTCGTACATCTATTGGTGTGTCCTCCCATGTGCTCTGCAGCTCAAAGATGATCCACTTTTCAAGGGAGATCTGTTAAAACATTAAAATATATATTATTATTGACCTTTCTCTAAACCCTATATATAGTAAAGTATAAATCAGGTGATTTTGAAAGGTCATAGAAATGTGGTAATTTTTGTCAGTGGTCATGGTAGTGATGACAATAGCAGCACAAGCTCATGTATATGAAAGGTGATATAACTATATTATATCAGCTTTCATATACAGTAAGCAAAAGGTTGCATGATAGTATTACGATGGAGTCCCTTCAGTTTGTCAGTCTTGTCTGATCATTATAAATAATATTGTAAGTTCTGAAACTTTTCAAACCTCACATATACTGTCTCTTTACTAAATTTATTCCAAATACTGTACAGATAGTCCTTTTTTAACACAAATTTGCTCTCTGACAGCAGATAACACCAGGTATGCTGACTCAGAAGGGCAAGACAGTAAATTTGCCCTCTGACGGCAGATAACACCAGGTATGCTGACTCAGAAGGGCAAGACAGTAAATTTGCCCTCTGACGGCAGATAACATCAGGTATGCCGACTCAGAAGGGCAAGACAGTAAATTTGCCCTCTGACGGCAGATAACACCAGGTATGCCGACTCAGAAGGGCAAGACAGTACATGTATTATAAAATAATATTAGTATTACAGATTCATATACAGTATATGAAGGATCTTAAGAACATTTAAAAGTCAATATAAATTGATGGTTACATCCTAAATCAAACCTCGAAGTCCTACCTTATGCTTTTGACTTAAAATGTTGTATTTGTTGAAGTAAAGTCTTGAACAAGCTGGAACATTGTAGCCCTTCAGGTGTGAGTACACATCAGCTACTGTGATCTCTTTCTCATCTAAAACACCAAATAAAAAACAATTACTAACAACTACATCTCAGTACCAAACAGGAAAGCCTCCGATAATGACGGTTCTACTAACGACGATTCATATTTAAGACCCAGGTTAATTTAGGACCCATTTCAATTTACGCCATTATTTTCTTCGTATTTACGACGAAAGTAGAATAATAAGAAAAAATCATATAAATAATAATTAAATCCCGATATGTGTTATATACAAAAAAAAAAAAGCCTTGCGCACGGAGGCTGCCGGGCTTCTGAGTGGTGACGCCAGCATCACTAGTATATACTGTACAGTCGCAGCTGGCGAGCCTTTTGTTTTCATGCATCTGAACAGGAAAAGGAGAAAAACTTTCTCAGGTTTCTTACGGCATTTTTGCGTCCCTATTCAACATGAGCAAGAGAGCAAGTGATGGTAGTGCTGGTTCAAAAGCTAAGAGAAAGTGTATAAGTTTAGCAGAGCTAGATGTGTTAAAACGATATGAAAAAGGTGAGAGAGGTCTGTGGATATTACAGTGATCCCTTGGTTAACGAGTTCCCTTCCATAAGATTCTTAACTTCGGTTAACGAGCAATCCCTCGATTAACGAGTTTCTTACTAGCCGACCTCAACATGTTTTCGCTTGCATTTGGCGGTCAACCAGCTGTAGTATTAGTCCGCCAATACAGCTATCGGTTCTAGGGCTTAAATTCCTTACTATTTCAGTAAATATCAAGTTTATACTATTCAATAATTTTAAAAGTTTAATATTAAATTTTTTTAGTCATTTTAACAATTATTGAACATAATTGAAGGTAAGGAAACAAGTTTCATGCGTGCCATCCAGCCTGGCAACACACCAAACAGGCGCCAGTCTCTCTGTCTTTTCAGTGGAAGTAACATCTTGCTTGAGACTCTTCAACTAAATGCTTTTTTGTGTGTTTGCAAGCAAATTATTGGTCATTTTGAAATTTATTTTACATATTGACAATATATAATGCAGTGCAGTGTTGATTTAAAGAAAATAATCTTGAATTACACCAAGAGAACTAAAATTTTATGGGTGAAATGGCGCCATGGGGTGACTTCTCTTCCACCCCAATGCCTTCTCTTCTCCCTTCTCCTCCACCCCCATTCTAATTCCCATCATCATTGATCATCATCATCATCATCATCATCCAGGAGCCTTCTACATACACACCTCAAAGTAAGTGAACTTTTCTACCATTTTTGTTGAATTTAGGCAATTTTCGGTGAGCTGGAACCAATTACCCAAAAACCCATTGAAGCAATGGTTTCGGTTAACGAGCAACCTTCTAGAATGGATTGTGCTCATTAACCGAGGGACCACTGTATATGGAGCAAGCAATGAACATATTTTCTGAAGTGGATCCATTAACAGAACAAAGCATTAAAATTTAAATAAATGCAAATAACCTCTACATAAAGATGTATAATGAGAAAAGAAAGCAGCTGTGCAAGGTTCTTTCGACAGTTTTATTATTCGAAGGCCTAAACCATCAACTTCAGCTACACAATCAAATTCAGCATCATAAGCAGCTTCATCAACTACTTCAGGTTCATTAAGTTTCAGCAACAGCTTTATGGAAAGTTACAGCTTCAACCAGAGTTGAACCTGATGACTTCGTCATCTGAGTAAAAACTAGCACAATATTCATTGGCTGTCCTTATGTTTTAGACTTTACCACCATTGATGAGTAGAATTTTTTTTTTACATTAGTAAATATTATTTAAAACATATATGAACTGTAAATAAGTGTTGCTTTCATATTCTTATGTAGAGAAATGACGATATGTTTTCACATGTATGCAATTACATACCTCTGCGTTCCCAATCCGCCTCGCTTTATTTCTTTACCATTCGTGGTTAGCTGCTTCTATTGTTCCATTTAACATTAAATAACATTACCTAAAACATGTATATTAATTTTTTACATTAATTTTACTACAGCTACAACCAGGGTCTTATTTTCTTAAGTTTCAGGTGGATAACTGATATTATGGATGTAAACACTGACAACAACAAAGCCGTCTCTTATCCTCTTGTGTGTTTTAATAATCTACGTATTATTAATGAATTGTATTGTTCATTTCGCATATATAAAGATTAATCTAATCAAATACATATTCAGTAATAAACAATAATGAATCTTTTGTACATATTCTTAATAAGATAAATGATGCTGTTTCCTTGAATGCGCACATATATGTTGCTGTTTCCAATCCATCTCGGTTTTTTCTTTGCCATTAGTGGTTAGCTACTTCTATTGTTCCATTTATTAACATTAAATAACATTACAGTGGTCCCTCGGTTAACGAACTCAATCCGTTCCAGCAGGTTGTTCATTAACCGAAAAGTTCGTTAATCGAAACCATTGTTTCAATGGGTTTTTGGGTAATTGGTTCCAGCTCACCGAAAATTTCCTAAATTCAACAAAAATGGTAGAAAAGTTCACTTACTTTGAGGTGTGTATGTAGAAGGCTCCTGGATGATGATGATGATGATGATAGGAATTAGAATGGGGGTGGAGGAGAAGGAAGAAGAGAAGGCATTGGGGTGGAAGAGAAGTCACCCCATGACAACATTTCACCCATAAAATTTTAGTTCTCCTGGTGTATTTCAAGATTATTTTCTTTAAATCAACACTGCACTGCATTATATATTGTCAATATGTAAAATATATTTCAAAATGACCAATAATTTGCTTGGAAACACAGAAAAAAAGGATTTAGTTGAAGAGTCTCAAGCAAGATGTTACCTCCAGTGAAAACAGAGAGAGACTAACGCCTGTTTGCTGTGTTAAGAGGCTGGATGCCGCGCATTAAACTAGTCACTTTACCTTCAATTATGTTCAATAATTGTTAAAATGACTAAAAAATTGAATTAAACTTTTAAAATTATTGAATAGTATACACTTCTTGATATTTACTAAAATAGTAAGGAATTTAAGCCCTAGAACCGATTAATGTATTGGTGGACTGATACTAAAGCTGGTTGCCCGGCCAGTGCAAGCGAAAACATGTTGAGGTCGGTTCGTAAGAAATTCGTTAACCGAATTTTTGTTCGTTAACCGAATTGAAGATTCTTATGGAAGGCAGTTCGTTAACCGAAATTTCATTAACCGAGGCATTCGTTAACCGAGGGATCACTGTACTTAAAACATATTTATTAATTTTTTTACATTAACTTTACTACAGCTACAACCAGGGTCTTATTTTCTTATGTAGAACCATCGTCCTGGACTCCCGGCTGTAAACACTAACAAAAACAATGGCGTCCCCTCTCCTCTTGTGTAACCATATTATTATTCATTTATAGGCCTATTGTATAAGGTGCATTCATAAGCAATATTTAAAGAATTTAGTGTAGTTTTTATTTTTCATTAATTTTATTGTTTTGGGGGAAAAGAGGATAAAATGCCACACAAAAGATATGAAAAGGTCACATTGGGGAACGCACCTCATTATTACTTATTGCTTTATTTTAATGGTAATTAATGATTCATGATACGATGATTCACCTTACACTGCAATATTGGAGGACACATTACCTTCGTTATTCGAGGCTTTACTGTACTGTACTGCATTTAAAACACCTTCATAAAAGGGTCTCATATGATGTACAAATATCATAAAATAATGACCTTAGCCTTGGCTATGTGGTCTGTCATGATTTCTGTACACAACACATTCTCAGATGATGATATAACAGCTTAACAAGTTTTCAATGAAATATTCTACCCAGATGGGAATTTATTTGTTCTTGGACAGACAAACAGACTGCTCATGAATGTTAGTTATTACAATCACAAAAATTGTAAACAGCATGGATATAAGATTGAAAAGTGGTGAAATTGTTACCTTGATCATTGTAGATGAGAGGAAGTCGTGGTGCAAGACAACAGTAGAGATGCAGGAGCTGGGGTGGCACATTTTCCTCTTCCATTAGTGACCACTGAAGCCAACTGTCCATGATACTGCAAGAACAAGTGTAGCAATCATTTCCCCTATATTATTGTAGTAACATTTAAATCATTTACTGAAGCAATATCATAGAAATATAAGTTACAAATAGACTACCACTTCAAAAGACAAAACCATAAAGACACCACATAAAATAAAATCTGAACATGATGGAGTTTACCTAACTTGAGAAAGACAGAAATTAAAGCATTTGTCTACACATGTGAGGGTTATCATTTGGACTCGTTATTACAGTATTCCCCAGAGGAAACTTGAATTTTGAAGATATTTGAAGTTACCTGTTAATAAAGCATTAATGGAATTTGCATCTACTATTGCAAGAAAAGTTTAGTGATGTTGGACTATTCATAAGATTACTTTTTTCACTTTCCCAGGCCCCTTCTTGGTATGGTGTTGGGTGGCCAGAACCAAAACTATGAAAGGTCACTTTTCATTCGTTCTAACTGCTGTACCAGATACATTCTACATTGATTTTTACCCTCCACAACAAGGCCACCTGCAGTGTAAAAAAATTTTGCCTGTGAGTGTTGGGATTTGAACTTGAATAACCTTGGTGGTCCAGGTTCGAATCCCAACACTCACAGGTGAATATTATTTACACTGATTTACCTGCGCACATTACAGGTTCTGAGTTAAAGCCCCCTGCAGTTTATATATAAGTACACAGAGCAAAGTTTTGATTGTTGACAAACTACCTTGTAATGGTGACTGACCGGGCTAAACATCACAAGAAGTAATATATTACAGAAGTATCATTAATGTAACGAACTTTTGACATCTCTCATGGAAATGATTGGAGACTAGTTGTAGACATTTTATTGCTGGTGGTACAGCAGTAACACACATTCCTCTTACCATTGTGTCCTGGATTCAATCCCCAGTCCGGGACAGATGTGTCACCACTACTAAACATTGCAGGTCATAACAAAGAACAGACTGACTGACCAAATGGCAAGTAAGGTGGAGGAGAAATGATAAATAAGAATAAAAGAAATAGAGGTACAAGCAGAATCCAATCTATTAAAAAAATATATATATATGCACACATATACATATATTTTTTTTAATTACCAACCTGCAAGCAAAGATAGAAGCCTGCCGAGAATGAAGCTTTAATTTGTCCAAGAAGAGTCTGAAGAAATACTGAGGCTGTTGGTCTGGGGCAGAGGCTTCAATAATAGGGAGAAAGAGACCCTCAATTTTCCACAGTTCAGACAGAATTACACCATAATTTTCAATCTGAAATTTAATTATGTCTGGTATAAATACAATGCAGCAGGAACCCAATGAAAAGTGAAAAATCTACACTTAATTTTCATAGTGACATATACAGTACTGTACAATAGTTTGAGGACCCAAGACTCACTGTCTGCAGAAACTAAACAACAACTTAAAAAAACTCAGGTGCCATTTCTGTATTTTAAAATCTGATTAACAATGACAAACCTTAATGGCTACCAACTTCATAACATTAAACATACTGTATATGAGACTAATGGTGTTAAAGGTAAGAGAGACATTTTAGTATCTGACTGTGATGACTAATTCAAAGTTCAATCTTAAATCTTACACTTAAAGAGACTGGAGGCAAAATTAGAAGGGACAGACAAACTGAAATAAAGGAATAATCATAATTTACCCCAATGTACAAGAATTATACTGGCAATACAACTTATGTTTTTGACCCGCGTGTGTGTGTGTGTGTGTCCTGCCAATAAAACATATCAATAAAGTGCTAAAAAGTGGACCTCCTTTATCCGGGTGAGTACAGTATCTTGGCATTACAAATATGATCTCCAACCTGAGCCCTTTCCTTACCTAAAAAATTTGTTGCCATGAAATTCTGACTTGAAATGCTACTTACTTGATCTTTGCACAGTTCTCCTTGCTGACCAATCTTCACATTGTGTATAAGGTACGTGAAGAGGGCACACTGTAGGGTCACACTTGAAGAGATCAGTGAGACGAACTGTGAGAGAAAGTCAGGTCTTCTCTTTGCACTTTTGTCTGGGCTGGAAATGAGGCAGAGCTTCCCAACAGTTTCCATGATTTTCTGTATCACCTGAACAAAATAAGGCAGGTACAAGAATGTACTGTACTCATGTATCACACAAAAATATGTTTGATAGAAGTTTTTCATCATATGTATATCACTTAAATGCATTTGATGGAAGTTTTCAGGATATGTATACTGTATCACTTAAATGTGTTTGCTATTAGTTTTCAGGGTCAATTACCAAGATGTTTTGATTCGTATGATAATAGTGAACAGTTTAAATTCCATATGATAGGGAACTGTCATCACTAGCTGTCACAGTCTCACAAACATTCTCTCATTTTGAAAAGTAAACTTACATTAACTTCTCACGTGCTATGACTTAAGCCCTTGAGTATGAGTATACAATAATTTAATGCCTTGAATACAATGACTTAGCACTTTGAGTACAGTGGCTTTACCTCTTGAGTACAGTGGTTTTTACCTCTTGAGTACAGTGAATTTACCCCTTGAGTACAGTGACCTAACCCTTTGAGTACAGTGGCTTTACCTCTTGAGTACAGTGGTTTTACCTCTTGAGTACAGTGGCTTTACCCCTTGAGTACAGAGATTTTACCCCTGGAATACAATGACTTAACACCTTGAGTATAATGGTTCATAAGTCAACAATCAAAGGACAAACTTAATTATATCATTGTATGTTTGATTTCCATGTTAATCTTCATGTTATCAAATTTTCAAAGCATTCAATGAAGTACAGCAGGCATGGGCAACCTTTCCTCAGTCATGGGCCGCATTACGATTTGGCACTTTTCTGCGGGCCAACCCACCAAAATTTATATCCTACCTACCTGTAACCCAAAGTAATGTTGATATTGTAATAGCACACACAGTGTAACAGTATGTTGTCATGTCCACCTTACAATAATTTCAGTTTACAATCAGTCTTTTTCCCATTTATGAAACAATTGCATCATAATAATTTTTAAAGTACAGTATTATGTTAATGTTTTTTGGCATTTAACAGAAGATGAGTGAAGTAGTCTGTGAATACATTGATTTTTCCTACAGTTACAGCATTTTTCTTAATTATGAGACACACCCACCAGAATATTGCCAATGTTAATCTTGGCATATGAGGAGCAACAATGAAGCAACCTATAGGCACATATCAGTACAGTGGTCCCTTGGTTAACGAACACAATTCGTTCCACAGAGACATTCGCTAACCAAATATTTTGTTAACCAAATCCATTGTTTCAATGGGATATTGGGTAATTGGTTCCAGCTCACAGAAAAGTAAATACTGTATAAAGTAAAAAAAAAAAAAAAAGAAATGCATTAAAGTACACTTACTTTGAGGGGTGTATGTAGAAGGTTCCTGGTTGATGATGATGATGGGAATTAGAAGTGGGGGTGGAGGAGAAGGGAGAAGAGAAGGAAGTGGTATGGAGAAGAAATCACCTTTCAGGGGACCCATGCTTGATACAGTCATTTCACCAATAAAATTTTAAGTTCACTAGGTGTAATTCAAGATAACTTTATTTAAATCAACACTGCACTGCGCTATATATTATCAATATGTTAACTAAATTTCAGAATGACCAATAATTTCAACGTAAAAATGCAAAAATATTCAAGATACCAACAAAATAGATGTTCACTTCACTGTCAACAAAGCTCAACTGACGCCTTGTGGCTGAGTCAAGCGTCTGATGGGCGCACAAAAAACTAGTTCCCTGTACTGCATATATTATCAATATGTTAAATAAATGTTAAAATGATTTATAATTTTAATATAAAAAATGAAAAAAATATTAAAGAGCACAACTTTCTTGATATTTACTCCACTGGAAACGAATATAAACATAGAACAGATTATTGAATTGGCAGACTAGCCCATCAGCTGATCAGCTGATGCTCACAACAAAACGTGTTGTTCATAAGGATCTTGTTAATCAAAGTTTTGTTCATTAACCGAATTGAAGATCCTTAAGGGAGGTAATTCGTTAACCGAAATTTTGTTAATCGAACCGTTCGTTAACCGAGGGACCACTGTATAAGTACTCCTGAGCATGCTGATTCTGAATTTGTGGTCCACGATTCGATTGCAGGGTAATTAATGGTCGTAATGACCACTAACCTGGGGCTTAAGTGTCAAGAAATGGGGAAGATTAATAAAGAAATCTTATGAAAAGAGCCACACTTACCGAATACTGTACAGTGATCCCTCGGTTAACGAGCGCCCCGATTAACGAGATTTTGGTTAACGATTTACCTTCCATAAGATTCTTAACTTCGGTTAACGAGCAATCCCTCGATTTACGAGTTTTTTACGAGCCGACCTCAGCATGTTTTCGCTTGCATTTGGCGGTCCACCAGCTGTAGTGTTAGTCCGCCAATACAGTAATCGGTTTAGGGCTTAAATTCCTTACTATTTTAGGAAATATCAAGAAGTTTATACTATTCAATAATTTTAAAAGTTTAACATTAAATTTTTTAGTAATTTTAACAATTATTGAACATAATTGAAGGTGCCAATCTCTCTCTCCTCTCAGTGGAGGTAACATCTTGCTTGAGACTCTCTTCAATAAAACACTTTTTTTCTGTGTTTGCAAGCAAATTATTGGTCATTTTGAAATTTATCTTACATATTGACAATATATAATGCAGTGCAGTGCAGTGCTGATTTAAAGAAAATAATCTTGAATTACACCAAGAGAACTAAAATTTTATGGGTGAAATGGCACCATGGGGTGACTTCTCTTCCACCCCAATGCCTTCTCTTCTCCCTTCTCCTCTACCCCCATTCTAATTCCCATCATCATCATCATCATCCAGGAGCCTTCTACATACACACCTCAAAGTAAGTGTACTTTTCTACCTTTCTTGTTGAATTTAGGCAATTTTCGGTGAGCTGGAACCAATTACCCAAAAACCCACTGAAACAATCATTTCGGTTAACGAGTTTTTCGGTTAACGGGCAACCTGCTGGAAAGGATTGTGCTCGTTAACCGAGGGACCACTGTAATGTTATTTAATGTTAATAAATGGAACGCTAGAAGAAGCTAACCACTAACGGTAAAGAAATAAAGCAAGACGATTGGGAACACCAACGTATGTACAGTAAGTGCATATATGTGAAAATATATCATCATTTCTCTACATATGAATATGAAAGCAACACTTATTTACTGTTCATATATGTTTTAAATAATATTCACGAATGTAAAACAAAATAATTCTACTCACCAATGGTGGTAAAGTTTAAAACATAAGGACAGCCAATGAATATTGTGCGAGTTTTTACTCAGATGACAAAGTCATCAGGTTCAACTCTGGTTGAAGCTGTAGCTTTCCATAAAGCTGTTGCTGAAACTGTTACTGAACCTGAAGTCACTGTTGAAGCTGCTTATGATGTTGAATTTGATGGTGTAGCTGAAGTTGATGGTTTAGGTCATTTGCATTGATATAAATTTTAATGCTTTGTTCTGTTAATGGATCCACTTCAGAAAATATGTTCATTGCTTGCTCCATATAATATCCACAGACCACTCACCTTTCTCATATCGTTTTAACACATCTAGTTTCTCGACTAAGCTTATACAATTTCTATTAGCTTTTGAAACAACACTACCATCACTTGCTCTCTTGCTCATGTTGAATAGGGATGCAAAAATGCTGTAAGAACCTGAGAAGATTTTTCTCCTTTTCCTGTTCAGATGCTGCAATTGTTTATAGTAGTGATGCTGGAGTCACCACTATCAAGCCCGGCAGCCTCCATGCACAAGGCGTGTTTTTTTTTTTTATCGGGATTTAGTTATTATTTATACGAAAATGTAATATATTTTTTATAATTTCATCGTAAATACGAAGAAAATAATGGCGTAAATTGAATTAGGTCCTAAATTAACCAGGGTCTTAGATTTGAATCTTCGTTTGTTGAACCGTCGTTATTGGAGGCTTTACTGTATAGGTACTCCTGAGCATGCTAATTCCGAATCTGTGGTCCATGATTCAATTGCAGGGTAATTAGTGGTCGTAATGAAGCTTGGAAAATTTTAATTACATTATTTCAATGTTAATTACTCGCCAACTATGGGTTTACGAGGTGCGATTTTGGTGTTTTTGTTATTCTGGAAATATTTAATTAGTAAAACCCTTTAAATTCCAATTCCAAAAGAAAAGTATATTTCGGTCAAAAAATTACTAAGACATAAGGCTTAATATTTTGGCGGTTTGGGGCAAAATTTAGATTTAGTTGAAAATCTCCTTATAGGTACTCCTGAGCATGCTGATTCTGAATCTACTAAATTAATTTAACCCTGTATGACCACTGCTTATGATCCCACTTGGACTTACCAAACCTTAGTTAATTCCCAAGTGACCCACTGCCACATAGCAACTAATCCATCAAGCAGTCCGAGCAGAACTTGGCCCGTAAACTCACACAAGTTTAAATTTTATATTGTTTACTATTTATACTTATTTCACCGTTACATTTAATTAGTTACTTACTCTTAGGTGATGAAACAACAATGAATTGTGTGTGAAGATTATTCTTTTAATAAATATTGCTTTACTCACCATAAACTGGCTGCATCTACCTGAACCACGGGTCACATTAAATAGAATTTCTCAATCACTCTGCGGGCCGCACAAACACATGGTCCGGGCTACGGGTTGCCCATGCCTGAAGTACAGTATAGTACTTAAGGTTTGAACTAGATCATTCAAGAAAACAGTCCCTTACGAGTACATTAAAACACAAATAGTTCATCAAAACACATACCTGATATGGTACCATTTTTGGATTGAATTTTCTTGCATCCACGGTCAGATATTTAACATCCTTTAACATAGAGTCTGATAACTTCATCATTTCTTCAATCTTCCCTGAAATTCGGGAGAGACATGGTAACACAAGGGGTGATGTGGCTGTACTTTCATCCTGGTTACTTGTGGCTTCATCAACAAGTTCTTGTAGCATAGTAGAAAGTTCTATGATTGGTTCTTCAACAGTTATGTCTTGTGTAACATCTATGAATACACCTGAAGTAGAAATGGCACAAGAAATAAGACTCACACTAACAATGAGTTAATATGAAGGTAAGAGGAGGCAGCTGGGCAAAGGAATACAGTGATATCCCCATTAGACAGAATAATTGGTGTAGAACTCTTCCGGGTATGAGATGTTTCTCTCAAACCCGGAAAAAATCCCACATCCCCGGAATGTTTCCGGGTGCTGGGAAAAGTTTTCAGAGAATCTAAAGTATGCATCAGTTAGGTTGGGTTGGGTTAAGTTAGGAAAGGTGTCAGGGAGGGTAAACTGTGACAGTTGAAGTTATACAGTACTACCTGATCCAAGCAAAACCAAGTGATTTAAAAGTGAAAAATATAATTAATTGGTCATTGTGTGAAGCAGTAACACAAAAATAAAGCTTGAAGACATATACAGTATTGTATATTTCCTTCATGTAATGAAACCCACAACACTTCACATACTACAGTCGAGTAATATGAAACTGTAGTTTTGTTGATTCACTTCCAAATACTGTAAGCTTAACTATATTTCTTAGGAGTTTGTTATCTTGGATGCTTTGGACTTGTAAGAGGTGAGGATGTGTGTGCAGTGAACTCGGAGTTGGTCAACGATGGTCATGGAATGTACAATCAAGCCAATCCCTTGTAGGGTCACTATCCTGTGCTTCTCTAATAATTTATTTGAGTTTATCTTGCAAATTTTTCTAGCCATAAGCTGTCCTCTGCTCAACACCAAGCCATAGCTATCATCTCCCATCCAAGGCCTGGCACTTATCATGAATGCTTACAACAATCTTCTGCCTGTACTGAGCATCAAGAAAGAAGATGCAGGCTGGATGTAATTGATCATCATGATATATAGTAGTTTTGTAGAAAGACAACATCCAACATCCCATAACTGTGGCCGTCAACTGTATGACAGCTGCCCCAGATGGTCCAAGTCCTACTCATGCCACTGACAGGTTCAAGACATACAGGGGAGCACACTCTTGCTTGTGAATGACTGGTTTGCTTCCCTCACTGAGCCCACATCATCTGGTATGTCTGGATTATGATTTAAACACCAACTTTTCATGAGCTGATAACTACAGTACAGATAGAAGCTTGAGATGGATATTAAAAATGCAAATACAGTAGTACAGTACAGTATTACCTCATATTGTGAATACAGGTTGTACCTCTCTAGTCCGGCAACCTCGGGACCTGACCGGTGCCGGACCATGGAAATTCACGCTTTTCCTGGATAGATAGTGACTTGTCCTTATGCTTGGAAGCACTAGCATCACTTTCTCTGCATCATGGTCTCTTTGAAGACATATTGAAGGGTTAAATGTTGTATAGTAGCTTCTCAAATTTCGCGAGTTTTTAATTCAATGTATTTTATTGGAACACACACACACAAAAAATAAATAAAAATTTTGACGGCGGAAACTTGAATTCGACGGGTTTGAACAGCCCGCCAACGTGCAGACGACGTGCAAAATCGTGTAAACAGCGTCATTTCTCTTATGTACAAAAGATTCATTATTGTTTATTACTGAATGTCTTTTTTATTGAATTAATGTTTATGTGTGCAAAATGAGCAATACAATTCATTAATAATACGTAGAATATTAAAACACACGAGGAAATGACACAGCATTGTTTTCGTCGATTACAAAACCAGTGACGACTGGTTCTACATATAAAACTGAAGAAAATAAGACCTTGGTTGTAGCTGTAGTAAAATTAATATGGTTGTTTTAAGTAATGTTATTTAATGTTAATAAATGGAACAATAGAAGTAGCTAACGATAAAGGTAAAGAAGAAAGAGAGATCGCGTATGTAAGTGCGCACACGTGAAAACATATCGTCATTACTTTACACAAGAATATGAAAGCAACACTTATTTACTGTTCATATATATTTTAAATAATGTTTCTGAATTTGTTTTTATGGCATTAATGTTTGTGTGTGCAAAATTAACAATACAATTTTTTAATAATACATGGAATATTAAAACACACGATGAGACGAGACGGCTGCCGGCATTGTTTATGTTAAAGCTTACAAAACCAGTGACTGATTGGTTCTACATATAAAACTGAAGAAAATAAGACCCTGATTGTAGCTGTAGTAAAATTAATGTAAAAAATTAATATGGTTGTTTGAAGTACCTGTAATGTTATTTAATGTTAATAAATGGAACAATATAAGTAGCTAACCATTAATGGTAAAAAAAAAAGTGAGACTGCGCGTATGTAAGTGCGCACATGTGAAAACATATCGTTATTACTCTACATAAGAATATGAAAGCAACACTTATTTACTGCTCATATATATTGAAGGGTTAAATGTTGTACTCTGTATAGACAAGCAGAGAGAGAGAGCAGCCGAATTGCCGGATGTAAACAAACCTTAATTTCCCGCGGCTTTGTTGTTGTTATTTTTTATAGGGATTAGCCCACCCGGGCATAGGTCACTGACCCACATTGGGGCCTGAGGGGCAAAAATTTAATACTCCTGTAATAACAATAATAATTCAGATAAAAAAAAAAAGCTGCCCATCTACCTATTGGACAAACTAAAATTGTTCCGGACCACAGAATGCCGGACTAGAGAGGTACAACCTGTACTATGGGAGGCAATTAACTAATAATAAGAATAACGTGAGGTCTACTGTACAGTGTGCTTAAAAAAAGAAGGAAATAGTCATATTAGCTACTGTACCTGTTAATAAATCTGAGGACTCTTTCTGACAAGCTTCGATGTAACTGCTATACATATTGAATGAAATTTTCCCAGCTGAATGGAGCGCCCCAATTAATTTTGCCCGTGCATCTGGAACATCTGGTAACTGCCTGTGAATGAGTAAGTACTGTTAATTAATTACTGTATTGTTTCTATCAATCTATTTCTTTACAAAGCTGCCATATTGTCAACATTGTAGCACCATCCTATAATCTACTTATGCATGTAAACATTTGGTTATCTTAATTTCTATACACATCTTAAAATTCTGATACTGTACCTTGATATACTCTCTCAAGATCACCTTAGTTATTTGCTACATATCTCAATCCCAAAATGCATATAATATTTCTGGTATCTTACTCAACTTCAATGATTTACTATGTACACATCAATGGGTCACTCTTCCCTTCTTTGTATCTTTCTAAAACTCAGAATATATTTCACCTTTTCTATTCTTCTCATTTGCTGTTCTCTCTTTATAACATGAGTTTGGAGTGTTTACCCCCCCCCCCCTACCTATAGTAACTTGTAAATTATCCTTCTACTGTACTTAGATATTTTTTTTAATTAACATATACCACATACTGATCCTTTCCTCTTTTCCATTATCAACAGCCCATCACTTTAACCTTTTCACTACGGGGACACCATTTGTAATACTCTTGGGTTTAGGGAGGTGCTCTCCGGTGAGAAGCTTGGGCTCTGGCCGGTCACTCACCTCACAACAACTGACAGCACCACATGAGAGATAATTGTACGTAATGAGTCATAGCAAATTTTCTATCTGAGGTAAAAAGGTTGGTTTTGTTCCATTAGCATTGTAAATACATTATCTACAAATAGTTTGATACAGATAATCACAATAAAATCATTAAATCTATACATAAGTGTGATAATAACACAAATTGTAGTGCATGGCTGCCACTCAAGCTCCCAAATGCATATAATCCTCCCTCAAAATTTCTAGATTTTTACATAAATTATACATAATGTGCTTATTAAAGTATATTACTTTCAAAATTCATATATAATAATAATTGTAAATTATTGGTTAAAGATAATGCATAAAAATATTATTATTACTGTACAGTGGTCCCTCGGTTAACGAGCGCCTCAGTTAACGAGATTTCGGTTTACGAGTTACCTTCCATAAGATTCTTAACTTCGGTTAATGAGCAATCCCTCGATTAACGAGTTTCTTACGAGCCGACCTCAACATGTTTTCGCTTGCATTTGGCAGTCCATCAGCTGTAGTATTAGTCCGCCAATACAGTAATCAGTTCTAGGACTTAAATTCCTTACCATTTTAGCAAATACCAAGAAGTTTATACTATTCAATAATTTTAAAAGTTCAATATTAAATTTTTTAGCCATTTTAACAATTATTGAATATAATTGAAGGTAATGAAACTAGTTTTATGCGCGCCATCCAGCCTCTCAACACACCATACAGGCGTCAGTCTTTGTGTCTTTTCAGTGTAGGTAACATCTTGCTCGAGACTCTCTTCAACTAAACGCTTTTTTCTGTGTTTGCAAGCAAATTATTGGTCATTTTGATATTTATTTTACATATTGATAATATATAATGCAGTGCAATGTTGATTTAAAGAAAATAATCTTGAATTACACCAAGAGAACTAAAATTTAATGGGTGAAATGGCGGCATGGGGTGACTTCTCTTCCACCCCGATGCCTTCTCTTCTCCCTTCTCCTCCACCCCCATTCCAATTCCCATCATCATCATCATCATCATCCAGGAGCCTTCTACATACACACCTCAAAGTAAGTGTACTTTTCTACCTTTTTTGTTGAATTTAGGCAATTTTCGGTGAGCTGGAACCAATTACCCAAAAACCCATTGAAACAATGGTTTTGGTTAATGAGCAACCCTCTAGAACGGATTGTGCTCGTTAACCGAGGGACCACTGTATTATTATTTTTTTTACGAAAATAAATGAATTTCTGTATTTACATGTTAGATGTTGGAGCATTTGGTGATGTTCCTCTCCCTCCCACCCCCCATCCTCTGTGCCCCACGGTGCCGTACTTAGCCTGAACAAGGTGACTAAATATAGTTTCAGTGGGAGTACGGGTAGCGTACACATGTGAGGGAGATGAGCGGTCACGAGGTAAGCCGTGCTGTGATGGCCGAGATACCACATGTGCCACACTTTTTTATATTTCCTTTTAGCCACAACATGCTGGGCAGTTCCTTTCACACTAGGACTGCTTGTTGAAGGGCCAGACAAACTATCACTTCCACTAAAAGGGCCAGGGACACTATCAACACATGGTGCAATCTCCTTGTACTTTTTACGTTTTCCCATCCCTTCGCCTTCACCAGCAACACAAGGCATGGTTCAAAACTATCACAACATTGTTATCAATAAATGAAATCACTGTGATGAACGAGAAATCAGCACAAGCCATGAGAAAATAATGGAAAATGCTGGTCAAGGTTGCGTCCTGTGCCGCTGAACCACAAGGGCGACAGGTGTGATCACTCACGTAACCTTGGAGGCAGTCTACATAGGTGCCAGATCACACCAACAGTATTATTACCAAATGTGCATCTTGCTTATCTAGTGTTCATACGGAAACATAAAAAATTATTTTATTATAATTTTTTATTTCATAACACAAATTTGAGTATGAAAACCCCAAGAGTGTTAATATTTTATTTGGCAAATATGAAACAATTTTATTCACCTCACAGGGAACCCCGCACACAGGTGGTTAAGACAATTGGATCCATGAATCTTCATCTTTCACAATCCAGTACACTAATATCACTACTGTACATAGGAATTACTGTACCTGCACTTTGTATCGTATCTGAATCTATCATTGTGCTTAGGTTTCACAATAGGGTAAATGCATGTGCCCCTCATCAGTGAGTGCTGGGTGTAATCCAGTGTGAAACTACCAAACATGGCAGGTTATCTCCAGGTTCTCCAGTTTCCTCCTGTACTAATGTGGTATGAGGAATTCCAGAGACAACTATTTGGTGATTTAGAGTATTTTTTAGTATGGATGTGTATTTTTGTAAGTCCCGAGGAGGAAAAAAAAAGTATATTTTGTGGATTCGAAATGGGGTTTGCTACCAGCGAATGCAGCCCAGCCTGGGGAAAGGACGTCACGGTTTGTTTACGTTACGAGAAGGTGCATTAGCAGGGTCCAGCAAGAGGTATTTTTAGCTCTATTAGGGTGTGTTTGAAAGGTTGTGCATAATGAGTGTTATATGAAGAATGTGATGAATGCACGGAGGGAGTTTGTAAGCCAAAATAAGGCTACTAAAGGCATTGCTATACAGCCATTCATCCCCTGCCACCCCAGAATGAGTCAGTGCCGAGAGTCCACCCCCTTGTTATGCTGGTGGGTTGGGCTTGTTATGCCCTGTTTAGTTCCTACTAATGTGTTGTGCCAATATGCGATTATGACAACAGTTTATGCTTGTTTTGTATGTATAATGTATAATGACTGGTTATATCTGATCTAGGTCCCAGCCTTTTCTTCCTCGGGTGATTTCTAGAGTAAATAAAGGAGAGAAAATTACAAATGTGTGTCCTATCCCTGCTATGGGAGTCCGCTGCTCTGTTCATGCTACACTAACACTGGACAATGAAGGTCATAACTAAGTAACAAAGAATGGATTGACCATCTAAATAGCTAGTAAACTGATAAGTGTTGGAAATGATAAATTAATACAATTTCTTAACATGAAGTATGTACCTGTAAAATCTAAGGTGCCCTCCTATCAATTATTCTTCAATGCTTTTCTTATTCACTTAATTTCTGTCAACATAATACCTTATGAAAGCTTATGTTCTGCATAAAAAAAATAGATTCTAGTTTCCTCTTAATATAATTGTCATTACTACAACTATCCAGTAAACTACAGTGTTACTATCATTACACCTACAGTAACTTGTCACCAGCATACTGTACTACCTTCCTAGAACTATTACTACACCTATACCTAGCCTCCAGCAGACTCTCCTCCTAAGAACATTAATACATACATACTGTACTATCTAAGCTCCAGCAACCTACTAACATGTATGAAGAGAAAACCTTACCTGGGTATTAACAGAGCAGGCAGGAAGGCTGAACGAAAGTGTGGCTTGCGAAAAATTGATGCCTCTAAGATGAAGTTAGCTATTTTTCCAGTTTCACTGAAGTGCTTCACAGCAGATTCTACCTCCTCCGCTACCTACAAAAATAAACATATGCACCAACCAATTACTTAAAACTATAACTGAAGACGCCATAACTTCACTTCTACAGTACCATTTTTTTATCACCATTACCCCCAAAAAAAAAAAAATTATATATATGTATATATATATATATATATATATATATATATACATACATACATACATACATACATACATACATACATATATATATATATATATATATATATATATATATATATATATATATATATATATATATATATATATATATATATATATATATATACACACAGGTTGACAACCCTTTATCCGAAATTCCGAAAACCGAAAAGCTCTGAAAACCGAACCGAAATTTTTTTGTGGAGGATTTTTTTTTTTTTTATGGGCATTAGCCCACCCGGGCACATGTCACTGACCCACATCGGGGCCTGGGGGGTGAAAATGTAATAGTAATAATAATTATAATAATACAGGTAATAATGATAATACAGTGTCACTGACCCACATCGGGGCCTGGGGGGTGAAAATGTAATAGTAATAATAATTATAATAATACAGGTAATAATGATAATACAGTAATAATAATAATTATTCATAGAAAATAAAAATTTTAATAAAAAATACAAAAATAAAATAAAAATGATAATAATAATAACACTGCAATAATGAAATAATAATAATAATAAAGAAATACAAGAATGAAAAAATAGATCAAAGGTGAGAAACATGACCTAGACCTATGAATAATTATTATTATAATTATTATTATTATTATATTTTAGCCCCCAGGCCCCAATGTGAGTCAGTGACCTGCTGTGCTCGGGTGGGCTGATCCCTGTGTATATATATATATATATATATATATATATATATATATATATATATATATATATATATATATATATATATATATATATATATATATATATATATATATATATATATATATATATATATATACAGCCCCTCCCCGACTTACGACAGGGTTAGGAACCAAAATCCGGGTCGTAAGTTGAAATGGTCGTAAGTTAGAAATGCTTAAAAAATCATAGAAAATTTAAAATGGGTGTCTCTTTTTCTTCTCAGCACCACAAAACTCTCACTTTTAAGCTTGCCAGCCATTTTAAAGTGAATTACAAAAAAAAATTTGTCAGCAAACAGCGCAATCACTGACACAGGGACTCGAAAATACGTAATTTGACAAAAAATTTGGTACGACTGAGGCGGCCGTATGTGCTGGTGGTTGTAAGTCAAGTAGGTCGTGAGTCGGGGAGGAGCTGTACAGTGGTCCCTCGGTTAATGAACACAATTCGTTCCACAGTCGTTCGTTAACCAAAAATTTTGTGAACCGAATCCATTATTTCAATGGGATATTCGGTAATTGGTTCCAGCTCACAGAAAAGTACATACTAAGTAAAGCCGATAATGCATAAAGTCAAACACTCCTAAAATTCCCATAAATCGCCCTTAAATCACTATATATATATATACGTACATATACAGTACACTCTTACTCTTAAATCACTACTGTAATGTGATACAGGTGATTAATTTTTATCTCTTGTGCAAAATATATGACGTTTATATTAAAATTATTCACTGTCTTGCAAGGATTCCAGCAATGTAAATTATATTCACCTAACTTTAGTCTGTGATATTATACAAGATAAAAACTTAAAGCCTACTGTAACCACCAAACCCTTGCTGGGAGGGAGGGAGGGAGGGAGGGAGGGGTGACAGTGACATGTTTGACAGTTAGTGAAGTATTGATTTGTTTATTTATGTCCTTTAGATTGAGTTTATGTTTTTTGCTTATAAAATATCATAGAAGTGACTGGGGAGAATATAATTTACATTGCTGGAATTCTTATAAGATAGTGATTAATTTTAATGTAAACATACCATAGTTTGCACTAGACAAAAATTTTAGTAATCATTTTGTACATTATTTTGATTACATGTACAGTACAGATTTGCCCTTAGGACAGTGTGTGCATGTAAATGAATTTCAATAAATGAGTAAAGTTACATAATCGAGCAAAAAATAATAGTTGAAAACTTTATGTAGACATACGGGTAAATTTTAGAATGACCAATAATTATACAGTCAACCCTCGCTTTACACGGTCCCACTTTACGCGTTTCCATGTTTACGCGGTACCCTGCCGAAACCGGAATGCTCACTTTCCGCGGTGTGTGTACCCTTTTACGTGGAGAGCGGCGCGAGCAGCGTGCGCACAAGGTCGCCCAGTCATCAAAACATTACCGAGTTCTTCACCCGCCACCCACCACAGCCGGCCCAAGTCAGTGATAGTGATAATTATAGTGAGGATATGGACTTTGAGGGGTTTGACAAAGAGGCCCTGCAAGCCTCTGTGGTGGAAAGTGATACAAGTGATACAGGTGAGGGCCAATAATCTGCCCTCTGCCTCGGAACCAACCGCCCATCCCAGTGTGCCCAGCCATCTATTCTACTAATGTAAGTGTTGAAAAACCTAATATTATTGATATTTCTCTTAATTATTAATTGTGTGTGCATACCATCATAAAGTTAAGATAATATTTTTACTACAACATAGTTGTGTGTCGTCAAAAAGTGGAGTTTGGGGGTCGGCCCGGTCTCTATTTCAATTAATCCCATATGTTATGTTGTTCACTTTACGTGTTTCTCACTTTCCGCGGTACCCTGTGGGTTATATTAACGAAATTTCGATTAACGAACTGCCTTCCATAAGGATCTTCAATTCGGTTAACGAAAAAAATTCGGTTAACGAAGTTCTTACTAACCGACTTCAACATGTTTTCACTTGCATTGACAGGGCAACCAGCTTTAGTATCAGTCAGCCAATGCATTAATCGGTTCTAGAGCTTAAATTCCTTACTATTTTAGTAAATATCAAGAAGTTTATACTATTCAATAACTTTAAAAGTTTAATATTCAATTTTTTAGTCATTTTAACAATTATTGAACATAATTGAAGGTAAAGTGACTAGTTTAATGCGCGGCATCCAGCCTCTTAACACAGCAAACAGGAGTTAGTCTCCCTCTGTTTTCACTGGAGGTAACATCTTGCTTGAGACTCTCTTCAACTAAACGCTTTTTTTCTGTGTTTCCAAGCAAATTATTGGTCATTTTGAAATATATTTTACATATTGACAAAATATAATGCAGTGCAGTGTTGATTTAAAGAAAATAATCTTGAATTACACCAAGAGAGCTAAAATTTTATGGGTGAAATGGCGCCATGGGGTGACTTCTCTTCCACCCCAATGCTTTCTCTTCTTCCTTCTCCTCCACCCACCATTCTAAATCCCATCATCATCATCATCATCCAGGAGCCTTCTACATACACACCTCAAAGTAAGTGAACTTTTCTACCATTTTTGTTGAATTTAGGAAATTTTCGGTGAGCTGGAACCAATTACCCAAAAGCCCATTGAAACAATGGTTTCGGTTAACGAACGACCTTATGGTACGGATTGAGTTCGTTAATGGAGGGGTCACTGTGTGTGTGTGTGTGTGTATATATATATATATGTATGTATGTATGTATGTATGTATGTATGTATGTATGTATGTATGTATGTATGTATGTATGTATGTATGTATGTATGTATGTATGTATATATATATATATATATATATATATATATATATATATATATATATATATATATATATATATATATATATATATATATATATATATATATATATATAATTTCTTTATTCTTTGATTTCTTCACAAAAATATCTACAATATGGTACAATATTTTCAGCATTCCTGTAAAAAAATAGCACAAATACAAACTTTATTCTTGGTTTTCAACGACTGATGCTCAATAGAACAATCCTCTAACTTCTCCCTTAATTCTTGAAGTCTTGCTTTTGCCAGGTAGCAGTAGTCACTCAGGATCTAAAGAAATACCACAGGCATAAATAAAATGACTGCATATTACAGATTTATATTTAAAGAGAAAGAATATCTACTCAGGGAACCTACAGTACAGTATTTGGATTTGTGAGTTCACATGATAATGGAGTTCATGAAAACATTCCATCGCACCGACTGAATACAATAATATGAAGTTTTGGGGTACTTCAAATGACTCAGGTGGCTCTCTTAGCGAAGATTAACGCAGTGGCGATTGTAGGGATTAATCCTCGTGTGCCACTAACTGTGTACGTTCAGAATCAAACGACCATTAAGTGTATGTTGGTGAGAGGAGTTGTGTGTTGGTGAGAGGAGTTGTGTGTTGGTGAGAGGAGTTGTGTGTTGGTGAGAGGAGTTGTGTGTTGGTGAGAGGAGTTGTGTGTTGGTGAGAGGAGTTGTGTGTTGGTGAGAGGAGTTGTGTGTTGGTGAGAGGAGTTGTGTGTTGGTAAAAGGAGTTGTGTTCTTATGAGTATTTGTGAGAGTTGTAGTGTTCTTGCACAAGGACTGGAGAGAAAAAGCTACATGCTAACACACGTGGAAACCAAAAGGATTAGTGAAAATTACTTGTTATTTTCTGAAACAAAAACAAAAAACAAGAGGAAAGCAGTTCTTTTTATTTTATCTGTTTTTCCCAAATTACTATCCAATAAACAATAATTATTATAAAATAAAAAGTAGTGAAGCTCATTAAAAAAATATATACAATACCTCTTTACAGCCTTTTGGTGTGAATATTTGATTTGTGAGATGAGCACGAAGACAATATGCTGGCTCATGGGGCACCAAGTCCGTCAGAAACTGTATCTATGGAGGAGGGTAAATCATTAAAGACTGCACCTACAGATACACTATCTCTGACTTTTACAGCAGTTCTGGAATTTCTCAAAGCATCTGATTCCAACCTCACATCACCGTCGGCAGGAAATGGGCATGCACGGGGTCTTGAGTGTACTGTGTTTGAGTACTACAGTATACCTAAACATCCACAAATGTAGAGAGTAACCAGATACTGTAGTAAGATGAAGAGGACAGCCAACTACCTAAAGTAAACAATCACCATTCAAATAAATAAATAATCAGACACAGCAGCACACTACACTGTAAACTCTCTAAGTTCATCTATGTAATATCTTCTCATGGTCCTTGTTATACCCATATTCCAGATTCTGGCTACCAATTACAGTAAACACTCGATATAACGGACGCTATATAATGGACACCCTAAACCTATCGGACAACCCTCTAGATAACAGACAGATATACGTTATCCCTAGGATTTGACTGATAGTGTAGTTCGTCACTGCATACAGAATAAGTACAGTAACTGTAGAAACAAAATAAATATACAATAAAATTTAAATATAAAATTGACATTTTAAACTACATTGTATATGCTGCAGTCCAGAAAAACTTCTCCCCGAGCTGCTTCAAATGGACAGTGCCCGAGTATTGCTGCTGTAGGAGTGCTGTATGTACCCTTGTACATACAGTACAGTACACATTTTGTACAGTTGTGTATACACTTATTAAACCACTGCATTGTACACTCACTGTTACATTTGTATACTACAATTATGTATACAGTAAACTTAAACTGTCTTGTATATTGTAGCAGTTTGTGAACACACTGTGGAGCACAAAAGAGGTGGTATTTATGGCACGGGACAAGTGTTCAAACAGAGACGCCAGCGCAGTCTCTCGGACTTTCCCTTTGGTTAAAAGAAAGTTTATCAGGATTATCAGCCATTATCAGAGATCAGTTTTAACAGACTTTCAGCTTTAGTGACAATGGTGTCCCCCCACTTAGTCTTTTATCCCAAGGGCTTACTGTAACCTCAAAACCATAATTAACTGAACAATAATGATAATAAATAATATTTGCATATTAAGATGTGACTGGCTGCTCAATGTCTTCAAGTGCTACCAAGAGCTTAATACTCTCTACTGTACTATGTGGATGTTTTTTATTACACTTGCTTCTCGACATTTTCCAAGCAGTGATTTTAAGCAGGTCCATCTTTTTTTTTATACATACAGTATAATCATTAAAATACTAACCAGGAAAACAAAAGCCTGTTTGTTGGCTACAGGACTCCCAGATTCTGTAGCAAAAAGGGCGCTGAACCACAGAGAATAAGTTGGGAATATATGGCGTCCTTCCTGGCTTGCATGTCGTGCGAAGAGAAAACCAATAACGAGTGATTCCATATCCTGGTCCTCACAGCCACGCTGGATATTACGCTGAATCATCCCTATAAAAGAAAATTTGTATTCACTCTTGATGTCTAGGAGGAAAACAATGTTTTAAATTATGAGAAACAATTCTATGTAACTATATACGGGGAGATACAAAAGGGAGGGTAGGGGGGTCCAAGAAGTTGTGGGTAGAGGAACATGACGAGCACAGCGAACCCACCCAGTTGGGGGGTTTTGGAGGGGTACTGTAAGCTCCCCAAGAAAATTGTTTGAAATCTGACCAATATCATGAGTATTTTGAGGCATTTTGAAGCCATGTGCACTTAATATTAGGAGATATTCTAAGGTCTATAGTACAGTTATTACTTTTTACTATACAAAAATGCCTGAATACAATACTGCATTAAAGAAAAAGTATTGAAATTTTCTTATGAAAAGGGGGGGATCCAGATCCCCAGGACCCGCCCTGGATTCACCCTTTTTTATACTGTACAGAATATTGTATACTGTGTATATGAAACATTAATCTTCATGACAAAAACTGGAAAGAGGAAGCTAAATTTTGTTTGAATCATGTAATAATTTAAAAGTACAAACTAAAAATTTAATTAAAATGTATCTCTTATTACCAAATAATATACGGTAACAATATATTATTTTATTTAAATAAGAGTTTTGGGGGGATTCACTATAACTTTAGTATAGTACTGTATTTTCTCCAGAAACCTGGTTGCCAAGATAATGAATTTAGGATTTGTCAAGTCAACCAGTCAACCAATGCATCAACCTGTCAACCAATTAGCACACAGTTTTACTTCTTGCTACATGTAACTCACCCATGTGATAGTAATTACTGTACAATAAGGTGGGTCGATTTTACCTTTTTTTTCGATTTTCGTATCCTAATAGAGACCAAAAGTGGCGCATGCATGAGAAAAGAGCCTCTGCAGCATCTTAGCTTCAAAGGTAATCATCTTCTGCCCACGGCAGAGCGATGAAAATCATATTTCAGTAGTCAAAAACATATTTTTCTTATAATTTAAAAAATATTTCAATATGCATCAAAATTATTCCTAATAACTATAAAGTCGATGAAAAAGACCTCATATGATCGTATTTCCAAGCGCGTTGTCCTCATTCAGGACTTGGACGGCAAAACAACTGGGCCAATGGACTTTACTGAACCAGTTGGAAAACAACTGAACGACTGCATAAAACTTCAAATTATAGAATTCGATGCCATTCCATCTCCCGACATTGACATGTATGATGCAGAGTTGAGCACTGACCAAAAATATAAGTTAGGCATCTACAGAGCAGTGTCGAGCGGTAGCTGCTCTTCAACTCTCGCGGCTCGAAATCCAGATAAGATGGCGCATTCCCGGTGGTTGACAACAGCAAATAGATTTCTGCGCCTCTATGTTTCAACCAGTGAACCCTCCAGCACCTTCAACGAAATTGAGCGATTCATTATGACAGTTTACGCACCAATTTGGTTCAAGATAAAGAAAAACTCCTGTTTCATTGAGGGCGCAAATTTTTTTTTTGAAATGATGCGTCTCTCTCAGACCTGCCTAAAAGATCTAAGACAATTGCCAACAAAGTCCTCCATAGAAATTCTTTCTTTGCTCACCCAGAAAATATTTTGATCTCAATGCTACATGAAGATGAGTGCTGCATAAGAGAATTGGGATGGAGTAAAGTATTAAAGGCGAGGGAAATTCGAGCCTTCACCGTGTCTGAGCTGATCTACAATAGTCACAACTATTACGAAATGATCAACTGGCAAACGACTGAAGTGATTGAACCCCCTTTTACAAAAACAATACCTGATGCCCGAATAAAAGGGTTTGTTGAGACAGGAGACCAGCCTGAAGGCCTGATCCCACTATTCCTTGTCAGACTAAAGCGGTCGAGAGACTCACCAAATTAGTAACAGAAGCCTCTGTCAGTGTAAGTGGAATAGTAGAGAGGGACGGATTCATCTGCTCCCGTCTTCACTCCCGAACAAAAATTCCAAGATTTGATTCTATGAAAGATTACCGTTTGTAAATCGACATGCAGCCAAAGGAAGGGTGGTTGGGGCTGGATAGGGTGGAACTCAACGTATAGCAACCTCCTTGTGGTGAGTTCTGGGTTGCTAATTTTATAAAATTAGCAAGCGAGGAGCTGTACTGAATACTTGTCGGACTTATAACAACGCATTAACGTAATTATAATCCACATTTTAGACTTTTCACGGGGACAGCTAAAAGATATTACCCTAGTCATAAAATTTTGCATGTGTGTGTTATTTCATGCCTAAGCAACGATATAAATGGTATGGGAAATATATAAATGCATTATTTAAGACAAAGAGCCGATCTGAAAATATGTATATAAATTACCTAATTTCACAACATTTGACGTTGTTGCCGGGGGCAAAAGATATTAACGTAGGACAACGCGCTCGGAAATACGATCATATGAGGTCTTATTCATTGACTTTATAGTTATTAGGAATAATTTTGATGCATATTGAAATATTTTAGAAATTATAAGAAAAATACGTTTTTGACTACTGAAATATGATGTTCATTGCTCTGCCGTGGGCAGAAGATGATTACCTATTAAGCTAAGATTTTGCAGAGGCTATTTTTTCATGCATGTGCCACTTTTGGTCTCTATTAGGATATGGGAATTGAAAAAAAGGTAAAATTGACCCACCCTTCTGTACAGTACTGTCATTCAGAGTTGGTTGATTTATATCAACTAGATTTAAATCAGTATATGAGTGAAAAAAAAAAAAATATTAATTATTCACTACAGTACATATAGGTGATGTAAAGAATGATAATAAACTTGGCTATTAGATTTTCAATAAAAAATATTATAGAATTTACTTATAACTATTGATTAGAAGTTTGATAAGTTCACCATATACTGTCTGCTTATTTATTAAAAAATTTTAATTATTTTTTTCTGATTAGCATCAAGCTAAAAGAGCAATCACATCAGCTGTATTGCTGTGTACCTAGTCTTCTCAAAGGGTGCAACAAGCATGAGCTCCTGATACAGACACTGTGCCTGAAGCAGGTGGTAGAGTTCTGTTTGACTAACAGTGATACCCTGTACAGTACAAAAGACATCCTGTAGCAAATTGCTGGAACATAAAGTAAAAAAAAAAAAAAAGAAAAATGTAACACAGTCCAGGTGCTCCTCTACTTAAGAAAGTTCAACTTACAAGCTTTCAGAGATACAAACATCATCACTGAGGGGGTTACCTGTCAGAGCAGGTGTTTAATGTGGATGAGACTGGATTATTTTGAAGAAAATTCCAGATAGAATAAACATTACCTAAGAGGAGAAGAGTGAGCCAGGTTTTAAGGCTGTATTAAAGGGTATAGCTGTACTAAATATCCATAACCTTTTAATTTTTTACAATACGTTTGGTATTTGGACTTACAAACAAGCCTCAGGAATGTAACTCGTAGGTAAGTAGAGGAGCACCTGTACATAATACTGTATGTATTATTCCTATAAAGCAACAATAATTATGGTAGTTTCAAATTTTATTCGACCGATTACACATTAACTAATATTCCACTTCTACTACAAAGCATTTACGGTCATCTTGACAGGATAAATTATAAATAAACAGTACAGTACTTTAATAACAGGAACGTATATTAATCTTTTAATGTACAAAGATTTACACATATTCCCTCTTAAATCTACTATACAAAAAATATTATCTTTTTATTATGAAAATGGAGTAAACAATTATGGCCAAGTTAATATCAATAAATGATTCAATGATTTATTACAATTTGAGTAGTTTCGGACACAGTCAGTACAGTTCACTCAACTTCATTCTTGTCAATAAACTCACAGGTAGATATCATAAGGTGTGATGATAGTAATGACGGTACTGATGGCAATTTTGACTTAAGGTGAGGCACTAAGGTGGTGGGGACTGGTTAGAGGTGGTACTAGAGCGCACAAGGAATAACGGTATTAGTTTTGGGATTTTGAGGCATTACTAAAATTTGTATCTGATAGTTAGCCTCACCCCCCACTTCTGCTAATTTTTCTAGGAAGAAAGTGCAGTTTACAGTATATTCATCAAAATATCTGTATACTGTATTTATAGATATGTATAAATAAATACTGTACACCTAATAATATGTTCTCTTACAGGAATAAAGAGAAACAATCAATAAAAGACGAAGCACACAAGAAAAATTTGGCAATTATTGACGACTGACCTGCCGCCGATTTTTCATAGGAAACGAATTTAAAACTTTGTAATTTCACTGTGTTTTATTATGGACATTTGCAGTTATGGAAAATGTATTAAAAAGTTGTTATTTAAAAAAAAAAAAAAAAAAAAAGTGGCAGAAGCATTGACAGAAGACTTCACCAACCCAACCAAAGAAACTTACCTAACTTCCTAGTCTTGAAGCTCCACCATCCGGAACCCCCGGCATATTAAACAGAAAGAACTTACTATGATATAATGCAATTTTATATTTTTTGTGGACGTGAGAGCAGCTGCCCCGGTCCATGTGGCTCATAAACATACACTGGTGACTGGTGTCAATCGGAAATGATTGGCTGTGTACTGCTGCATCACCGCCAAGAAAGACAAAGTAGTGTGCGTCTAGTTGCTTAATTATCTACCAAAGGAAGTAATTTCCACTCAAAAAATGATTAACACAACTGAACTCACAGTTGAAAATATGGTAAGACTATAAACATCAAAACTAACTCGTAGGTTTTCACGGCCAGATTTGCAGTTTTACAGAATTTCACATTTGTAATCCAACCTTGAAGATGACTTAGTTGTTTAAATAGCTAACACGCACAACAGTTTGCTTCAGTTACTTCATGTTATTAATGCTACAGGAACTTAAAGTAATAAAAGGGATAATTTTTATTTGTTTTAGTGTATCTTGAACATGGACCAAAATTCAAATAAATCTGATACTATGTATCAAATAAATATGTCTTTTTTGCAGGGAAGTGCCAGAAGAGTCAGACTCAGGGAGGTACACAAGACAGTGCCACTCGTACTGCTGTATATAGTCTTCAGAGTTTTTAACCCCTTCACTACTGGACACTACTGTTAATATTTTATTTGGCTAATGCCAGATGATGTTATTCAGCAGAGAGGCGACCCGTACACAACATCAACTTTGGAGAGTACTGTACAGAACAAGTTAAACATCATAATTATAAGAGGAGGCAAATCACATGTAAATCAATCAAGGGGTACAATACCTGCATTAATTACCTCTTCTCAACCCTGCTATGCCCAGTGGATAAAGCATTTTCATAAAATAAAAATAAAACTTATGGAGATGAAATACTGTACTGTAGTTCAAGAACTAACGTTTCAGAACGGTAACAGTTTGACGATGACAATTGAGGGCGGTGGCAACAAGTGTCAGAATACACGCCCAGTTCACCTCCTCATTGGTAACCACCAAGTCCAGCGTGTTCAAGGCTGCCTCATATCCAAGAGCTACAACCAACTGAAATAAACAAAGGCGAGTTAATATTTACACTAACATTAAAGGACATGATAGACATAGACAGTTGTAAGTTTGTGAGATAAAAATGAATTTCTTAACACATATTTCAGGCAGGTCGGCAGATTTCCCTGGTTTAACCAAACTATTTGTTTTTAATCTCTGCCTTTTTATTGATTTTAATATTATTTTTGTTGTTTTTTCCAGTTGGTTTTAATTATTCATAGTAGATTTCCATTACCACTGACACTAAAAGGTTTGTCACGATTATATTTTAAAATGTAATTTTATGCCATGACCAAACATATGGATATAACCTACTTCATAATAAGGTTAACTTCTTTTCTAATATATTACAGTAGAACGTCATATAAGGTCATATAAGAGATACGTTCCAAGAGAGGTCACTTTAAACAGAATTCGCGCTAAATCGAAGTGCTGTTTCAACGGAATAATTTAGTTTGGTACTTGAGAGAAACACAAAATACTAAAAAGACTAAGAGTCTACCCAGATGCACCTCAGCCCATCTCCTAGAATAAACAAAACATTGTTTTTGTAATATTATGTTAAAACAAACACTTATAAATCAACACAGCTAAAATTAAAGGATGCAAAATGGTCTGTTTACTGGCTGGGAAGATGGGGGAGGTGATATGTTTGACAGTTGATGCCAAGGTCTAGTGCTTATTTATTTATCTGTCCTTAAGAGTGACTAAGTTTTTCTCTTATAAAATGTCACTGAACTGACATGGGAGAATACAATTAGCATTGCTGGAATTCGTAAGAGATGGTGATTAATTTGAATATAAACATGCAATAGCTTGCATTAGACATACAATGAGCACAAACTTTTATCTTTTGTGCAAAATATATGATGCTTATATTCAAATTATTCGCTGTCTTGCAAGGATTCCCTCAATACAAATTATATTCTCCTAACTTTAGTCTGTGACATAATATAAGATAAAATCTTTAAGCCAAAAACACCAAACCCTGGCTGGGAAGAGGGGGGGGGTGGCGGCAGGGAGGGAGGGAAGTGACAGTGACATGTTTGACAGTTGGCGCCAAGGTCTAGTGAAGTATTTATTTGTTTATTTATGTTCTTTAGCTTGAGATTATGTTTTTGCTTATAAAATGTCACAGAAGTGACCGGGGAGAATATAATTTACATTGCTGGAATTCTTATAAGATAATGATTAATTTGAATATAAACATGCTACAGTTTGCACTAGACAAAAATTTTAGTAATCATTTAGTACATTATTTTGAGTACATGTACAGTACAGCTTTGCTCTTAAGACAGTGTAGTGTGCCCAGAGTAACATTAGGCGCAAAATTTTTAATATGATGCACCAGATTGACTCGCACAAAATAGGAAAGATTCGCTTTAAATTAAAACATTGTCCTTGTCACATGTCGGCCCACACCACTGTCTATGATTGGCTAATTAGGTGATACCCCGAGAACGACCAATGTCAATGAGGGTGGTTCATGGCCCGTAAGCTTATACAAGTTTTCTAATGTTTTGATTTACTATGTTTTTTTATAAGTGTTATTTAGTTTTGGTTGTTCAAACATTATTTAAGAGCCATATTCTGTTTTATAGGGTAAGGTGTAAAACTGTTAATGTATTGTATTAGGATTAGTTGGCAACCGAGCCATATTTGTGTGGTGGTGGTGATGGTCAGCGTGAGCCACCGGCTGAAGCGGACAGCACTGAGAACCAGGAACTCCAGGCCTGGTATACACACGCTGACAAGGGGTACAAGATAACCGCCGAGTTGTGTGCGAAGTAATTGGAGATATTTGGACATGAAAACTTGCTCTGTGAATGTAAATAGTGTAACATATGTCATTTTTACACGGTGAGTTTCCATAAGCCCTTCCTCTCGGTCTGAAAGTCCCATGACAACTGACAGTCCTTAATTGTGGGTGTTGCTTTAAGTCAATACTCTTAAATTGAATTGCTTTAAATAGACGTTCTACTGTACCCACCAGACTCTATAGTTTCTCAAAGATCATGTTCATATGAAAATAATAATGCAATATGAAAATGGAAAAACAGTAGCAACCATTTTACGCGACCTAGGCTTCTCTCACTCGACAATATAAACATTTTTGAAGGACAAGGAACGAATTCGTGAGGTAGTGAAAGGATCAGCACCTATAAAGGGAACAATAATAATGAAAAAAAGACAAGGTCCTCTTCATGAGATGGAAAAATTACTTGTGGTGTGGATGGAAGATTAGCTGCAAAAGCATGTACCCTTAAGCCTTCTAACCCTACAGGCTAAGGCAAGAAGCCTTTTCGAAAGCCTGAAAGAGCAGGCAGGAGATGAGTGCGACCAAAACTTCACAGCAAGTCATGGTTGGTTCCAAAGGTTTAAGAACCGTTACAGTTTGCACAGTGTAAAGGGGAGTGGAGAGGCAGCAGGTGCTGCCGAAGCTTTTAAGGAGGAGCTAGATCGTGTCATCGTAGAGGGAAATTATTTGCCTGAGCAAATAAATAATGTGAATGAAACTGGCTTATTCTGGAAGCGCATGCCAAAACGGACATACATCCACAAAGAGGAGAAAACCATGGAGGATTCAAGGACCGAATCACACTTCTGTTGGGGGGGGGGAGGGGGGGAATGTAGCTGGTTTAAAGGTAAAACCCTTCATGATATATCATTCAAAGAACCCAAGGGCTTTTAAAAATGTCAGCAAGCACACACTGCCAGTGTTTTATTGTAGTAATAAGAAAGCCTGGATGACCCCAGCACTGTTTGAGGATTGGTTCCTGAGTTGTTTCATTCCACGAGCCAAGGAGTATTGTCTGCAACAAGGGGTTGCGTTCAAGATTTTATGAATTTTGGATAATGCTCCGGGACACCCACCACACCTGGTCGACCTACACTCTGATGTTAAGGTAGTCTACATACCACCTAACACTACCTCTATCATACAACCCATGGATCAAGGTGCTATTGCTGCTTTTAAAGCGAATTATTTGTGTACGACCTTCTCTCAGGCTGTTGCTGCTACTGAAGGTGAGAAAATGCTGAGAGTTTTGGAAGGACTACAACATTTTGAAATGTACAGGTCAGTGCATGAATGGAATATGGAAAAAGATCCTGAAAAGATATGTGAACAGTTCCAAAGGATCTAATGAAGATGAAGCAATTTCTGAGATTAGTAACAAGATAGTGGAGTTGGGTAAACAGCTGGAGTTAGAAATTGATAATGAAGATGTTGAGCAGTTGGTTGAAAGTGCAGCAGAAGATCTAAGTAACGAGGATCTTATTGAACTGGATGCACAGAAAATTGCAGAGGAAGAAGAGAGACAAAATGTAGAAGAAGAACCTGCACCTCCCAAAAAGTTTTCAGTGAAACAAATGGCAGAGGCATTTACTACTATTAATAAGGGGATGCAAATGTTTGAAGAAATGGATCAAAATGTTGAGCGTTTTGCAAAAGTTGACAGAATGATCCAAGATGCACTTGCTTGCTACAGGGAGATTTACAATGAAAAGAAAAGGCAAACTGTGCAGTCTAAATTGGACATATATTTTAAGAAGTCCCCCATTGCTGTCTCCTCATGCCCCACCTCTGTGGCCTCTTCACTCCCTAAAGATGATCCAATACCTTCAACAAGCATGTTAACCTGTCTGAAAAAAGTGAAATTGATAACCCACTCAGCCCTGCTACATCCAATTAATGTAGTCTCCATGTTTAATTAAAAAATTATTGAGGTCCCAAGTGCATTCAGCTGACTACATTAAAGGTAAGTGCACAGTAACACTTTATTAATTTTTCATTATTTATTACTTTTACTGTACCGTATTTAATTTTAGATTTTCTATGTATTTTTTTGCCTTTTCGACTTACGACCAATTCGACTTACAACCTGGCCGTTGGTCCGGAACGCCGTTGTAAGTCGAGGAGAGACTGTATATCATCTTTGCAGTTTGGGATTAAATCATTAATAGAATAACAAGTCCGTCACGCTGCTGATCAGTGGCGTATAGTAATGAATGTGAGTTAGCATCTAGAAAATGTTCTGGAAAAATATTCTACCATATATCCATATTAAAAGCCCATAAAACATACACGTATGGTAAGAGCATTAATGGGAGTGTCCATAAAATAATAAATTATATTTTCTATGATTGTACTCTATTGAAAATCCTCCACTGGAGGATTAAGTAAATCTGAGGGGCCAGACTACCCATGGAATATTTGCAACTTAAATTACTGGAATGATACTTAAAAATTATGTTATGTGTTTGTATTTTATTTGTATTTGAAGCTCTGTATTTTAGTTTTTTCAAACTTGAATATACAGTATTTAGATGAGCACATTTGTATCTGTATTTGTATTTGGGTACATGTGTCAGACTCCATCCCTGCTACAGAAGATATATCTTTGTAGAATAAAGAGCTGCTGATTCTAAATGGACTTGCTAAGGCGAAAAAACTCCTACAACCAGCTGTTTATTATCAACTTTACCTTCCACATCCAAGCTGACAGTGTAGTGTTCGCTTGGGTTGATCTCCAATTCTCTTGGTTTCTCAACACACGACCAAGATGCAGTTCAGGCCGGTGCGTGAGAACCTGCACCAGCTGACTAGAACAGTAGGCTTCCAGTGCTTGTGTTGATATACTAATGTTGTTCAGCACCAATTCATATATATTCATTACTTTAATTGTGCTTCTTTCTATGGAGTCATCTGAAGATTTGCTCACTTTTTCTTTTGGACTACTTTTTACATGACTATGTTGGTCACCACTCTCTTGTGAAGACAGATTCAGTCCCTTTTTAACTTTATTATACAGGACATGATTAAGTAACCTCTCAGTGAGTGAAGTGAGTACCCGATTAGCAAATTTGCTCAGTGACACACACTTGTCCTTGGCCGGCTCATAAACAATGCATATAAGAACAGCAAGAATCTCACTAACAGCAGAAGTATTCATGGGGTTTTCCTTTTCATACAGTACCAAGTGTACTAAGTCCTCCACTACTGACAAGCTCGTATGTTTACTGTCATGGAGGCTGCAAAGAAAGAAACGTTGACATATTAAGTAGCTTTTAGATACAATCCTATTCATATCTAGGTTGAGGTGTGAACTTAATAAAGCTGTCACTCCCTGGGAATTATAGAGAAAGAGGGTCATATAGTCTATGCCTGGTGGTCAGTTAGATATATCACATGGAATATAATATGTATACATAGTTGAATCTAGAAATCAGGAATGTTCACACACCTTTTGATAATCTGCTCTAAAGAGACAACTCCAATTGAGCTAAATCTCCAAATACAAACAAGTGGAAGCTTCAGAAATGCAGGTTCTTTGAGAAACTGTTCTCCAATGTCCGACGTAGATAATATTTTTCTGGACATCAAGAAATGGGTTGTTGTAATGAGGCCTTCCATGTCACTGGTTAGAAAAAACAAAAATAAAAATGTGGATGAATACTAGAGAACAGTACTTTATGAACAGTCCTACATCTATATAATACAATAGCTATATATAGTTTTAAGGGTATTTAATTAGATTTTTCATTTTCTCAAGTAGTTTCTTAACTTACCGGTACAATACTGTCCTTACATTATTCTGCTCTGGACATTAAATACCAGTACATTATACATCTCTACATTTTCATACTAATCCAATCAGTTCTCTCTCTTTCTCTCTAAAAAAAAAAAATAAATAATAAAAAATTATACATACTGTATATATATATATATATATATATATATATATATATATATATATATATATATATATATATATATATATATATATATATATATATATATATATATATATATATATATATATATATATATATATATATATATATATATATATATATTTTTTTTTTACAGGTTCTTTCCATTTGTAGTTTTGTAGTTCAAGGCTCATAACACCCATTTGGTTTACCTCTGTGTGTAACAAGAAACATTTCCTCCACTGCAAATTTCTTTACCTAACTCAACTTCCTGTGTCCTTGAACTAACACTATAAATATTTTTAATCATACTCTATCTACTACAGTATACTAAATTTTAAGTCTTATCTTACTCCATCTACTATATTAATTTTTAAAAATCCTGTACAATTTATATTATAATGATATATAAATTCTGCACACCACCCATAAGTAAGGCATAATACCTCGTACAGGACCAAACTTAAGAGCACAAGAAAATTCAAGCCTAGTCGAATTTAGAACTTTGTGTAATATTCACCAGTTAGATTAGAATAAATTTACCACTTACCACACAGTAGAGGAGATCCTTAACTGGCTCCTACAGGATAGGAAAAAGAATACCTCCAGGAATATCAAAAGAGGGGAGGATCCAAGAAGTTTTGGGTGGGGAACATGGCAAGCAAAGTGAGTCCGCCCAGCTGGGGGGCTTTGGGAGGGCGTTGTAAACCCCCAGACTATTTTTTTTGAAATCTGACCAATATCATGGGCATTTTGAGGCCATTTTGAACCCATGTGCACTTGATATTAGAAGATATTCTGAGGTCAATAGTAAATACTTTTTACTATACAAAAATGACTGAATTCAATACTGCATTAAAGAAAAAGTATTGAAATTTTCTGATGAAAAGGGGGGGTCCAGACCCCCAGGACCCCCTCCCAGGATCCACCCTTGCCCTCTTGTCCCCCACCAACTACTCAACAGGTAGATGAAATTCGATAATCAGAAAGTGATCAAAGGGTTGGGAAAGCTCCTGACCAAACATGTGGAACAAATGAGGATGCCTTCTCTAACAGTAGGTAGATACAAACTGATAATGATGAAGCATATAACACATGTAGTAACAAATCCTTGAGTGGGTATTTACTTTACCTCAAATAGTGTTTTCCTTCCTGGACAAGATGTGCCAGCAATTTCACCAGAGCCATAATCATACTCTTGGCTGCCATGCAAACTTCAACACCAAGTGATTCTGCCTCAGATTCAATTTGCTCTAAGATCACCTCTTTTGTTATTTGGCTCACACCCTGTCAAGTATTAGAAATATGATGTATAAAGAGTTCTTTATAGAAAAATACTAAGGGTACAAATTTCAGTACAGATTCTTACATATGCACTAACTATGGTGTACAATCAGCATCTGCTCTCGCTGTCAGTCTTCTGTTATACTGCAGTAACTTCTTAAATATCACAGCTGACACTTATTATACTGTACAAAATAGTATACAGAGAGACAGACAGACAGTCACACTGTTGTTCAATCCTGCTTCACACGAGGCAGAAATTTTTATAGGCTCACGCCTCATTATTATATATGCCTACTTTTACCGCTGGACAGCGGTAATCATAGGAGTGATAAGATGATAAGAGTAGTGAAAGTAATTATGAGGAGTGATAAGAATTAATGTTGATATGTACTACACGATGAGACGCTGGTGGATCAGCTTGAGTCTTAATGAGGAACAAGGCGTGTATATGCTGAATTCGCTTGATGTTCACCGAGGCGGGCCAGGCCCCTGGATGATAACATACAGCAGTACCCCGCAACTGATCGCCCTAAACACACCAGAGGCTGTCTGGTCCAAGCCAAACCTGCAACAAGTAAGTGTAAAAATATTGTGTTTCATTGTGGACGTGAAGAATATTAATTGAGTAACTTCTGACGATATGCAGCTTATGCTGTGTTTACTGTTAAGATAATGTACTCACTTGTGCTAATATTAGGTGAATGTATTCATATATGACATGTCACTGAACCTTCAGTTTCCCTCTTGTAAATTGATTATTTGTATTTGACAGGTTTGACCCAAATAAACTGTATCGAGTTGACGATGCAGGCTAATCTCCTTACCGGGCGATCATATCTACCTCCTTGTCCGATTCTTTTGTTTGTCTGCAGGTGACCTTGTTAATATGTGTTATGACTGTAACCTTATTATATAAACATAAACACACATAATATATATTCTTTTTTATATTTTTCAAATTTGAATGCCTTTTCCCACCGAGTGCAGGGTGGTTGAAATCATCAGTAACACGCGCACTCTCCCTCGTCTTATTGACTCATTGTCCAAAGGTTAAATGAGATGAACAAAGATCTAGCTAGTTTAACTCTCTCATTTCTTACAAACTAATAGCAACCATCAGCACCAATGTCCCTCCCTATAAACCAGTCAGTGCTGTGCTTTCTTACCATGCATATACACACACACCAATGTTTCCTTGTTGTCCATCTCCTCCTATTCAATACTTCCCTCACTCCATTTTTCCATCCCCTACTTGTTCTCTCTCTCTACCAGCCACTTCTGAATTAATCATACATTCTTCTTACAATACTTACTTTCCCTATTCACTCAATCTGTCTACACATCACTTTACTGTCTTGTATTCCTTATCACTTCTTCTCCTCCTCAACTCCACATTTTGTCTTCCTTATAACCTGTCTACCATTCATGCTGAACTCAAAACATAACACAAACTTACTTTCTCCTTTACATGCACAGTTCACACTTTAAATCCATATAATAGAGCATGGAAGATAATCCACCAATAGCTAGTTCCACCATTGGCAGATACACTTGCTACCAACAGCACAATAACTTGGACACTGTGCAAGGTCATGAACTGTACCTACAAAAACTTGGACACTGTACAAGGTCATGAACTATACCTACGAAAGCTTGGACACTGCACAAGGTCACAAACTGTACCTACAAAAGCTTGGACACTGTGCAAAGTTACAAACTGTACCTACAAAAGCTTGGGTACTGTACAAGATCACAAACTGTACCTACAAAAGCTTGGACACTGCACAAGGTCACAAACTGTACCTACAAAAGCTTGGGCACTGTGCAAGGTCACTAACTGTACCTACAAAAGCTTGGACACAGCACAAGGTCACTAACTGTACCTACAAAAGCTTGGACACTGCACAAGGTCACTAACTGTACCTACAAAAGCTTGGGTACTGTGCAAGGCCACAAAATGTACCTACAAAAGCTTGGGCACTGTGCAAGGTCATAAACTGTACCTACAAAAGCTTGGATCCTGTACAAGGTCATGAACTGTACCTACAAAAACTTGGGTCCTATACAACGTCATGAACTGTACCTTCAAAAACTCGGGTCCTATACAAGGTCATGAACTGTACCTACAAAAGCTTGGACACTGTGCAAGGTCATGAACTGTACCTACAAAAGCTTGGACATTGTGCAAGGTCATGAACTGCACAAAAGCTTGGACACTGTGCAAGGTCATGAACTGCACCTACAAAAGCTTGGACACTGTGCAAGGTCATGAACTGCACCTACAAAAGCTTGGACACTGCAAGGTCATGAACTGCACCTACAAAAGCTTGGATACTGCACAAGGTCACAAACTGTACTTACAAAAGCTTGGACACTGCAAAGTAACAAACTGTACCAACAAAAACTTGGGTCCTATACAACGTCATGAACTGTACCTTCAAAAACTCGGGTCCTATACAAGGTCACAAACTGTACCTACAAAAGCTTGGACACTGCACAAGGTCACAAACTGTACCTACAAAAGCTTGGGTACTGTGCAAGGTCACATACTGTACCTAAAAAAACTTGGACACTGCACAAGGTCACTAACTGTACCTACAAAAGCTTGGACACTGTGCAAGGTCACAAACTGTACCTACAAAAGCTTGGGTACTGTGCAAGGTCACATACTGTACCTAAAAAAGCTTGGACACTGCACAAGGTCACTAACTGTACCTACAAAAGCTTGGGCACTGTGCAGGTCACAAACTGTACCTACAAAAGCTTGGGCACTGTACAAGGTCACAAACTGTACCTACAAAAGCTTGGGCACTGTACAAGGTCACAAACTGTACCTACAAAAGCTTGGGCACTGTACAAGGTCACAAACTGTACCTACAAAAGCTTGGGCACTGTGCAAGGTCACAAACTGTACCTACAAAAGCTTGGGCACTGTGCAAGGTCACAAACTGTACCTACAAAAGCTTGGGCACTGTGCAAGGTCACAAACTGTACCTACAAAAGCTTGGGCACTGTGCAAGGTCACAAACTGTACCTACAAAAGCTTGGGTACTGTACAAGGTCACAAACTGTACCTACAAAAGCTTGGGTACTGTGCAAGGTCACTAACTGTACCTACAAAAGCTTGGGTACTGTACAAGGTCACAAACTGTACCTACAAAAGCTTGGGTACTGTACAAGGTCACAAACTGTACCTACAAAAGCTTGGGTACTGTACAAGGTCACAAACTGTACCTACAAAAGCTTGGGTACTGTACAAGGTCACAAACTGTACCTACAAAAGCTTGGGTCCTATACAAGGTCACGACAAGGTTATTACTCTAAGACAGGCATGAGCAGCCCACGGCCCGGGCCATGTGTTTGTGTAATGGAGGTATAAAGGGTGGAGGCGGCATTCCATGCGCTCCTTGGAGCCAATTCTCCCCCACATCGGCCATCTTTGTATAGGCTGGTCGCGTCCAGTAGGCTGAGTGACCCTCGTTGACACTGGTTTACACTGCTTACATAGCATCCCTGTGTGATCAAGTGAAACTATTATGTTTTTTTCAACCATTTTTTATATACTATCGTACAATAAAACTACATTTCAATGAACAGCACTAATCATTAGCATCAATTATCCTTATCATGGCACAAACTTGGTACCCTGAGCACAGGGGGATTTCTGTGCATTTTTACCTTGCAGACTAATCATTAGATTCCACTGAACAAAATTAACATATTCATGCTAGTTCTACTTTTAACAGCTTTGAGAGATACGTTTCATGCTGTGAGCTGTTTGCCTGCATTTATGTAGCTCACCTATCGATAGGTCTCAGCTACTGCTTTGATTAGCAATACAAGATGATTGTTGAGAGGATCACTTTCTGACCTGTGTATTGCCAAGCCTGGGAATATAGTTTTGTAGCAGAAAATTACCTCGAAGCTAATTTTACAAATTCTCCATCAAAAGTGATAAATAGGAAATTAGAAGAAAAACCTGTGAAATCTAAGGGAAAAAAAAAACTTGCAACAGAAAACACGACGATTGAAAAAGAAAAATGCTGACTTGTGTTCTGTGATTAGTGTATTAAAAGAAAAAACCTAGTGAGTGAAGACAGTCTGACTATTGTAGAATCCTGTGCTGGTGGAGTGACTGACCTTGTGAAAAGACAGATTGCTAAGATTAGCGGAAAGCCCCTGCTTTGAGAAGTTTTGCTCTCACTTTGAACTTTTACTCACCACAAGCATAGAAATTCACAAGAAAAACTTTTGATACTTGTCTGTCCCCCATCCACGAACGCTGGAAAAATGGTACAATAGAGTAAAAGAGTAAAGGTGAAACCCGGATTTACCGAGGCATCATTCAGTGCACTCGAGCAGGCCAAGAAATCCACAGACGAAACTTATGGTAATATTTTTTCTTTGGGGATGGATGAAATGGCTATTCGTCAACATGTTGAATGGGATGGCAAAAAAATCACGGGTTGAAAAAAAGATAAAAGTTTCACTTGATCACACAGGGATGCTATGTAAGCAGTGCAAACCAGTGTCAACGAGGGTCACTCAGCCTACTGGACGCGACCAGCCTATACAAAGATGGCCGATGTGGGGGAGAATTAGCTCCAGAGAGCGTGCGGAATGCCGCCTCCACCCTTTATACCTCCATGGTTTGTGCGGCCCGCGGAATGAGAAATTCTATTTAATGTGACCCGCGGTTCAGGTAGATGCAGCCAGTTTATGGTGAGTAAAGCAAAATTTATTAAAAGAATAATCTTCACACACAATACATTACTGTTTCATCACCTAAGAGTAAACAACTACGAAAATGTAATGGTGAAATAAGTATAAATAGTAAACAATATAAAATGTTAACTTGTGCGAGTTTACGGGCCAAGTTCTGCTCGGACTGCTTGATGGATTAGTTGCTATGTGGCAGTGGGTCACTTGGGAATTAACTAAGGTTGGGTAAGTCCAAGTGGGATCATGAGCAGTGGTCAGGAGTACCTATACGGAGATTTTCAACGAAATTTAATTTTTGGAACTTAAAGGGGGTTTAACTAAGTAAGTATGTACAGTGATATCTCTGTTAACCGGAACAATTGGTGCAGAGTACTTTTGGGAATGAGAGATTCCGGGTAACGAGACGATTCTCTCAAAGCTGGAAAAAATCCCCCATTCCCGGAATTTTCCGGGTAACGGAAAAACGTTCTTGGAAGTTCCAGAAATTGCCCATTACATCATCTCTTGAACCTGGAAAAATATCCCTATTCCCTGGAATTTTCCAGGTATCGGGAAAATATTTTCCGGAAAATGTGCCCCTCAGAAAATTGTTCCCGAAACCGGAATTTTCCGGAAAATTCCGGCTTTGGGAAATATTTTCCGAGAAAATTTCAATTCCGGCTATTGGAGTGTTCCGGGTTTGAGGGATTCTGGATAACGGAGATATTACTGTACCTTCAGAATAACGCAAAAACCCCAAAATCACACCTCGGCAACCCACGGTTGGCGAGTAATTAGCATTGAAATAATGTAATTAAAATATTCCAAGCATCATTTTGACCACTAATTATCCCGCAATTAGATCATGGACTGCAGATTCGGAATGAGCATACAGGTAGTTCTGCTATAACGCGATAATTGTGTTCTTGTAAAATATCGTGTTATAGAAAATCGCGTAATAGAAATAACAGGGCTTATGGAGAAAATAGGGTTAGGTGCAGATTACTCGAAATCGAAAAAATTTAGTAGTTAGCCTAACACAAAGGATAGCACAGTCTAATTAATGTTACATTCATATCTAATAATGAAATCATACATTAAATTTAACACTTTACCTTGAAAAAATATGAATGTAACTTGATGGAGGAGAAGGGTGATTTTGAGGTTGATAACATCGAGCTTCTCTTCAAGTGTTATATCCTTTCTTTTACGATAATCACCGGGAATTCTATCATCAGAACGCTTTTTGGAGATATTCTTCTTTACCATATTCACAGTTAATACCACAAAATTGGAGAAATAGTAAGCAAAAATCGCGTTATAGCAAACAAGCGTTCGCGTTATACAAATATTGTTCCGAATTCATAAATCGCGTTAGAGCAAATTCGCGTTATCAAAACACGCGTTATAGCAGAACTCACTGTACTCAGGAGTACCTATACAGTGATCCCTCGGTTACGAGCGCCTCGGTTAACGAAATTTCGGTTAACAAATTACCTTCCATAAGATTCTTAACTTCGGTTAACGAGCAATCCCTCAATTAACAAATTTTTAACAAGCGCCCCTCCACATGTTTTCGCTTGCATTTGGCGGTCCACCAGCTGTAGTATTAGTCCGCCAATACAGTAATCGGTTCTAGGGCTTAAATTCCTTACTATTTTAGAAATACAGTATCAAGAAGTTTGTACTATTCAATAATTTTAAAAGTTTTATATTAAATTTCTTAGTATATATATATATATATATATATATATATATATATATATATATATATATATATATATATATATATACCACAGTATTACCCGCTAACGTTTCATAACGCGTTTTATCATATCAGGCGGTGCCTTTTCAAAGCTGAACTTTCTACTGCAGTTTTTTTTCACATATCACCGATGAGTGTCCATTTCTGAATACTTTGCCGCCTGCCTGCCTGTGCTCCTCGCCTCTCCCTCGCAAACCGGCAGCAGCGGCCAGGTTCGCAGTGTGTCTTTAATTGTCACTGGCGTCATATGACGTATCGGACGTGATTAGCCATGCTCCCTACCCTGCTGCCAACCTGTAGCTAGCTGTGGTGGCTTAAAAGTATTATGGCGTGACCACCCGGGGAGGGAGGGAGGGAGGGAGAAGCGACACTTGACCTGGCAGCGGCGCAGTTTCATCCCTCAAGGCCACCCGATGTGCTGGCGCATCATTGTTCCGTAAAAATGAAAGCCCAGCGGTTCACACCACTCGCCCCAGAGAGAGACCTTTCCTTACACCTGGACCCAGCGGCACTAAGCCAAAAGAAGACAAAGCGTTCATTAAGCTTCTGAGGTGAAGTACCAAATTGTTCAAGATTTGGAGAAAGGCCCGGCAAGTTGATCTCGGCGCCAGCATAACGCGTGTCCAACGAATCGATTAAATGCGATCAGAAAGGATGCAGCCAGATCAAGAGCACATAAAAATCACAAAGTCTGCAGGTGCTTCATCTGCTCAGGTATTGCCAGAACAGAAGTGCTGACAAAAAAGTGGAAAATTTGCTGGTGGGTTATTTGGTCAAAGTCGGTAGCGGCCTTGCCAACATGGCGGTGGACAGCTCAGTGCAGGTGCGCCGTGAGCTGCTCTGTAGCAGTGACCGTGAAGCGCTGGGAATTGCAGGAGCCCAAACCCGTAATGCTTCCACTCTGGTTGGCTGCATAGGTTTTGAAGAGAGGAACAAGATCACCAACATCAACATTGGTGGTGAGGCGAGATGCTGACCGTTAATGGCGGCTAGAATTTTCCTCCGTTTTTTACGGTAAAGTTATGGAGGAAGGACAGTACAGTAGCGACCAGGTGTTGTTTAACATGGACGAATCTGGTCTTTTCTGGAAAAATTACCTTCAAGACCTTCGTTGTCCAGTCTACCCAGCAGGTAAGAGTGGGAAGTTGTTGCAGAAGGAAGCATATCACCGTCCTGTTTACCACCAATACCCTCGGTACCTGTAAACCAAAGTTGCCGGTGATTCACACAGCCCGCAAGCCTGCGCCTACAGAATATGGACATGAACCTTGCAACACAATATCCCGCTGGCTAACCACACCGCGTAAGGCGTGAAGTTCATCCTCTTCTCTGTCCCTCTTCTGGTTTGACAACTGTTTTGTTTCCCGACATGAAGAAGAAATTCTCGAGAGCAACAGAATGTTCCATTCAATATTTTGTTGCTCGCCCGACCTTTTACTGGACACTCGCCCTACTTATGGATAAAATCTAGCGTAAAAGTGGTCTTCCTTCACTCAACTTTCGTCATTAATCAGCCCATGGACCAGGGTTGATCTGCAATGTGGCTGCGTACTCTGCAAGAAGTTCAAGCTCCTGAAACGACTCTACCAACACCAAGGATGAGTTCGTAAGCTGGGTGACACGACAGCCCGAGAGCAAAAGCGGCGAGGACAAGGAACAAGGCGTTGACTCAGAACTTCTCGATCAAACAATCTTGGAAGGATTTAACGGTAAACAAGCTGCTTAGACTTCTTGAATTTGGAGGCATGGGATCTGCTGACTATTGCTACGATTCGTCACGCATGGAGACATATGTTGCAGCATACCAGGTGAGAAGGGAAGGTGAACCTGTGACTGAGTCAGGTTCAGACTGGCGCAGTAGCAATGGACCTTGCCAGAAGAAGCTACGCTCAATATTACAACTGAAGGCTTCTCCGAAGACCACCAGCGAAGACATCTGGAGGTGATCAAAGATCCTGAAGTGACTGCCGACGAGATGTTGCCGGAAGAAAGAACTACGCCAGTGAAGAGGAGGAGGAAAGAGGTGCGTCATTCTCCGAAGAACCTAGTTTAAGTCATAGTGATGATATTAAAGTGTGTCCATAGAGTTTACAGAAAAAATTAAGTCCGTCCTTTCCCCTTTGACAATGGCGATGAGCGCTATGAAGTCTTCCATACCCGACTGGTGCAGGCTATGGAGCCGTTACATCAAGGTGTATCCGACAACATCAACACCAGCGATCAGCAAAGCATAACCGGGATTCTTCGCCGCAACCCACCACAGCCAGCCCAAGCCAGTGATGAGTGAAGTTGACTTTGAGGATTTGTCAGAAGCCTGACAACTGTAAAATGACAGTGATGTTGTTGATTCACCTAGTAATGGTGATTCACCTGAGGCCAATAATCTGCCACTCTGCCTCAGAACCAGCCTCCATCCCGTATGCCGACCCATCTCTTCTACTACGTAAGTGTTCCTGAAATTTTCCCGTTTTTTAACCTGTCTTTATTTTCTATGTTAACCTTTATCTTTCCTAACCTAACCTCTTCTATATTACTTGTTTTTCATACCATCATAAAGTTAAGATAAATTTTACTACAACATAGTTATGTAGTCAAAAGTGGAGTTTAGGGGGGGTCGGGCTGGGACCTATTGGAATTAATCCCATATGTTCTGTTGTTCATAGCAGCAGTTTCATAGCAGGACCCTCTGGGTTCAAAATTGACTAGATTAAGTGGGGTACAATATATATATATATATATATATATATATATATATATATATATATATATATATATATATATATATATATATATATATATATATATATATATATATATATATATATATATATATATATATATATATATATATATATATATATATACAGCTACATTTAAACAGGCACCTCAGGATTACTTGTAATTTGATTAACGAACTGCCTTCCATAGAGATCTTCAATTAGGATTAGCGAAAAAAATTAAGCTTAACGAACTTCTTACGAACCGACCTCAACATCATTTTCGCTTGCACTGACCGGGCAACCAGCTTTAGTATCCAGTCATAATACATTAATGGGTTCAGGAGCTTAAATTCCTTACTATTTTTGTAAATATCCAAGTTTATACTATTCAATAATTTTAAAGTTTAATATTCAATTTTTTAGTCATTTTAACAATTATTGAACGAAATTGAAGGTAAGTGACTAGTTTAATGCAGCGGCATCAGCCTCTTAACACAGCAAACGAAGCGTCAGTCTCTCTCTGTTTCACTGGAGTAACACATCTTTGGCAGAAGACTCCCTCTTCAACTAAATGCTTTTTGTCTGTGTTTCCAAAGCAAATTATTGGTCATTTTTTGAAATATATTTTATATATTGACAATATATAATGCAGTGCAGCATTGATTTAAAATAATCTTGAATTAAACAGAGCTAAAATTTTATGGTGAAATGGCACCATGGTGACTTCTCTTCACCCCAATGCCTTCTCTTCTTCCTTCTCCTCCACCCCATTCTAAATCATCATCATCATCATCATCCAGAGCCTACTACACACCTCAAGTAAGTGAACTTTTCTACCATTTTTGTGAATTTGGAAATTTTTGATGACTGAACCATTACCAAAAACCCATTGAAACAATGGTTTGATTAGCAAACGTTTAGTTAGCGACCTTCTGGAGCGGATTGAGTTAAAATTACTTGAGGCCACTATATATATATATATATATATATATATATATATATCTGATAGGTATACTTGAACAGTTCTACTACGAATATTCCTAATTGACGGTTTTACCTATAAGGTGAGAATGCTATAGTGACAAACTCTGCTTGAACATTATTTAATTTTTTTCCAATTTTGTTTTTTATTACAAATATTTATGATATTCTTTATTTCAGGGGTTTAGATGCATCTTTATACTTTTTTACAATTTTAATTTTATATTATATTTTCAGTGTTAAGTGGTTGTTATTTGGGCCTGGAGCGGATTAATCCTATGAGCGAATGCTATAACGAACAAGGTTCTAGAAACCAATTAGATTCGTTATAGCATACACCCACTATATATATATATATACAGTACCCCTCAATTAAAACTCCGTCTCAGAAGGTCGTTACGTTACAAAGATAGTCTTGAACCATTGTTCAATGGGTTTTGAGTAATGGTTCCAGCTCACCGAAATTTCTAATTCAACAAAAATGGTAGAAAAGTTCCTTACTTTGAGGTGTGTATGTAGAAACCCTGGATGATGATGGGGTGGAGAAAGAAATATTATTCAAGATTTTTCTTCAAAATCAACTATACTACATTATATATATATATATATATATATATATATATATATATATATATATATATATATATATATATATATATATATATATATATATATATATATATATATATATATATATATATATATATATATATATATATATATATATATATAAGTAAATCACTGTGGAGTGTAGCGTGAAGTCTGGGTGTATACAGTAACCACAAGGAAAGAAGAAAACACGAAGTTCCCAAACCTGGAACACTCCAATAGCCGGAATTGAAATTTTCTCGGAAAATATTTCCCAAAGCCAGAATTTTCCGGAAAATTCCGGTTTTGGGAACAATTTTCTGAGGGGCACATTTTCTGGAAAATTCGGAGAAAATTTTCCCGATACCTGGAAAATTCCAGGGAATAGGGATATTTTTCCAGGTTCAAGAGATGATGTAATGGGCAATTTCTGGAACTTCCAAGAACGCTTTTCCGTTACCCGGAAAATTCCGGGAATGGGGGATTTTTTCCAGCTTTGAGAGAATCGTCTCGTTACCCGGAATCTCTCATTCCCAAAAGTACTCTGCACCAATTGTTCCGGTTAACAGAGATATCACTGTACATACTTACTTAGTTAAACCCCCTTTAAGTTCCAAAAATTAAATTTCGTTGAAAATCTCCGTATAGGTACTCCTGACCACTGCTCATGATCCCACTTGGACTTACCCAACCTTAGTTAATTCCCAAGTGACCCACTGCCACATAGCAACTAATCCATCATGCAGTCCGAGCAGAACTTGGCCCGTAAACTGAAGATGTGAATTACATGAAAGCGTTTGGGAACTTCGTGTTTTCTTCTTTCCTTGTGGTTATCAGCATATATATATATATATATATATATATATATATATATATATATATATATATATATATATATATATATATATATATATATATATATATATATATATATATATATATATATATATATATGAGAGAGAGAGAGCCTATAGGTTGTTTCATTGTAGTTTCTCATATTACTTAAAACATTATCATGATAGATTTGCTTCATAAATGGGAAAAAGTTTGATTGTAAATTGAAAATATCACAAGGTGGACAAGACAACAAACTGTTACACTGTCTGTGCTAATACAATATCAACATTACTTTTGTGTTACAGGTAGGTAGGATATAAATTTTGGTGGGTTGGCCCGCAGAAAAATACCTAAATTATAATGCAGCCCATGACAGAGGAAAGGTTGCCCATGCTTGCTCTAAGAAAAAAGACCCAACATACCTCATATGTCTCCTCGTGATCATTAGCATCAACTTCATCCTTGGTGAGCTTCTTCTGTGGGAAATGTTTGGAGCTGCAGATCCTCTTGGATTCTCTTTCAGTTTTCTCCTCTATTCCTACTGTGTTGTCATTCATATAGTTGCCAATGGGTACTGTGCTCTTGTTTGTACTACAGTGCCCATCCCTATTCTGAAATTATACTTATTTGTTATATCATTTTCTAATTAGTCATTTAGATGTGCTATAGGACTTCTTAAGAAACACAAATCTTTCATCCTTTTTCGTATGTAATAACAACCTACTTAATCATCCAGTTGTTATTCTGCAACATTTAGGTTGCAAAAGAAATTACAAGTTATTCGTATATAATTTCTTAGTTTCCAGAATAGTTTTTGAATTTACTCATAAATACAGTACAGGGTATTGTAATTCTTATGTAGTTGCTCAGTCTTTGCCAGATCAATCTTTTGTCAACCTTCATCAAACACATCCTTTACAGCTACCTAACAATGCAACACTCTGAGAACCAATTCATACATAATGGAACCAGTATACACTGTACCCTCGTTACTTTGGATCGTTATAATTCGTATATATTTTTTAAACGAATTAGAAGATTTGAATTGGGAATGAATCCGAAATAAAAGATTGGCTCCGAAAAGTTGCCTTGGCTGCCACATAAAATATTCTATTTATAATTATTGTGCAAAATTAAATAATTTTCAAATGGATGTACAGTAATAAATAAATGTAACAATTACATTATGAGGTGAGTTGATAATATGTACATGATATTCTGAAAGTGTAATAATCACAAGGTATAGCCTAATACATACCGGTACTGTAGTACCTGTACTGTATTATGGCATTTCGGGCATATCATGGATTTGTTTTCAAATTTCATACAACGGTACTTTGTTACATGCTGATTATGGATATAGGTTCACAATTTAAAAATTTGAGTAATTAGTGTCTATTGAAATAATTAAAGATACTGTAATTAGAATATTTATAGTCAATTACCTTTATATACATTTTCTTAAAAATAGAGACTATATTTACTAAATGCACAGGTTAGTTTTCACTTTCCGAAAAAATGTTGTTTGTCAAAAACAATCCACCGATATTTTGATACTTGGGGTCATAACATGGATTTTGTTCAAATTTCATACAAAGATACAGTACTACTTCATATGCCGATTAAGTATCTGTGTTCACCATGAAAAATAATCGAGTAATTAGCGTTAATAACCTTTAAATAATTAAAGATATTAAGAACAGTATTTATAAACTCAATTATACTGTGCCCATAAGTTTAAATCACCTTTATATGTATTTTCTGAAAAATATAGACTATATTTACTATACACAGTGCTGTATTAGTACTTCCAGGAGAACAGAAAAACACCAACCAATCTCCTCAGAAACCCCTAGTTAGCGAATACAGTACAGCAATTAGCCTCGAGAAAATGTCACTAAAATCTTTCAAGCATCAATAAAACCACTAATTACCCTGCAATCGAATTTTCAATCAAGTTTGGGCAGATAATTTCGAAACCATTAGCGTGATGGCTTTTAAGACAATTTTGATGGATTATTTACTGTTTTCTCAGAATTAGAACTTAAAGCCGCGTACACACTGAGATACACGCGTACACACTGAGATACATTGTTGTAGAACATTGTCTCTGGACTGTTGAGCGACTGTCTCAAAAAATCCAAATTTGTTGTGCGGCTGTCTTGCAACAGTCCAGAAACACAATTTCGGATGTTTCCTGTTTCCCATCCCATATAGGAAAACGATACAAAATTGATCAGTCTGGATGCATTTGGCAACACGGAGGATCAGTTGACATTCAGCTTGTGAGGTGGGTTTGCCGACACTTAAGAACTACGTACATACATTATTGTTTGCTTTGTAAACAGTACATGTAGTTGATATCTTTTATTTTCAGCATCATGTGGACAACTGAAACAACGTTTTCTGTGTGGGATGTCACATGCCCAGACTATAAAAAACAAGAAAAAAGAAAGACGCCATACAGAAATACTGTAATAAGAAGTCGGATGGTGTTTTGTAGTTAATTTTCTACATACATTTTATTTGCATTAAATAATTATTCTTACTTTGGCCAGTAACCTTTTTATTCACACAAAAAGAGAAGACAAAAGATGAAAGAAAATGAATGAAAAGGAGACAAAAATTAAAGAAAAACAATGAATAGTATTATAGGTCGGTGTATGTAATTGATATGTGCATGGCACAATACTGTACAGGATTTTACTAGTTTATATTTTTATATATATTTTTTTTTCAATTTCATTTAGTATTATTTTCCCTTTACAATATGTCAAATATTTTAATAAACTTATTTTTAAAAATTCCTTCAGGGCATCAATGAGAGCGTCACACACTTCCGGAACGATGGCAGATATTGACCGTTTTGACACTTTGAAGGTATACATCAGGCTTGTAAATGAGTCCCCACTGGCAGGATACCTTTATGTTACTGCCAGGCGTATTTTGGCAGGGATTGAGGCTCGATAGTTTGTACAGGTTGACAATCCCTTATTCGAAATCATTGGGACCAGATACATTTCGGTTTTCAGAATTTTTCGGATTTCAGAAAGGCAAGGTTTTTTTTTTTTTTTACAGGGATCAGACCACCCAGGCACAGGTCACTGACCCACATTGGGGCCTGGGGGCTAAAATATAATAATAATTATAATAATAATAATACAGTAGTACTCCGATTTACGATTTACAAGCGGTCAATTGAACCCACGGGGTACCGCGTAAAGTGAACAACAGAACATATGGGATTAATTCCATTAGAGACCGGCCCGACCCCCAAACTCCACTTTTGCCGACACAATACCTATGTTGTAGTAAAAATAACATCTTAATTTTATGATGGTATGCACACACAATAATTAAGAGAAATACAGTCACCAGGTTAATGACCATTCAAATAATGGACTCAACTCCCCCCCTCTTCCCAGCTCACTGGCTCCTACCTCTCTGAGAAATGTTTGGGTGAAAACACTAGATTTTAACGTATAGTAATAAATAATACCTCAGACTAAAGTTAGGATAATATAATTGACATTTCTGGATTCCTTGCAGGTCAGGGAATATTTTGAATGTAAACTTCATATATTTTGCACAAAAGATAAAATATTTGCTTTGTGTAAACCAAATTATTACATTAGATCTAAAATTTGTATGTCTAATGCAAAATCCATGATGTTTATATTCAAAATGATCATCATATTGTAAGAATTCCAGCAATGTAAATTATATTCTGGGTGGGTAATTTGTATGAATTTTATGAGCTAAACAAAAATATATACTTCACCCAGGTATGAGTAGGTGCACTGCGTAAAATGAAATTCCGGTTCTGGCTAGGTACCACGTAAATGTAGAATAGCATAAAGCGAAACCGAGTAAATCGGGGTATTACTGTAATAATAATAATAATAATAATTGTTATCGCCACAGTAAGATAAACATGAGAGAGAGAGGGTGAGAAAGGGGGGCAGTGCTGACAACGTGTTTGTTGGTCGTCTAATATAAAACAGATGCCCTCGTCTAGGGCTGCGATTGGATGGCGATTGCTCAGTAGTCTACCAATTCTTGCAGAAGAAACAACACGCTGGTCGAACCCAAGACCCTAAAACGTAAATATAAACTCTAAATAACTTTAATAAGTATATTTATGTACTGTAATTTGATCATATTATACAACTTGTCTCTTGATGTATCAACAGATGTAACATGTGAGTTATATTTAAGATGTTAACAGGTTATGTACTGTATATTGGTTGTAATATTCATTCTGTGTCCTGAGATGACAGCATTTGTTATATGTGAATTGTTCTTTAACAGGTTTTGAACGAATTATATGGTACACGTCAACGTTGAGGGTTTATTTCTCCAGCAACAAACCAATAAGCTCCTATGAGCGTTAACAATAATAATAATAATAATTCATAGGTCTAGGTTGTGTTTCTCACTTTTGATCTTTTTTCATTCTTGTATTTCTTTATTATTATTATTTTATTATTACAGTATTATTGTTATTATTATTATTAATTTTATTATTATTATTATTGTTATCATTCTTATTTTATTTTTGTGTATTTTTTATTAAAATATTTATTTACTATGAATAATGATTATTATTATTATCATTATTATAATTATTATTGCTATTACATTTTCACCCCCGAGGCCCCGATGTGGGTCAGTGACCTGTGCCCGGGTGGGCTAATCCCCCCCCCAAAAAAAAATATTGCTCCACAATTATTTTTTTTTATTTTCAGAGTTTTTCGGTTTTAGGAGAAAGGGTTGTCAACCTGTAATTTGTTTTGTGATTTTGGGACCAACCATTTTCAGTAATATTTCAAAATCTGAAGCTGTTGTTCTTAAAATGTTTCTAAATCCAGCTGCATCTTATAGTTTCAGGTCTGTCATTAGTTTTTCTCCATATGTTGTCACTTCCTTCAAAAATTTCAAAATCCACCATCGTCTATGTCTTTCCTTGCTCTCCGCCTTTATTCTTCTTAGGAAATAACAACGCAGGCACCCGCCGCAGCGGCCACTTCTACATTCACCAACATAACGACGTTGACTGCTCTTCCCGCCAATTCATAGCTCTACCTCGGTCTAGACATGCAACATTGTTTCTGGACCCTCTCGTGACTGTTGTGAAACAATCGTGAGACAGTCCAGCAACAAAGTTTACCGATTGTTTCTGGACTGTTTCATAACAGTAACTAAACAGTCCAGAAACAATGATGCCATGTCTCCCAAGTGTTTCTGGACTGTCTCCCAAGTGTTTCTGGACTGTCTCCCAAGTGTTTCTGGATTGTCTCGCAACAGTACAGAAACTTTGTTGGGCGACTGTTTCTAGACAATGTATCTTGTTGTGTACGAGACTTAAGGGGTTACCTATTAAGTACTTCCAGAATAACACAAAACCACCAAAAAGTCACCTCGGAAACCCATAGCTGGCGAGTAATTAGCACTGAAAAAATTTCATTAAAAACTAATTTACTTGCAGAGTAATTACAAATAGAATATTCTAAGTGGCAGCTGAAGCATAGTAATGGAGTTTTGTTTGTTGGTTGGAATAATGTGAACAGAAAACAAATGAATAACCGAACTAAAAAAATCGGAAATTGTTGAATGTTAAAATATTCCGAACTCGGTTAATTTGGATATTTTGGTAATTTGAGTGACCCTTGAGAGCCCCTTTTGTGTTGAATTAACGAGGGTATCGTGTATATCCACACATCCCTCCAAATGACTTCTCCTCTAAATACAACACAGTAATACTCTCTTATCTAGTCCTTTATCTCACCATTGATATAACCTTTCCTATTTAACTATTTCTATCATTCTTTTTAATGTGTATTTTCTCTAATCATTGTATCTATAGTGAGTGAGCAGACTGAAGTTTATCTTACTGATTAATCCTTTTATCATACAGTACTATACAAAATTTCTCCTATCAATTTTAATTACATTATATAATCAACTTTCAAACCTCCAAACTTAACTCTTACACAATGTTATGTACTGTACCCTAATTTTCAACATCACACTTAACATTTTACAGTTACAGTTTCAACTTATCCACATACTGTAGTGTAAAATGAATACTGTACTGTCGTATATTGTGTAGGTGTGAGGACTTAAATTACAGTCACCAGATGGGTTTGTGTATTCAACTTGAAAAATTTAATGGTGAAGAAACAACAGCCAGGATAACGTACAAAAACAAACAGTAATAGCCAAAGAAGACATTCATTTATCCATAGTTTTAAAAAGTTGTGGTAATACTGTACTGAAGAGCAGTAAGAAGACTTTCTAAATTGGTGTTGTATTTTACTGTACTGTACTTAAAACCAGGTTATTCCCGTAGATCACACAACAAATGGTTAGACTATAATCTTCAAGACTCTCCCCACACTTTTAACAGCTTACGTCTTCTTAAGTCTGGTACAGTATCTCCCTTTCATCGTCCTTCATAACAGACCTGTTTATATGTTCATGTGTTTATCACAATCCCTCCACAAATGTTGACCTCTCAGATTTTATAAAGATTTCTTTTTTTTGAGCATAATTTGGAGTCCCTCAAATATCTACAAGCACATTACTAAGAAGATTGTGACATTTTGTGACAACCTCTAGAAATTTTTGTTTATTACTACATGAAAATACATATTATATGTTACTTGTATATTATTTGTAATTCGAAACCCATTCCCCAAATATGTAACTGTATATTTTCAGCCTTCTGGTTGCCAAGCTCTTTCAATAAACCGTTAATTATTATTGTTATTCAAATTCATACTGGAGGTATTGCCATGTGCTTCATCAAGCACAGTACAGTATATGCCAGTGTTTCCTTCCATCTCATAAGTAATCCACTGCAATAAAAGTATTTTACAAACCCTTTCATAGGCAATTACAGTACCATGTCACTATCTTCCTTATAGACTCTGGTGTTGCTGATACACAAACTTTGTATCTCTATCAGAATATCCAATTCCTAAATTTCCTAAAAGAAGGATGCTTTCAACAAACAGCTAATTTCTTGTCTCTAATAAAGATCTGTAGTGAAGAATTTCGTAATAGGGTAACTACTTATCCTAATGATTCTTGGAAAAATGTAATTAATTTTCCAGTGTTAACTACATGTACTAAAGTAGTTAAGAACATTAATTTATAATTCTGAAAGAAAAGTATTTACTGAATTAACGTTTTGATGCAACTGAAAATTTCTGTTTGGTTCCATACCTCAACATAGATACAGTACAGGACAGTACTGTACAGTATTGTACTCCTGGATAGGATAATTTAAAATACTTGAGGTGACATATGGTGGTTATCTAGCCTTAAAATAAAACAATAGAACAATAAAGGACTTTTCTAACTCTCACACTAGTTCAACATGTCTGTAAATTTGGTGACACGACATCATGAGAAGACTCACCTCTCTTACCACAGCTGGGAGGTCACTATGCAGGTGAATAATCTTGGCCAAGGCCACTCGCACAGCACCATAGCTGAGGCCATGTCTACTGGTTGGCTTCATCTTGGCCACAGCTGTAATTGTTATATAGGGTTCCTTTTCTTATACCTGTACAGTACTTTTTGTTAACATTTATATTCTCAGTTAGTGTTTTATATCCAAAAGGAGATGGTAACCACCTCTTTTCATCAAGGGAATTTTAATGAGACTTTTCTGGAGACATTTCTTTTACATTGTAGACTCAACCTGATGGGGTAGATATGAAGATATAAAATAAATAAAACTTTATGAAATCACAGTCCAGTATAACTGTCTACAAATTATCAATGTCATGTCAACAACAATCTCTGAGGAAAACTACAGTACATAACCAAACCATTCATAAAGGCAGGTGGCAACCAATAACCACACTCAACTCAACCTAACCAAACTAAAAAAAAAATTAAATATTCTAAGATCATTAAGTCAGATTTGGTTGGTTCATATCATCTATATCAGCATATATGACTTAGGTAACAGCCTCTCTGAAGGAACAATATTAACAAGATGATGAAGCTTCTAAAAGGACAGTTCTCACATTATATAAACTTCTACTTGTGCTATTTCTCCCCACTTCTCTCTGGATTTCTACACTTTAAATTAATGCCACATATTCAAGAATCAATACTGAAAAAAAAAAATATCAGGAAATAAGGTGGTAGATGATTTCCTTGACATTTGCAATGTTGAATTCTCTTGATAAAATTGAACAATGGAGATGAGAAAAAGACCAGGTCAGGAAGAAATTTATGAGATATACTGAAAATACAGATGAGAGAGAAGGAACGGCACAACGAGGAAGACTATTACATGGGAATACTAGGAGCTGTTATAGTGAGTGGTCGAAAACATATTTGGTAGTTTTAGGTCAGGTAAAGTTAGGTTAGATTAGATTTGGTAAATTTGCTTAGGGTAGGTTAGGTTTGGTAAGTTAAGGTAGGTTAGGTTAGGTTTGGTAAGTTAAGGTAGGTTAGGTTAGGTTTGGTAAGTTAAGGTAGGTTAGGTTAGGTTTGGTAAGTTAAGGTAGGTTAGGTTAGGTTTGGTAAGTTAAGGTAGGTTAGGTTAGGTTTGGTAAGTTAAGGTAGGTTAGGTTAGGTTTGGTAAGTTAAGGTAGGTTAGGTTAGGTTAGGTTTGGTAAGTTAAGTTTAGGTTAGGTTTGGTAGGTTAGGTTTGGTAAGTTAAGGTAGGTTAGGTTTTGTGTAAGTTAAGGTAGGTTAGGTTTGGTAAGTTAAGGTAGGTTAGGTTTGGTAAGTTAAGGTAGGTTAGGTTAGGTTAGGTTTTTGGTAAGTTAAGGTAGGTTAGGTTAGGTTAGGTTTGAGGTAAGTTAGGTTAGGTTTGGTAAGTTAAGCTAGGTTGGGTTTGGTAAGTTAAGGTAAGGTTAGGTTAGGTTTGAAGTAGAGTTAAGGTAGGTTAGGTTAGGTTTGGTAAGTTAAGGTAGGTTAGGTTAAGTAAGTTAAGCTAGGTTAGGTTTGGTAAGTTAAGCTAGGTTAGGTTTGGTAAGTTAAGCTAGGTTAGGTTTGGTAAGTTAAGCTAGGTTGGGTTTGGTAAGTTAAGCTAGGTTAGGTTTGGTAAGTTAAGCTAGGTTAGGTTTGGTAAGTTAAGCTAGGTTAGGTTTGGTAAGTTAAGCTAGGTTAGGTTTGGTAAGTTAAGCTAGGTTAGCTTAGATTAGATTTGGTAAATTTGGTTAAGGTAGGTTAGGTTTGGTAAGTTAAGCTAGGTTAGGTTAGGTTAGCTTAGATTAAATTTGGTAAATTTGCTTAGAGTAGGTTAGGTTTGGTAAGTTTAGCTAGCTTAGGTTTGGTAAGTTAGGTTAAGTTTGAGAAGCTAGCTTAGAACAGCTTAGGTTAAGTTTGAGAAGCTAGCTTAGAACAGCTTAGGTTAAGTTTGAGAAGCTAGCTTAGAACAGCTTAGGTTAAGTTTGGTAAGTTAGGTTATTTTAAGTTAGGTTTGGTATGTTAAGCTAGGTTAGATTTACTTTATTGGAGTGGGTCGGTAAAATTG